>NC_091979.1:138735980-139036214 GCF_044704955.1 Pristiophorus japonicus | reverse complement strand
AACGAAAAACAAAAAAATATAACCATGGGCTCACCGGGGGGCTGAGAAAGTCTGCTGCACCAATGAACAGGGCTAAAGGTAGAGGCACCAGGGCGGGCAAAAGGGGTAGCATGCGTTTGTGGTCATTGAATAAGGGGTAGGAGAGATAATTGTATCTTGCTGTTACTTGTTTTGTTAATCGAAAAGTTTGATGCAATAAAGTTTTGTTAATTGAAAATGTTAAAGTTTGTGTGAAGTTTAAAGTTTGATACATGTTAATTGAAAATTTTAAAGTTTGATATTTCTTTATTGAAAAGTTAAAAGTTTGATACAAAATGTTTTATTAAAGTTAAGTACAAATGTACAAATGTTTAATAAACCTATTCTTTTAATTTAACCAGAATCAGTGCATTATTTTGTGAATTTAACCAACAGTATATATTAGACCAACATAAACCAGCACAAAATTATTAAATTTTAATTAAACAGGTGTAAACAGTCAATATGGTGCGACACTATAATCAAACGTGCCGCTGTTTAGCAGAAAAACGTTCATGGATTAGCCACTGATGCAAGTCTCTAGCAATGGCTACAGGTGCCCTTAGTCGCCCCACCTTAATCCACCGTCGTTCTGCGGCTTGAGGTGGTTCCTCCTCCTGCTGCTGGTCCTCCTCCTTCTCATCGTCAGCCTCCTCCAAATCCTCATCCCTCATTCTCCCCTCAGGAGGATCTACAATGTCCAGTACCTGTCCCCTCATGATGGCCAAGTTGTGCAGCATAAAGCACACAGCAGTAAACTGAGGACGTGGTGAGGGGAGTATTGCAGGTAGCCTGCAGAGTTGTCAAGGCATCGAAAACGCTGCTTTAAAAAGCCAATTGTCCTCTCTATGTTGCTCCGTGTCGTTATGTGGGACATATTGTACTGATGCTCTGCCTCAGTGTGGAGTTTGTGTAGGGGAGGTCATAAGCCAAGTGGTGAGCCTGTAACCTTTGTCCCCAAGCAACCAGCTCTGCCCTTCTGGCAGGTCCTGAAACATCGCAGGTATAATGATCTCATGTAGGATGAAAGCATCATGGATGCAACTGGGATATTTGGCATCCACTGTCATGATCCGCTGCAGATCGTCGCACACCAGCTGCACATTTAAGGAGTCGAACCCTTTCCTGTTGCGGTAAACTTTGGAATCTACCAAGGGTGCTCTCAAGGCGATGTGGATACAGTCAATGGCACCCTCTACCTTGGGGAAGCCAGCAATTCTGGAGAACCCTGCAGCCCTGTCTCTCATTGCCTACGTGGTTATAGGGAAAGTGATGAACTGGTCCCTTTTGGCATACAGTGCAGCAGTCACCTGGCGAATGCAGCAATAGGTGGCGTGCTGCGAGATCAAGCATACGTCCCCAGTTGAAGCTTGAAATGATCCCACAGCATAGAAGGCAAGTGCCTCTGTTACCTTCACTTCTACAGGTAGGGCAGTCCTCCTTTCACTTCTTGGCCGTATGTCTGCCCTGATTAGTTGGCAGACCTCCTTTCTGAATCACAGCCTGCGAACCCAGTCTGCCTCATTCAGTTGCAGGTATGAATGCCTCTTCCTATAGACTCGCTGAGGGTAAGGCCTCCTCCCCATCAATTTGTCTCCGTGATATCGGCGTCAAATTATTCATCGCCTCTGCATGCCATGTATGGCCAACGCCCTTTTCACTTCAGGCATGCTAAAAATTGTACCCATTATTATTTTTACTATGCAAATAAATACTTAAATCACTGACACCTTTCCTCTCCATTTTGCTCCACAAGGCTGGGTGATGCCCTAGATCGGACCACACCATGATTTGCGCATGCATTTGTTTGTTTGTTTGTACAGTGATTTTCTTGGGTCACCTGTGACAAATGCTGATTTCTAGCTTGCTGCTGCGCCTGTGCACAAAACGTCCCGTTTCGGATGCTGACTGAGTTCGAGGCACGGGTCGAAGGAGTGCCGGCTGGGCAGGATCGCAAGCTCGGACGGACACAAGCACAACAACTCGACGCTCGGCTTCAAAAGCAGCCCGGGATCTGCTGCTTGTGTCAGGCCGAGCTTGTGATGCTGCCTGGCCGGCAGTCCTTTGACCCGTGACTAGAGCCCAGTCAGCAATGATTGTGTTGGGGTGGACAGTTACCAGACGGAATGAGTTATTTCAGTTCCCTCCGAAAGAATTACATTTGCATTTTAATTGTCTCGCTCCAAAAACTAAGAAATTACTTTCCGAGTTATTTTCAGAGCACCCTATCAAAAAGATCCATGCATTTGTACTTTATTTTGTCTTCTTTTGCCTGGCCCCAATGTCCTTTCGTGCGCCGCGCCGATTTCCTTAAATTCACAGGAGGTTTTTTTTTCGGGGCTTTTCGGCAGTGTACGCCGTGCTGAAAAAAATCATGGACAGCCAAAATCGCTTAACTGCATAAAAATGGCGTCCGATCCCGTTTTCACTCGCGTCTGCGCCAAAGATGTTTAAACTGGCACACATGGTCGGTGCCGGCGTACAAACATTGGCGAAAGTTGGAAATGGAGGATTTCACACCAAAACACGGCACACACCAAAAAAACGGTGCCCAATCGTGGTGAAAATAGGGGCCAAAGAAAGTAAACCTGGAAGAATACTCTCGGATCATCAGAGGCAGTCCCTCGGAATCGAGGAAGACTTGCTTCCACTCTTAGCATGAGTTCTTTGGTGACTGTACAGTCCAATGCGAGAACCACAGTCTCTGTTTCAGGTTGAGGGAAAGGGTGGGCAGGGAGCCTGGTTTGCCGCACGCTCCTTCCGCTGCCTGTGCTTGATTTCTGCATGCTCTCGGCGATGATACTCGAGGAGCTCAGCGCCCTCCCGAATGCACTTCCTCCACTTAGGGCAGTCTATGGCCAAGGACTCCCAGGTGTCAGTGGGGACGTCGCACTTTATCAGGGAGGCTTTGAGGGTGTTCTTGTAACGTTTTCTCTGCCCGCCTTTGGCTTGTTTGCCGTGGACGAGTTCCGAGTAGGGCGCTTGCTTTGGGAGTCTCGTTTCTAGCATGTGAACTATGTAGCCTGCCCAGCGGAGTTGATCAAGTGTGGTCAGTGCTTCAATGCTGGGGATATTGGCCTGGACGAGAACGCTAATGTTTGTGCGTCTGTCCTCCCAGGGGATTTGCAGGATCTTGCAGAGACATCGCTGGTGGTATTTCTCCAGCGACTTGAGGTGTCTACTGTACATGGTCCACCTCTCTGAGCCATAAAGGAGGGTGGGTATTACTACGGCCCTTTAGACCATGAGCTTGGTGACAGTTTTGAGGGCCTGGTCTTCAAACACTGTTTTGCTCAGGTGACCGAAGGTTGCACTGGCGCACTGGAGGCGGTGATGGATCTCATCATCAATGCCTGCTCTTGTTGATAGGAGGTTCCCGAGATAGGGGAAGTGGTCCATGTTGTCCAGGGCCACGCCGTGGATCTTGATGTTTTGGGGGCAGTACTGTGCGGCGAGGACAGGCTGGTGGAGGACCTTTGTCTTACTAATGTTTAGCGTGAGGTCCATGCTTTCATACGCCTCGGTAAATACGTTGACTATATCCTGGAGTTCAGCCTCTGAATGTGCACAGACACAGGCATCGTCCGCGTACTGTAGCTCGACGACAGAGGTTGGAGTGGTCTTGGACCTGGCCTGGGGACGGTGAAGGTTGAACAGTTTACCACTGGTTCTGTAGTTTAGTTCCACTCCAGCGGGGAGCTTATCAACTGTGAGGTGGAGCATGGCAGCGAGAAAGATTGAGAAGAGGGTTGGGGTGATGACGCAGCCCTGCTTGACCATGGTCCAGACATGGATTGGATCTGTGATGGGTCCGTTGGTAAGGATCACAGCTTGCATGTCGTCGTGGAACAGGTGGGGTATGGTGACGTACTTTTGGGGGTATCCGAAATGGAGGAGGACACTCCATAGACCCTCGTGGTTGACAATGTCAAAGGCCTTTGTAAGGTCAAAGAAGGCCATGTATAAGGGCTGGTGCTGTTCCCTGCATTTTACCTGCAGCTGTTGCGCTGCAAAAATCATGTCCGTTGTGCCCCGGAGGGGACGAAATCTGCACTGTGACTCTGGGAGGAGCTCCTCGGCCACGGGGAGAAGACAGTTGAGGAGGACTGTAGCGACGAATTTCCCAGTGGTTGATAACAGGGAGATTCCTCTGTATTTGCCGCAGTCGGACCTGTCCCCTTTTTTAAAGATGGTCATGATCACTGCATCTCTAAGATCTCCCAGCATGCTCTCCTCCCTCCTGATGAGAGAGATGAGGTCATGTATTCGCGCCAGTGGTGCCTCTCCACCATGTTTCAGTGCCTCAGCAGGGATTCCATTCGCTCCTGTAGCCTTGTTGTATTTTAGCTGTCTTATGGCCTTTTCTATCTCATGCAGTGCTGGGGTCTCACTGAGGTGGTGGCGGGTAGCATGCTGCGGAATGGAGTCAAGAACACTCGAGTCAAAGGCAGAGTCTCGATTGAGGAGATCTTCGAAGAGTTCCTTCCAGCGGGCCCTGACTGCCTCGGTGTCCTTGATGAGTGTTTCCCTGTTCTTGGCCAGGAGTGGGGTGGGGCCTTGGGAGTTTGGTTCCTATGCGGCCTTGACTGAGATGAAGAATCCTCGCACATCATGGCTGTCGGCCAGCTGCTGTATCTCCTATGCTTTCTCCATTCACCACCTGTTCTTTAGGTCCTGGGTTTTTTGTTGGACCTTAGCCTTTAGCCGTCTGTAATGCTGCTTTGCTGCTACCGAGTTGGCTTGCTGTTTAAAGCTCAGAATTGCCCTGCGCTTGCAGTCCATTAGTTCTTGAATCTCCTGATGATTCTCATCAAACCAGTCCTGGTGTTTCCTGGTTGAGTGACCGAGCTTCTTGTAGACACTGGTTATGGAGGTCTGGAGTGCAGACCAAGCGCTGTGGGCATTCTGCATCTCGGGGTCATCAAGGCACGCCAGGTTAGCTGTGAGGTGCTGACTGTAAAGGACTCTCTTAGCTGGGTCCTTAAGTGCCCCGGCATTGACTTTTTTGTGACACTGCTTCTGCTGCCCCCTTTGCTTTGGGGCTATGTTGATAACAATGATGGATCGGATTAGGCGGTGGTCCGTCCAGCACTCGTCAGCTCCTGTCATGGCACGGGTGATGCGCACATCCTTGCGATCCCTGGCTTGGATGATGACCTAGTTGAGCAGATGCCAGTGCTTGGAGTGAGGGTGTTGCCACGACGCCTTGTATTTTTCTCTCTGGCGGAACAAGGTGTTGGTAATGAGAAGTTCATGCTCTAGGCATTTTGTCAGGAGTAGGGTACTGCTGGAGTTGGCTTTCTCTACCCCCTCTCTGCCAATCATGCCTCCCCAGCGGTCTGTGTCCCTGCCAACCTTGGCGTTGAAGTCGCTGAGTAGGATCAGTTTGTCGCCCGCGGGGACGCAGGTCAGGGATTTTTCGAGGTTGGAGTAAAAACCCTCTTTGGCCTCATCTGTTGCATCGAGTGTTGGGGCGTAAGCACTGATGACTGTGGCGTACTGGTTCCGGGATAGGGTGAGTCAAAGCGTCATGAGGCGTTCGTAAGTCCCGCAGGGGGAGTCTTTGAGGCGGTCAACCAGATACCCTGTATGTCAAAGCAGTAAGATCAGAGATCACAGGTTCAGGGTTGTGAAAGACAGGTGTAGGACAGACACCACAAACTATTTCTTGACATAGAGGGCAATCAACAGCTGGAACAGATTGCCAGGAAGGGTGGTTGAGGTCAGTACACTGGACTTATTTTAGAAATAGACGTTGCTGTAGCAAAATTTTATGTTTGGATTCTGGAAGGACAATCAAATGCTATGCGAAACATGATGAACAGCTGATATCTTGAAAAAGTCATGCCAAGGAAGGCAACTGATCAAGGATGAATACTGGAGGAAGTAAAAGACCTTGCAGAGCCTTTCCTCAGGAGAAATAATTGGGTAGATTCCATGACAGAATGGATTGTGCATGGTCTGTAGAAGGAATGGATTGATGGGCTTAAAGGTATTTTTTTGCTCCATGCTTTCTTATGTTCTTAAGCGTGGATGGCACAGTTTATAACACTCAGAGTGACTAAACAACTAACTTTCCAGATACTGTCGACCCATTTCTAAACTGGCATGGATAAATGAGTCATGATCAGACCCAGGGAGGTCTGTGCACACATCTGATGCTAAATATACACTGTAACTAAGAACTCTAAATAAAGTTAAGCTTTTTCCTGAATTTGATCGGTGTAAAAAGAGCACATCCCTTCAAAGTATAATGTTGCTAGAAAGAGCCCACTCCAAGACAGCTGTAAAATAACAGTTAAGGCAATGTCTCCTTTGCTTCCAAATATGTCTGTGGTATTTTAAACAGAATTTTGCATAATCCGTGATTTTGCACAGCTGTATAATACAGATGATTTCAATAATTTTTTCAGATACCTCTCTGTCAGCACTTGAGCAACTCTGACATTGTTGCAGTATTTTCATCCCTATGCACCCTGGCACAGTCTCACGCTGAAACATAACATAAGCCTTCAAAACCGTACAAACAACTTTGGTGCTTGGAGACCAATGAAAACAGTAATATAGCATGAACCACAGAGGCATGCTCACAATATTCTCCCCATGTCAGTTTATAGAGCTGGAACTGTTACTACCACTCTCTGCACTTCACCCCATATCCGTGCAGACATGTTACAAGCACAGACATCTTGGGGCCAAGTTTCGGCCTGAGTTGCTGCTGTTTTTTTGGAGCAACTGGTTTAGAACGGAGTATCTTAGAAATTTGAATTCTCGGCATTTAGTTTGCTCCAGTTCTAGTCAGTTAGAACAGTTTCACTTTGGAACAGAATTTTTTTTTCAAAAGGGGGCGTGTCCGGCCACTTACGCCTGTTTTCAAAGTTTCGGCAGTGAAAACTTACTCCAAACTAACTTAGAATGGAGTAAGTGAAGATTTTTGTACGTTCGAAAAAATCTTGTCTACACTTTATAAAATCAGGCGTAGGTTACAAATTAGGTGTAGGTAACGAGGGGGTGGGAGGGGGGGTGGGAGGGAAGTCATTAAATTCTACAATCAATCCTTAGTTATACTTATACAAATATTATACAAATAAATCCAACCTGAATAAATTTTGAAAGCAAAGAAAAGATTAAATAAACCATGTTCCTACCTGTGTGAAACAGCAGCAGCCTTTGAGCTGCTGTGCTTCAGGCAGGCCTTTCACGTTGGAGACAGGCAGGGGTGTGGCGTCAGTGTCTCGACGGCAGCCCCAACAGCGGCAGCAAGCAGCCTTCGAGCTGAGCTGTAGTGCTTCAGGCAGGCCTTCATTCTGTTAGTGGCTGGCCGGCAGCCGAAGAATCAACACCGGACGGACGTGAGGCCATTCGTCCATGGGATAGGAGCGGCGTCAGTGGCTGGCCGGCAGCCAAAGCTGGCCGGACGCACGCAGCTTTTTAAGGTGGTTGAGGCCATTCGGCCACACTTAAGGGGTGGCGTCAGTGGCTCGACAGCAGCCGAAGATACAGCAGCAGCCTTCGAGCTGTGAGGGGGACTGAGGACATTTGGACAGGGAGAGGCAGCCACATCGACAGTTTTATACTTAAATTTGCAGAATGGGTGCTGCATTGTCAACACCACGTATTATGCAATGGTTTGCCATCAATTCACTGCATAGGAGAGAATTGATTAGAGCTCACCGCACCAGGAACGTCGTAGCCCGTAGGTTGATGGGCAGGCGACCTTACCCACATCGACAATATCGAGCCAGGCGCTCGTACCTGGACATGAGCGAGGCTGATTGTGTGAAAAGGCTGCCTTTTCGCAGAGAACTTGTCACTGAGATCTGTGATATGGTGAGAGCAGATTTGCAGCCCAGAAGCAGAACACCAACTGCCTTGTCTGTTGAAGTGAAGGTAACAGCTGCACTTTCTTTCTATGCCTCGGGATCGTTTCAGGCTACAAGATGTGTGTGCCACCTCTCAACGTGCAATACATACCTGCATTTACCAGGTCACGGCTGCACTGTATGCGGGAAGGAATGACTTCATCAATTTCCCAATGACCGCACAAGCGATCCATGAGAGGGCTGTGGGCTTCTTCAGGATTGCCGGCCTCCCAAAGGTACAGGGCTGCATTGATTGTACCCACATAGCCTTGCGAGCACCTGTGGAGGATTCTGAGCAGTACCGAAATCGGAAACGTTTCCACTCTATTAATGTGCAGCTCGTGTGTGACGACAAGCAGCGCATCATGTCAGTCGATGCGAGATACCCTGGCAGCACCCACGATGCGTTCATCCTACGCGACAGCGTTCTATCTGGCATGTTTCAGCAGCAGCCAGAAGGGCAGAGCTGGCTACTGGGAGACAAAGGGTACGGCCTGCCCACCTGGCTCATGACGTCCCTACGCATGACACGGACAGAAGCTGACCGTCAATACAACATGGCGCACATTGCGGCACACAGCATCATTGAGAGGACCATTGGCATATTGAAACAGCGATTCCGATGCCTGGACCATTCCAGAGGACAGTTGCAATACTCTCCTCAGCTTGTCGGTCACTTCACTGTTGTGTGCTGCATGCTTCATAACTTAGCCATCATGAGACAGCAGGAGCTGGTAGTGGAACCAGAAGACCCACCTGAGGGTCCAGTGCATGATGATAGTATTACGGAAGAGCAGGATGTGGATGATAACAACGATCAGGAAAGCATGCAAGTGCCTGATGCCGGAGCACGAGGTCGGAGGAGGGCCGTCCATCGTGCCCCTTTAACGATTGCTCAAGCCTTGCGCCAGCAGCTCATCCGTGAATGATTCAACTACTGATGCCTGAGGGCTCTGCGAACACTTTTGCATATGGACATGTTTATTCTTTGCAGTTGTTCCTACGTTGTGTTGTGTTAATGGAACATGAAACAGTTTTAATGAAAAAATATTTTATTGAAAAGTTAACATCACTGTAATAAAATATTTGTTGTATCAAACTATACTTTTTAATATGACTCTTGAAGATCACTTAAAAACTTTAAGATCACTTATAAACTTGTAAAGTTACAAAAGTTACAAAACAATTTCTATGTGAAAAATGTTACACTCTAAGATCACTTAAACTTTAAGATCACTTTTTAGATGCAAAATTAAATAAGTTACAGAATGTGAGAGCATTTACACTATAAGATCACTTGAAAACCCTGAGATCACTTATATGTTGTAAAGTTACAAAACTTACAAAACAGTTTCAATGTGAAAAATCTTACACACTGAAGAACACTTAAACTTCAGGATCATTTTTTAGGTGCAAAATTAAATAAGATACAAAAAAATGTGAGAGCATTTACACTATAAGATCACTTAAAAACCATAAGACCCCTTATAAGTTGTAAAGTTACAAAACGTACAAAACAATTTCAATTTGAAAAACGTTACTACAGCTACATCAAGAACAAGAACAAAAGCAGCAAAGAAAGGCTGCAACCATGTCTCATCCATATCTCAGTGAATGTTCACTTCCTCATGGGGGTGTCATTTGATTGGCTGGGCTGTGTGCCCTTATTGCAGCAGCTACCTCAACCAGGCCCTCCCTGACGGTCTGTGCCGACACTTGCATGCCCTCCCTGATGGCCTGTGCCGTCGATTGCACTCCCTCGGACATTCCCTCCCTAAGTTCCCGTGTCATTACAGCTATTTCTCCCGTCAGGACCATCAACTCTTCACCCACTGCACTGACGCCACCGATGAGTGATCGGGTAAGCTCATTGGTCTCCATACCCAATGCCACAACCTGAGTCGCATCTGTTGCACGCTGCATCTCAGGAGAGCGTGTCTCCAATCTCCTTCTCCTCTGCCTGGGTCTGCCTCGTGGCACCACTACACTGGGAGGCGTGAGCACGGAATGTGGGATGCTCGGTGTTGCAAGTGGCACCACTATACAGGGAGGCGCGGGCTGGGACTGTGGGATGCTCTGTGTTCCAGACGGTAGAACTGGAGGGAGAGGCTCAGGCTGGAACGGTGGGATGCTCTGTGTTGCAGACAGCAGAACCAGAGGGAGAGGCTCGGGCTGGAACGGTGGGATACTCTGTGTTGCAGACGACAGCACTCGAGTGCGAGCCATGGGCTGGGATGTTGGACGAATGGGTGTAAACTGCTCCATGATATCAGCAGCAGCACTGGGACCCGCAGCGTTCGAATCAAAACCATAGTAGGTGGAACCAGAACCTATGCGAGAGGGAGGCGCAGGCTCAGACAGTAGTGCACTGACTGTAGAATGCTGCATTATACCAGCAGCACCACTGGGACCCGCAACATCGGAAGCGAAAGCATGGAAGGTGGAACCAAGACCTATGCTAGGGGTTGACCTATGCCCCTTGATGGGGGCTCATAAACATTAATTTGGAAGCTCTCCCCTGCAGACATTTCAGTCATCGCTGCCATCATCCAGTCTGGTTCATCCGCAGCTGGTTGTACTGGTTCTTGTTCTGTACCCTCAGGATCCTCAGGGTTGGCAGCAGCAGCATCGTCATCATCATCATCATCATCATCATCATCATCTTGATGTTCTGTAAAATACATCAGAACAGTCAAATGTTTAACAGCAAGGGAGGGGGCCGGATGGGTGGCATGAGTACTCTCACACATAGCAGGTTAGGCAGCAGGTTGATTTAAAGGGTCACGATGCATTTTCAGGACTTACCCCCTTCCTCGCGTGTGGGCCCAGCTTGTGCTGTACTGATTGCTTTTCTCCATGTACGACTCATCATAGCAGCTACCCTTTGTTCCAAGGGTGTCAGTGGATGCAGATTGGGCACGCCTCCTCCTGTCCGAGTTGCCTCCCTTTTGTTGTGGGCCAATTTCTTCTGCAAAGAGTAAAATATAACTTTTTACACAGTGTGTCAGTTTGCAAGGTGGGACATACAGATAGCCAGGTTACAATTACGATTAAATTAAAAATGGGAAATATTACTTACACTAACTACTTGACCAAGGTTGTGCCATTTCTTTTTACACTAGCTTCCAGATCTCCTGGTATGCACCACAGCGCAGTAATCTTCTGCAACTTGGTTCCAGCGTTTCTTCATTTCTTTTGGTGGCACTTTTATGCGACCTCTGTTGCTGGTATCTAGCTCCTGCCATCTCTGCTCAATTACGTTGACTAATATCTCTACTTCCTCATGCAAGAAATTCTTTGTTCTTGGTGGACGTTGATCCATTGCAAAGTTGAATTGGCATTCTTATTTCTCAAAACACACAGTCCTTAATTTGCATGCACCAATGCAGCACCGGTTCTGCAAGTTTAGCAGTGAAAAGCCGAACTCACTGATTTCAGCAGGTGATTTATTCAACAGTGTTGCTAAAAGCACTCCCTCACACACAAAAATATCACAAAAATTAAATTACAAGCCTTTCCAGGGGTCCAAGAGACAAATCTTCACT
Organism: Pristiophorus japonicus; assembly: GCF_044704955.1. NCBI lineage: Eukaryota > Metazoa > Chordata > Chondrichthyes > Pristiophoridae > Pristiophorus > Pristiophorus japonicus. The sequence goes on along the minus strand of NC_091979.1, from coordinate 139,024,789 downwards.
TTTTCTCCAGTCCCTTTAAAAATGGCCGAGTGCCAGTGTTTGTTTGACACTGCGTGTGCGCGCACGCTCCAACGCGCACGCGCAGGGTTGCCAGCACGTCGTTGGCTCATTTAAATTAGACCCGCCCCCCACTGTTGACAGAATTGGTGCGAGTGTTTGGCTCCGCCCCCCGCTGTGAAGTGCGCGCCGCGCCAAGCAGAGATCGAGCTCCGAGGAGCCGGAGAATCTCGCAGCTTTTTTCATGCGCACTTTTAGGCGCGAAGAACAGGCGTGCAGCTAGGGGCTGCGCCATTTTCAGTGCGGCCAGAAACTTGGAGCCCTTAAGTGTACTGGACCTGTAGCTGACCCTGGATGACTATAACTACTTGGTCTATGTTCCAGAGTATCTCAGGAATTGCAGCACAGAATACAGATATTATAAATATGTTGAATTAAAGGGGTAAAATACCGATCCAAATGTATGAATTCTAACTGCCATATTTTACTTAGACATGGCCTATTACATAGCATGAATAATCCATGGTGTATCATCTTCTAAACATCATAAGATTTTAAAGCCTAAAAATTATTGGGCTGGAAATTGATCAAAAACTTCCACCACCAATTTGCCACCCAAAAAACTGCTACGACTCCACGATTAAGAACGGCGGGAAATTCATGAAAAAATGGGGAAAAATCTGCCTGGTGGGAAAAATTGGCGTTGCACGAGGATTCACAGCAGAAACCGTAATCATCATTAAATTTAGACCGAGGACGATTACCACTGCGAGTTGGCCCTAGGGAGGGAGAAAACAAAAAATATTTTTCCAAAAAACAAAAAATTAAAAAATTGCAAAACATTCACAAAACCTTTTTGTTATGAATCACTGCAAAAGAATTTAAAAATAAATTTTAACTTACGTTTTTTTGCTGGGTTTCATACCTATCACCGTTCCAAGGGCTGCTCCGACTGGTTTCTCCTTGGCATTTTTTTTCCTATCTACGGCTCACTGCTGTGACCAAACTCAGGCAGAACATAAAACGAAGAAATACTGCCGAAAAATGCGGCGGAAGGCTTATGAAATTCCAGCCCATTATATTTATTTCACATTTAAAAAGAAAATACATATTGTTTTCAACACATTTAAGAATTATTGTAATGGACCTATTGATATTTATTATGTATGAATTATTTATATATTTTAGGGCCATATTCCAGGTCCTAAAGACATAGATGTTCACAGCACATAAAGAAAATGAACTGGTCTCTGCCTGAACTACTGCTTTAATAACTTGCCCTTTAAACAAATTTCTCGTAATCTCGCTCAGTGTCAGTTTTATAGCCACTCTCCTTGTGTTTTATTCATGCATGCTTTACCTTTTCAGTCATGATTTGCTGCTGCTTTAGTTGAGTCAATCCACAAAGTGTGACAGCAAAGGTATGAAAAACAGGAAGTGCGTTACAGACAGGAAATTCTCATTCAGGTCTTAGAAGTCCTGCAGAAATGTTTTGTTCAAAGCATTTATTGTAGCTGCCACTCCAGAAGCCATCAATGTTCTGAGAAGGTCTTCCTGTCATCTTGATGTGGCAGAGATCTCCAGAAATGCCATAGTCTCCAGAATGCTCTGCAGGTCACACAAAACTTCTTGCAGATCCAGATAGTGAATTCCTCCCACTTGTCCATCATCTCAATCACATGCATAGAAATCACCTCCACTCCTTGCACATGAGATTGATGCTCTTTAATTATAGTTCAATGAAGAATGGGACCCTGAGATTTGGATTCTAAGGTTCCTCAGTGGAGCAGTTATTTCTCCATTGTTTGAGTAGGAACGGCATTCTTCCTTTCTTTCACCCCCCCCCCCCCCCACCCAGGTCCTCCTTATTACTATGATTTCCAGTGCTTCATGTTCATGCAAAATCAGAGTTCTCAGTGGTACTCCTCCTCCGCACAATTCAATTTCTCTGACGCTGGTTACGGACAAGCTTTCCTTTGGAGAGAGAGAACATAGTGTTGAAGGCATGTGACTGGCATGGACATTTCCCCATATATACGCATGCATTCCATATTGATAAGAGTTGGAGGTCCATTACCCCTTTAAATTAAGTATCCTTAAAGACTAGCTGTAGCTCTTGCGGCAGGCAATATGAGTTAACACATTGATTTAGACTAAAGAAGGTGCTTGATTATTTATAAAGCTTTCACTTTACATGAGTGAGCTTCCCTGACCTCCAGGTGCTGAAAGGAAGGAAGGAGAGTGAGAGTGGGAAGAGAGGAAGAATGAGTGAACGATACGTAATGAGGTGAGGGAAGGCTGTATCAGTGGTAGACGATGCAAATTGGCAATAGCGACTACCCTCAAGGTTAGGTTGGCTAAACTTTGTAGGCATCGGCTCCTCAAGGATTGTTGGACATTATCTGGACATTGCGTTTTAATATTTTCTCACTGCAGAAAAAACTGGAAGCTTGTGTGTGGGAGGGGCCCAGGTGCTTTTCCATATTGTACTTGAAATCCACACCTGATGGGCAGGGGTAGTCTGGGAAGACAATGGCCAGGATAAGGCAACTCACCACAGGTAATGGGCAAATGGAGGGTCCATTGTTAAGCAATGTGAACTCGTCAGAGTTAGATCAGATGAACTGATCAATGATCAAACCATTACCTGGATGAGATAACCCCGAGAGGCGGGAAACCAGAACAATAGAAAGCCATTAAGCCTTAGACCGATTGGAAGTGAAAACCCCATCACTGGACTCAAAACAGGAAGCCTCGAAACAAGGAAAACTTTATCGGGCCAGAAAAGGCAGACAGTTTTTGCATATAAAAGGTGGCTGTGTGGCTACATCTCTCTCTCTCTCTTTGCTCTCGCTTGCTTCGCCTCTACAAGAACTGAGCAACCCGTGTGGAACGGAGAGAAGAAACCAGTAAAGAATCAGAAGAGACATGTTTTCACCAGGAGAAGCAGCGAGTAAGTCAACGAATCGGTGAGCATCATCCCTGCCCACGCATCTTTAAGGTCACAGCCACTGTGTGAGGAGGTGTAGTGGGTTCTCCCAACCAAGCTTTAGTAAGGGTTTTAGTGGGGAAGTTTTGCTGCAAGGACCATAGGGGCATACACTGTGGATCCGAGCAGAGGGTTTAGATGTTGGGTACTTTGCGATAGAGGCAGTTTAGACACGCCAGGGTATTGTATTGTACTACATCATCACTGTGTTTACTTGTTTTGCTGTGTTGGGGTAGCTTTACTAAAAGTATTGCCAGTTGAGACCGAGGTATTTGTCCATGACTCAATCATCTGTTCAGTACAGTAATCACTCCCAAGTCTAGAACTATTGTAACGTGGGGTTGCGTCGAAAACACCTAAGCGAAACCACTTTCAAATCTGGTGACCGCAGGCAGGACCTAACTAGGTGTACTGAACAGAGAGTTATGGGAGATGGAAAGGCCAAGAGATTGGCAATGGGGGATAGGATTTCCTCATATATCTTTGGGAAAGTTAACGTAACACAACAATGGGTACTAGGTCTTTTGTGGGCTAAGAGTCCGGAGGACAAGGCCGCTTAGTGGACGGGGAGTAAGGAGCATAGAAAGGCAAAAGAAAAGGCCATCTGGCTCCTGTGTCTGCAGAAGCAAGTCCAACTGCTTATGGAGCAGGTTGGTAGGCTTAAGGCAGAGCTCAAAGAGTCCGAGGAGCAGTCAGCCTCAAGGGCCGTGCTAGGAACAAGGCTTTTAGATGAGTTGCGAGAGAAAAAGCAGAAGAGACACACTCAGGAGGAAACCTCCCGTAACACCGGGGAGTACCTGCAGTGTCAGGTAACAGAGGCCAAGCTTAATGAGCAGGTCGCACGGGAGGAGACCGCTCATCTAGCGGTAAAGTAAATGGGCTGGAGGGGCAACTGAAGGAAATTAAGACAGCGTATAGGGTAGCCACCAGTAAGGGTTTTGAGAATGGGAATCACGGGCCCTGCCAAGAGGAAATCCAAACTTGACCCACGCTCTATCCAAAGCCAACAGAATGGTCAGTCTAATGGCCCCAGGGGGAGCCCGGGTGGATTGGGAAGAGGAAGGGGAAGACAGTGAGGATTGGGAGCTGGAGAGGGACGCACGACCTCCGCCAGAGGTGCCAGGATCCATGTATCCCATACGGCAGCGGAAATACAGTATGCCCGTAGACGGCCAATGTCAGGGGACACTGCAAAGCAATTTTGTGGTCCCATTCACAACCCCACAGTTGCAAAATATGATTTCAGGGGTGCCCAAGCTTACCAACGAAGGAGACCCATCGATCCACTTCACGGAGGTGGAACAGGTGGGAGGGATTAATGGGTGTAACGAAGCAGAGGTTCACAAGCTGCTATTGTTTTTCCTGGAGGGAAAGATGTATCAGGCTTATCTGCCGAAAGCAAGAGGGGTCAGGGAACCATAGAAGGCTTAAAGGAGGAAATCCTAAGAGCCAAGGGTCACACCCAAGGTAGTCCATTCTCCAGGGTGGAAAGGACGCTGCAACTGTCTGGGAAAGCACCTCAGGTTTTTGTGGACCAGCTCTGGCTGGTCTATAATAAAGCCTGTCATGGAGTGCTGGACCGAGCACAGTTGCAGGGGGAGCCAAGGAACCATTGGCTCAGGACCCTAGTGTCAAAGAGTTTGCCCCGGATTAGGGTAAAGTCCGAGAACTGGTTTGACCCTGAGGATCTCCAGAACACGGAGGCCGGTGTGTTCCATCACATAAGTCTGGCACTTAAGACTGGCGTGGAGGAGGAGGTCAAACCAGTTAAAGGGAAGGTTCATGAGATGAAGCCCAGTGAAGGTAGTAAAAGGGAATGATGCCAGGAAGGAGGTAGCTCAGAGAGGGGTAGGACGTGTGAGAAGCCGGGTCACTGACAGAAAGACTGCCCAGCCCTGAGGAAGGAACAAAGGAAAGAGGATCCTCCCACGCCCGTGGCGAAGCCTATAGAGGTGAAGGGGCCGAATACCGAACAATTCAATGTTCTGGTGGCCGCCCTTCAAACAGCTTTCATGACTGAGCGGGGAAAGGTAGACGCTGTGGTGAGCAGAGAAGTCCCGATCGCTCCGGTAAATCCACCACTCTGACTAGTGTGCGCCCAGCCTGAGTACCTGTGTCTGCTCATTTATGATGAGTGGATGAGACCCTGTGTGAAGGTGGGGGTGGAGAAGGTAGCGGGGAAGTATATGTTGGACACCGGAGCTTCCAGCAATTGGTCAATACTACCCCGGCCGAGTACCAGGCTTACGTGCGGGACAATCTCACATCGTTCGTCACACACAAACACGACTGTGGGAAGGTGACGGGGGTAGAAGTCAGTGTACAAGGAGACCTATGTCCCGGCCGCAGAAAGAGTATCATTTCCCCAGGGAGGCAGAGACCGACTTAGAGACAGCACTGGGATCCCTGCTAGCCAAGGCGGTGTTGAGGCCCATAGTTAAACATGTGAACTCTCCAATTTGGCCGGTTCGGAAACCAGACCAGTCGTGGACTATGGTACTCAACAAAAACATCCCAGCTTGCACACCCACTGTCGCAGATGTAGTCGACCTGATAGGGAGCATTCCAGCATACGCGACCACATTCACGGTGCTGGATATATCGAACGGGTTCTGGTCAATTCCCCTCAAAAGGCAGGACCAGTATAAGTTCGCCTTCACATTTAAAGAGCAACAGTATACCTGGACATGCCTTCCCCAGGGTTTCCACAACAGCCCCTCCATTTTTCACCAATGTATGGGCAACAGTTTAAAGGGTTTTAGCAGGCCTCAGCAGTTGGTGCAGTATGTAGATTGTCACGCTCATAATAAATGGTGAGACTGAGTACTGTGTGCAATGAGCAAGTGTGACCTTAGCTCCTTTATTAAGGTTCCAGAGTCCAGGTACCTTGTGGGTGGCCTGCTTATATACTGTGCTCCCAAGGGATGCTGGGATCCCTTGGTACTCCAACAGGTAGGCCCTCTGGTGGTCAGATGTGATGCAGATTACAAGGGGTTAAATACATAACATCACTCTCCTGTGAAGTCAACAATACATTTATTTACAAGGTGAGACGATCTGGGGCTTTGCGCTCCCTTGTCGATCGTCTCGTTACAAATGCTGGTGTGGGTGGGTTGGTCAGTTCTTCACTGGGCTGCTGGGGATGATACGTTTGGCTTCGTGGTCAACTATGACGTCAGTTGCCACTTGTGTGTGTGTTGGAATGTCAAAGTTGGTGGTGTCCTCTTGGGGTTCTTCGTAGCTGTTGGTGAGCCGCAATTTGATTTGGTCCAAATGTTTTCTGTGCGTTTCTCCATTGGTCAGTTTGCCCTGAAACACCCTACTCCCCTCTTTGGCTGTGACTGTTCCAGTGAGCCATTTGGGACCATGTCCATAATTGAGCACAAACACAGGATCATTGATCTCAATATCGCGTGACAAATTTGCGCGGTCACGGTACGCACTTTGTTAATGCTTCTTGCCCTCCACATGATCATGGAAATCAGGGTGGACAAGAGAGAGCCTTGTTTTAAATGCCCTTTTCATGAGCAGCTTAACTGGGGGACTCCCAGTGAGTGAGTGGGGTCTGGTGCGGTAGCTGAGCAGCATCAGGACAACCGGGTCTGCAAGGAACCTTCCGACATGCATTTCAAGCTTTGCTTGATGATCTGAACTGCCCGTTCCGCCTGGCCACTGGATGTGGGCTTGAACAGGGCAGATGTGACATGCTTGATCCCGTTGCGGGTCATGAATTCCTTGAATTCAGCACTGGTGAAGCATGGCCCATTGTCGTTGACTAGGACATCAGGCAAGCCGTGTGTGGCAAACATAGCTCGTAGGCTTTCAATGGTGACCGTGGATTTGCTTACAGACATTATTGCACATTCAGTCCATTTTGAGTAAGCATCCACGACAATCAAAAACATTTTGCCGAGGAATGGGCCGCATAATCTACATGGATCCTCGACCACGGTTTGGATGGCCATGTCCACAAACTTAACGGTGCTGATCTGGGTGCATTGCTCAACTGAGAGCAAGTATTGCACTGGCGCACGCATGACTCTAAATCTGAGTTGATGCCAGGCTACCATACGTGAGACCTGACTATGGCTTTCATCATTACGATGCCTGGGTGGGTGTTGTGCAGTTTGCAAATAAATGTGCCTCTGCCTTTCTTGGGCAAGACCACGCAATTGCCCCACAAAAGACAGTCTGCCTGCAGGGACAACTCGTTTTTGCATTTGTGGAATGGCTTAATCGCTTCCTGCATCTTCACTGGGACACTGAACCAACTCCCATGGAGGACACAGTTTTTTTTACCAAGGACAGTAAAGGATCCTGGCTGGTCCAGGTCCTGATCTGGCGGGTCATAACTGGGGACTTCTGGTTCTCAAATGCCTCCATGACCATGAGCAAGTCCGCTGGCTGTGCCATTTCCACCCCGGTGGTGGGCAATGGTAGCCAACTGAGAGCATCTGCGCAGTTCTCTGTGCCTGGTCTGTGACGGATAACATAGTTATATGCCGACAGCGTGAGCGCCCATCTTTGGATGCGGGTAGATGCATTGGTATTTATCCCTTTGCTCTCCGAGAATAGCGATATAAGTGGCTTGTGGTCAGTTTCAAGCGCGAACTTGAGGCCAAATAAGTATTGGTGCACTTTTTTTTACCCTATAAACGCACGCCAGAGCCTCTTTTTCAACCATGCTGTAGGCCCTTTTGGCCTTGGACAAACTCTTGGATGCATACGCAACCGGTTTCAAAATCCTCGATTCATTAGCCTGTTGTAACACACACACGACCCCATATGACGACGCATCGCAAGCTAACAGTAATCATTTATATGGGTTATACAGGACAAGCAGTTTGTTACAACACAATAAATTTCTGGCTTTCTTAAAGGCAGTCTCTTGTGAATTCCCCCATACCCAGTTGTCTCCCTTGCGCAGTGGCGCATGTAGGAGTTCTAGCAGGGTGCTTAACCCAGATAGGAAATTACAAAATAGTTAAGGAATTCCAGGAATGACCGCAGCTCCGTCACGTTCTGTGGTCGCGGCGCCTTCTTGGTGGCCTCCGTCTTGGCGTCGGTGGGTCTGATGCTGCCTGCTGCCATTCTCCTTCCAAAGAATTCGTCGTCCTGTGCCAGGTAAACACACTTCAAGCATTTCAACCTGAGCCCCACGTGATGTAACCGACTAAGAGCCTCCTCCAGATTCTTCAAGTGCTCCATAGTGCCCCATCTGTAACCAATATGTCATCCTGGAAGACCACTGTCCAAGGAACTGACTTTAGCAGGCTCTCCATGTTCCGCTGGAAGATCGCTGCGCCAACCGAATCCCGAACGGGCACCGGTTGTAGATAAACAGACCTTTGTGCGTGTTGATGCAGGTAAGGCCTTTCGAGACTCCTCCAGCTCCTGTGTCATGTAGGCCGAGGTCAGGTCCAGCTTGGTGAATGTCTTCCCTCCAGCCAGGGTCGCAAATAGGTCATCTGCTTTGGGTAGCGGGTACTGGTCCTGCAGCAAAAAACGGTTAATCATTACTTTATAGTCCCCGTAAATTCTAACCGTACTGTCCTTCTTGAGTACCGGGACAATCGGACTGGCCCAGTCGTTGAATTCCACCGGCGCGATGATGTCTTCACGCCAAAGTCTGTCCAGCTCAATTTCTACTTTTTCATACATCATGTACGATACCGCCCGAGCCTTGTGGTGGATGGGTCGCGTACCGGGTACCAAATGGTTCTGCACTTTGGCCCCCGAGAAGCGTCCAATGCCTGGCTTGAATAACGATGGTAACTTGCTGAGAACCTAGGTACATGAGGTATCGTCGACGGATGAAAGCACTCGGATGTCGCCCCAGTTCCAGTGGATTTTCCCCAGCCAGCTTCTGCCAAACAACGTGGGGCCATCCCCTGGCACAATCCACAGCGGGAGTTCTTGTATTGCTCCATCATAGGAGACTTTGTCTTCTGCACTGACAATTACAGGGATTATATCCTTGGTGTAAATCCTTAGTTTGGTGTGAATGGGGCTGAGCTTGGGTCTGTGTGTCTTCTTTCCCCATTGCCTGAGGAAGGTCTTTTTACTCATTATGGTCTGACTTGCCCCCGTGTCCAACTCCATAGATACTGGAATGCCGTTCAGTTCAACTTATTGGTGGGCATTTCATCGTAAACGTGTGTACCCCATACACTTCTGCCTCCTCGGTACGAGTTTCTAATTCAGTCTGATCCACTGTGGATCGATCTTCCTCCGGAACGTGGTGGTTTGCAGGATTTGTAGGATTTGCAGCTCGCCTGCACATTCATTGGAAGTGTCCCATTGTTCTGCAATCATTGCACGCATAGTGCTTAAAGCGGCATTAATGGAGCCGATGATCACCTCCACAGCACCAACAGGATGTTAACTGCCTCGCATTAACAGATGATGGTGGACTCTGGGTCAATTGAGGTCGGGCCACAGCAGCCTGCGTGTATATTCTGCCGTGTACATTTCTGCTCAAAACCGACGTTACTTTATGCACAGTACTGGCCGAAACTTCTTTGTTCTGCGAAATCTGCTTGGTGTTGTCGCTGGTGGACATAAATGCCTGGGCTATCATTGTAGATTTACTTGGATTCAGAGTTTCTACAGTCAACAGTTTGCGAAGGATTGTCGCATGTCCGATGCCCAGTGCAAAAAAGTCTCTGAGCATTTGTTCTAGGAATCCCTCAAACTCAGAATGTCCTGCGAGGTGCCTTAGTTCGGCGACATAGCTCGCTACTTCCTGGCCCTCCGATTCTTGACACATGCAGAACCGATATCTCGCCATCAAAACGCTTTCCTTAGGATTTCGATGCTCCCGGATCAGCGTACGCAATTCTTCGTTGAATTTCTCTGTTAGTTTTGCCGGGGCCAGGAGATTCGTCATAAGGCCATAGGTTGTTGCCTGCAGACAGTTAGGAGGATCGCCCTTTGTTTGGTGACATTCTCATCCCCTTCGAGCTCGTTGGCCACAAAGTATTAGTTGAGTCTCTCCACGAAGGCCTCCCAATCATCCCCTTCTGAGAACTTCTCCAGGATACCGACTGTTCTTTGCATTTTCGCGTGGTTATTCGTTACCTCGTCGCCAATTGTTACACTCATAATAAATGGTGAGACTGAGTACTGTGTGCAATGAGCAAGTGTGAATTTAACTCCTTTATTAAGGTTCCAGAGTGCAGATACCTCGTGGATGGCCTGCTCCGAAGGGATGCTGGGACTCCAATAGGTGGGCCCTCTGATGGTCAGCTGTGATGCAGGTTACAAGGGGTTAAATACATTACATTGATGACATGCTTCTGTTCTCCGACAAGGGGGAGGAACATGGTCCGCTGCTGGCCGAGCTGCTGGAGCCGTTGAAGAACACCGGGTTCAAAATCAATCCCAAGAAAGCTCAGATCGGTCAGAGAGATGTAAAATTCCTCGGGCTGACCGTAAGGGCTGGGGAAATGGCTATAGACGAGGCCAAATGGAAGGTGGTACAGGAGTTACCAGCCCCCATGACCGTGACGGGGGTGAGATACTTCCTAGGGCTCACGGGTTAGTGCAGGGATTTTATTGAGGGTTATGCCGCCACGGCAGCCCCTCTACTTCGGCTCCTCCGCAAGGGAGTCGGATGGGAGTGGCACAGCCGCATTCAATCGTCTTAAGGGAGATCTGCAGAGGGCACCTGCACTAGGGGCGAGTAATGGTGATGAGGACTTCTTTTGGGAAGTAGCAGCCAGCAGGGACAGTTTGAGCGTGGTGCTGCTCCAGCACCTGAGGCCCGTGGTGTACTCATCAAGAGTCCTCACGGATGTAGACCGGGGATATTCCAATTGTGACAGGCATCTTCTGGCCACGCATTGGGCCATGAAGCGCTCCCAGCTCTTCACGGGATCATCCTTGATCGTTCTACTAATCCACCATATCCCCACACTGATGTTATTAGATGAGAGAATAAAGAACGGCACAGTGAGCAGTGCACGCTTTGCTCGCTGGACTTTATTGCTCTCACTGATGAATCTGAGAGTGCAAGGGCTGTGTGAGCCCAAGCTGGCCGCGAACATGATCTATGCAGGGACGGCCCATAAGTATCTGGTAGAGGGAGTATGGGATGTAGCCATAGGATTTTGGACCGGGTTACACCCAGTGAGCAGAGAAATATATGTTGATGGATCCCATTCGGTGGTAGCAGGGGAGCGTTTCACCGGTTGTGGGATTTATGACCCGACGGCAGGCATTGCAAGGGCAATTAAACTCTCAAGCGCCCTGAGCACTCAGCGTGCCGAACTGTCGGCAGTGGTGTTCGTCGTTACCCACGCCGACAAGTTCCCGACCCCATACACCATCTGCTCGAATTCCATGTTCATATAACATAAGAACATAAGAACATAAGAATTAGGAACAGTAGGCCATCTAGCCCCTCGAGCCTGCTCCGCCATTCAACAAGATCATGGCTGATCTGGCCGTGGACTCAGCTCCACTTACCCGCCAGCTCCCCGTAACCCTTAATTCCCTTATTGGTTAAAAATCTTTCTATCTGTGATTTGAATACATTCAATGAGCTAGCCTCAACTGCTTCCTTGGGCAGAGATTCCACAGATTCACAACCCTCTGGGAGAAGAAATTCCTTCTTAACTCGGTTTTAAATTGGCTCCCCCGTATTTTGAGGCTGTGCCCCCTAGTTCTAGTCTCCCCGACCAGTGGAAACAACCTCTCTGCCTCTATCTTGTCTATCCCTTTCATTATTTTAAATGTTTCTATAAGATCACCCCTCATCCTTCTGAACTCCAACGAGTAAAGACCCAGTATAGTCAATCTATTATCATAAGGTAACCCCCTCATCTCCGGTATCAGCCCAGTGAATCATCTCTGTACCCCCTCCAAAGCTAGTATATCCTTCCTTAAGTAAGGTGACCAAAACTGCATGCAGTACTCCAGATGCGGCCTCACCAATACCCTGTACAGTTGTAGCAGGACCGCGCTGCTTTTGTACTCCATCCCTCTTGCAATGAAGGCCAACATTCCATTCGCCTTCCTGATTACCTGCTGCACCTGCAAACTAACTTTTTTTTAGGATTCATGCACAAGGGTCGAGGAGGCTCAAGCACGTGGGGAGATCCCGTCCGAACTGACCCCCGTCCGGACGGAATTCCTCATCGGCGCAAAACCCCGGAACCTCCCTCGGGGGCCGGCGCCTCACAACTTGAGCCGCCTCGGGGAAATCCCCTCCGTGCCTTTCAGTTCCGCGCGGAGGGGTTTCCTGTACGGGCTGCTCCTGCACACTCTCAACTTTGCCATCCTCGCCGGCCGTCCGGACACGCCATGGCGTACCATCTTGCCGTCCGGAGGAGGCGGGGGTCCCCGATGGAGGGCACTCTACGCAGGGGTCCTCCCACTATTCATCGGGGACTTGGCCTGGAGGGTGGTGCACGGAGCAGTGCCGTGCAATAAATTTTTAAGCCGGTTCACGGACTCCCAGGCCGCCTGCGATTTCTGTGGTCTGGAGGAGTCCGTGTTCCATGTTTTTATTGAGTGCACGAGGTTGCAGCCCCTGTTCCATTATTTGAAGGGGCTGCTCCTGAAATTCTGGCTGCACTTCAGTCCCACTCTCCTGATCTTTGGGCACCCTGTGCGGAGGGGAGCGGGTAGGTCCGAAGGCCTCCTCGTAGGACTGCTCCTGGGCACGGCCAAGGGTGCCATCAGCCGGTCCAGGCAGCGGGCGGTCGAGGGGGTCGTTCAACCTGACTGCCTGCCTCTCTTCCGCTCTTACATCCGGTCCAGGGTGTCCTTGGAGATGGAGCACGCGGTGTCCACCGGTACGCTCGCGGCCTTCCGCGAGAGGTGGGCACCGGAGGGACTGGAGTGCATCATCACGCCCGGCAACCAAATTTTAATTTGATTTTACGTTTTAAAGTTTAATTTCTTTTAATTGCCGGTGCTTTTAGTGTCCCCTTCCCTTTTATAGGGGGCACCGGAAAAAATTTGATTTTAGCGCCCAAAAAAAAACAAAAAAAAAGAAAAAAAAGGGGCCTTGTAAATGTCTGCTGTGTCATCCAGGGCGGGTGGCACGGTTTAATGTTTTATGTTTTACAGATAAACTCTAAAAGAGTTTCATGCACAAGAGCCAATTGTGGAGCAGTGGAGGCGTGTCCTGCTCAGTTGGAGCTGTGAGCCGTGAGAGGAGCAGCTACCAACTTTTGCTCCTGCCTGGAGAGCCCTGAGAACAGCCCAGGAAGAGAAGGAAGGAAGGGGCTTCACCACCAACTTTCACCCAGAGGGAGAGGAGGAAGCAGAAAACATTTAACAACAATTTACCACTTCTGCAAAGAGTTGGAGAGAGGGGGAAAGACCAACAAACATCCAGTGTGGAAGGAGGGAGACTCTACCATTCTACAGGTGGGTGTATTGGTGCAGTCCCAAAAAGACTTTGTTGAATCGGTGGGGGGAGGAAAGAAGACCACTGAGGGCCGGAACATCGCGGGGGGTGTGTGTGTCTGGAAGTGTGTGTGGGGGCCTTGCTACAACTAGGCCCCACACACAACTGAACCCCTCCCTCCCCAATTGCCTAGCCTGGGATAGCTGGAGCTACCAGGCTGAAGATTTTTCTTAATCACCCTATTAAACATCATTAGGAGTGTGTGCCTGGTGGCTCGAGCTGCCCCAGGTGAAGACATCTTCTCCCCTCACCTGAAGACCAACCCAAGACTGTGTTTTTGTTTTGCCATCTGGGGATTGCACCCACCCACAGCTGCGAGGGGAGACCTGCCCTCGCAGTTCCCCCCCCTTCCCACCCCTTCCCACCTCTTCCCACCCCCCTGTTACTCTGTTTCTCCCCTCTCTCTCTGAGGCCCCTTCCTCCTAATTTTTTTTTTTTAAAAAACCAATTGAGACAACTGAGCAGAGGGAGCAAGGCCCCTCCCCAATTGCCAACTAGGGGAGAGGTGTGCCTCATTAAGGGCTCCTCTGCTCAGTCAATATACAAGAGGCCAATAAAGACCATTAAGGCCTGTGACTTTGGGGTGGGTGTAGCCCTTAAAGGGACCCCGTGATGGCGACCCCATCCACGCCGGTGGCAGGGCCAGCAAGGACATATGCGCAGGTGGCAACCGCTTCCACGGCACCTCCTGCGCCACCCGTTGCCCTGCCACCATTCAGATTAATCACAAAAAAACACGGGGTCAAGAGCTACACTCACCCCACAATGACCATCGAGGAGTGCATGAGGGCGATGGCTGGGGTAGTCGGCCCCTCGGCCATTGTCGCAGCCTCCAAGATGTCTGGGAAGGCCGTGTTCTTCCTGGGGTCGGAGCGGGCGGTGTCCCTGGCCCTTGAAAAGGGGCTCACGGTGGGCGGGACGTTCCTGCCGGTGGACCCTCTCGAGGCCACCGCGCAGAGGGTCATCGTGTCAAATGTCCCGCCCTTTGTTTCCGCTGAGCTCCTCCTCCCTCACCTACACCAACTGGGGGAGGTAAGGTCGGGGATCAACCCCATACCGCTCGGCCTCAGGGAGAACAGCCTGCGCCACGTGTTCTCCTTCCGCCGCCAGCTCTTTGTCCGGCTGGCGCGGGAGGACATGACGGAAGGGCACTTTAATGTGGTGCATGAGGGGACTGCCTACCGCGTCTTCTGGACGTCGGACGGCGTGCGGTGCCATGCCTGCAGAGAGGTGGGGCACATTCGCAAGAACTGCCCCGCCTCCAAGGCCGCCAAACCACCGAAGGCGGCCAAGGCTGGCGCTGCCGCCACCCCTCCCCCTAGTTGCGTCCGCGTGCCGGGAGCCATAGGTGCGCGGGCATCGCCGGGGGCCCTTGCTATTACGGCCTCCGGCGGGGGGGAGGAAAAGCATCCGATCGGAAGGAAGGCGCGGGAGAAGGCAAAAGATCCAGAGGCGGGTCCCCTCGGTGCGCCAGACAATTTGTTTACCGTGCTCGGCCCAACCCAGTCACCGGCGAGCGCGGGGTGCCCCGAGCCCGTGCCCGAGCCCTTGAACAACACCACAGAGGGGCCCAGGCGCGGGCAAGAAAAGGAAAAGGGGGGGGCGGAGCGGGAGGCCTCGGCAGACATGGAGGTCTCCCTGCCTCCGCGCGCCCCCAGGAACAAAAGGAGGCGCGGCTCCGATGAGGCGGAGGGGGAACAACATCCCTCTGCGGAGGAGTCGGTGCCCGCCGCGTGTCCCGCGTCCCCCACCAGCGCCCCCAAGCTGCGCTGTAGGCGAGAGGAGTCTGTCCCCAGGGAGGGTGAGACAGTCGAGGCTGCCCAGCCTCTGCCTCCCGGGGATGGCGTGGAAGATCTGCCTGTCGTGGGGGGCGTGGGGACCGCGGAGGAATGCATTGCCGCCGGTCCGGGCGTCCCGGGGACTGAGGCGAGCGGGGCCGAAAAGGCCGAACCTGAGCCCGCCCAGCCAATACCCAACTTCCCCCAGGAGTCGCTCGACCCGGCAGAAAATGAAACAAATGTTTATTATGACACTGTAGATGCTGGGCCGGGGGGTGGCAGCGGGGAGGGGGATGAACACCCACCCTCGCCCCTTACTTTGGAGCTGGTGCACTTGGGGAGCCTGGGGATTTCCTATGGCCGGGTCTCTCCTTGTTCCCCGGTTCATGGGGCGGAAGGGGAACCCCTTCCGCTGTCATTTCCCGACCCAGCACCATTTTTAAAAGAGCCCAGTGGGGACTCCTCTGCCGACGATCCTGGGGGTAGGATCGGGGCAGAGCCAGGGCCGGTTGGAGCGGCCGGTTCATTTGACGTACCTTGTGCGGTCGATGGGCCGGCTGCTGGCGGCCACCTCCCGGAGGAGGACGGGGACTCGGCGGGGGACGCGGGAGAAAATCTAGAGACCACCGCCAGCGAGGCGGTGGATCTGCTCGCGGCCGCCGCCGAGACCATCCTCATTCCTGCAAAGGAACTCCGGGACTTTTTGGCCCAGAGCCGGGGTCGCTGCAACCAAGCCCGACTGGCCCTGGAAAAATGGTTCGAGCCAGAGCTGATCAAGGGGTCCGTCTGCGCCGCCGTTAAAACCATGGCCGCGGGCGGGCCCTTGACAAAGGCGCAACACCTTGAGCTGCGCGAGCTCGAGGGACTCCTCGCTGGGCTGCGGAGGGAGCGGAGTTCAACAAAAGACTCCGCTCCCTCCCCCACAATAGGTTAAGGTAGAGGTTGCACTATGCTTTTACCATGAAGATAACCATAGCCAGCCTCAACATCAACGGCGGAAGAGGGGCACGCCGTAGATTTGACCATTTTTCGCTTCTGCGGGAGGGGAAATGTGCGGTGTGCTTCCTGCAAGAAACCCACACCGTTCCGGGAGACGAAGCCACGTGGCTCCTGGAATGGCAAGGAGAGGTCCGCATGAGCCACCTCACCGCCATTTCTAGTGGGGTGGCCATCTTGCTGGGCCCGCATTTTCAGCCGGAGATCTTGGGGGTCGAGGAGCCCGTGCCAGGCCGCTTGCTGCACGTAATGGTTCGCCTGGGGGACGTGCCGCTCCATCTCGTGAACGTGTACGCCCCTCAGCCCGGCCCGCAGCAAACGTGCTTCTTTGAAGAGGTGTCCGCTCTTCTTGGCTCCGTTGACGTCGGCAACTGCATTGTCCTCGGGGGGGATTTTAACTGCACCCTCGAGGCGAGGGACCGCTCCGGTGCCCCGCAGTGCATGACGGCGATGGAGAAGTTGAGGGACCTGGTCGGGTCCTTCGACTTGGTGGACGTCTGGCGAAATCTCCACCCCGACTCCAGCGCCTTTACTTGGGTGAGGCCTGGAGTTGGATGGTCTAGAGTCGACCGCCTTTACGTGTCTCGGGCGTACGTTTCCTGCGTCCCGGCGGCCTCCATGCGGCCGGTGCCGTGTTCGGACCACCACCTGGTGTGGGCGGAGCTCGCTTCGCTCCGCGCGAGGACGGGGTCCGCGTACTGGCACTTTAACAACCGGCTGCTGGAGGACGTGCGGTTCTAGGACTCGTTCCGTCGATTCTGGTCCGACTGGAGAAGGAAGCAGGGGGGCTTCCCCTCCTTGAGGCTATGGTGGGACGTGGGCAAGGCTCACGTCCGCATCTTCTGTCAAGAGTACGCGAGGGGGTCGACCAAGAGGCGGGTGGCCAGAGTCGGGCGCCTAGAAAAAGAGGTGCTCGACCTGGAAGCCCGTCTCGGTCAAGTCGTCCAGGACCCGGCCCTGCGGACGGTGTACGAAGCGAAGAAGGCCGCGCTGAAGGACCTGCAGCTTGTCGGGTCCCGAGGCGCGTTCGTGAGGTCGCGGATCCGGTTCCTGCGGGATCTGGACCGCGGCTCCCTCTTCTTCTACTCGCTGGAAAAAAGGCAGAGTGTCCGTAAGCAGCTCTTGACGCTGCTGGCCGACGACGGCTCTCTTGTCTCGGATCGGGAGGGCGTCAACAACAGGGCCCGTGAATATTACGGGGCTCTGTTCTCTCCGGATCCGTCCAGCGAGGAAGCGCGTAGAGTTTTGTGGGAGGACCTGCCGAAGGTCAGCCCGGAGGGCGCCGAAAATCTGGAAGCTCCGCTAAGCTTGGCGGAGCTGACCGGTGCCCTCGACCGGCTCTCGAGGGGAAAATCCCCGGGGCTGGACGGGCTGACCGTGGAGTTCCACAGGGCGTTCTGGGACGTCCTGGGGGGCGACTACGCGCGGGTCCTGGGGGAAAGTCTGGCGACCGGGGAGATGCCCCTCTCTTGGCGCAGGGCAGTCATCGTCCTGCTGCCTAAGAAGGGAGATCTCCGCCTCCTTAAGAACTGGCGCCCGGTCTCCCTCCTCAGCACGGACTACAAAATCTTCGCCAGGGCGATGTCTGCTCGCCTTGGTGCCGTGCTGGACCACATGATCCACCCCGACCAGTCCTACATGGTCCCGGGCCGGACAATCCACGATAACATCCATCTGGTCCGGGACCTCATCCATTGTTCCCAGGAGGCTGGTCTGTCGGTCGCCTTCCTATCCCTCGACCAAGAGAAGGCGTTCGACAGGGTGGATCACGACTATCTGCTCGGAACTCTGCATGCTTTCGGGTTCGGGACGCATTTCGTCGCCCGGATCCGACTTTTGTACGCCGCCGCGGAGTGTCTGATTAAGGTTAACGGGTCCTTGATGGCGCCCCTTCGCTTTAGGAGAGGGGTGCGCCAGGGATGCCCCATGTCCGGCCAGTTATACGCCGTTTGCGTGGAGCCTTTCCTGCGCCTCTTGCGGACGAGGTTGACGGGACTGGCTCTGCAAGGGCCGGGCGTGGAGGTCGTCCTCTCGGCTTACGCCAATGACGTGCTCCTCGCGGTAGAGTATCCCGCTGACCTGCGGAGGATGCGTGAGTGCCAGGAGATTTACTCGGCCGCGTCCTCCGCCAAGATCAACTGGGAGAAATGTTCCGGACTCCTGGTGGGTCAGTGGCGGGTGGACTCCCTGCCGGAGGAGCTCAGGCCTTTTGCCTGGAGCACGACCCATCTCCTCTATCTGGGAGTCTACCTTAGCCCCGACGAGGGAGCCTGGCCGGCGAACTGGCAGGAGCTGGAGGCCTAGGGCGCTGGACAGGACTGCTCCGAGTGCTGTCCTACAGGGGTCGAGCGCTAGTCATAAACCAGCTGGTGGCCGCAATGCTGTGGTACCGGCTGGTCACTTTGACCCCTCCCCCTGCATTTGTCGCCAAGATACAGAAGAAGCTGGTGGACTTCTTCTGGAACAACAGGAAGCACTGGGTCTCTGCTGCGGTCTTGAGTCTCCCGCTTGAGGAGGGCGGTCAGTCGTTGGTGTGCGTCAGCGCCCAGCTCGCTACTTTCCGTCTTCAGACCCTGCAGAGATACCTTTACGTCGAGCCCCCTCCTAGGTGGTGTGCTCTGGCGAGGTATTTCTTCCGCCAGCAGCACGACCTCAATTATGACACGCAGCTCCTGTTTGTGAACTTGGGGGTTGTCAGGACCGCCCTCCGGGAGCTGCCTGTCTTTTACTGGGAACTCATCAGGGTCTGGAACAAAGTCTCCACCAAGCGCAGCTCTCCGCCGGCTGGAGTGGCGGCCGTCCTGCAGGAGCCGCTGCTCGGGAATCCGTACCTCCACGACCGAGGTTTTATGTGGCGGTCGGAAGAGAGGGCTGTGGCTGGTGAGGTGACCAGGGTCAGGGACCTGCTCGATGGCGGAGGAGCGGGCTGGATGGCGCCAGACACGCTGGCGCGGTGCCTAAATTCTGCCAACGTCCGCCACGCGGCCGATGCCATCGAGTCGCTAAAAACAGCTCTGGGCCCTGACTCCGTTAGGTGCATCGAGGAGGCTCAAGCACGTGGGGAGATCCCGTCCGAACTGACCCCCGTCCGGACGGAATTCCTCATCGGCGCCAAACCCCGGAACCTCCCTCGGGGGCCGGCGCCTCACAACTTGAGCCGCCTCGGGGAAATCCCCTCCGTGCCTTTCAGTTCCGCGCGGAGGGGTTTCCTGTACGGGCTGCTCCTGCACACTCTCAACTTTGCCATCCTTGCCGGCCGTCCGGACACGCCATGGCGTACCATCTTGCCGTCCGGAGGAGGCGGGGGTCCCCGATGGAGGGCACTCTACGCAGGGGTCCTCCCACTATTCATCGGGGACTTGGCCTGGAGGGTGGTGCACGGAGCAGTGCTGTGCAATAAATTTTTAAGCCGGTTCACGGACTCCCAGGCCGCCTGCAATTTCTGCGGTCTGGAGGAGTCCGTGTTCCATGTTTTTATTGAGTGCACGAGGTTGCAGCCCCTGTTCCATTATTTGAAGGGGCTGCTCCTGAAATTCTGGCTGCACTTCAGTCCCACTCTCCTGATCTTTGGGCACCCTGTGCGGAGGGGAGCGGGTAGGTCCGAAGGCCTCCTCGTAGGACTGCTCCTGGGCACGGCCAAGGGTGCCATCAGCCGGTCCAGGGGGTCGAGGGGGTCGTTCAACCTGACTGCCTGCCTCTCTTCCGCTCTTACATCCGGTCCAGGGTGTCCTTGGAGATGGAGCACGCGGTGTCCACCGGTACGCTCGCGGCCTTCCGCGAGAGGTGGGCACCAGAGGGACTGGAGTGCATCATCACGCCTGGCAACCAAATTTTAATTTGATTTTACGTTTTAAAGTTTAATTTCTTTTAATTGCCGGTGCTTTTAGTGTCCCCTTCCCTTTTATAGGGGGCACCGGAAAAAATTTGATTTTAGCGCCCCAAAAAAAAAACAAAAAAAAGAAAAAAAAGGGGCCTTGTAAATGTCTGCTGTGTCATCCAGGGCGGGTGGCACGGTTTAATGTTTTATGTTTTACAGATAAACTCTAAAAGAGTTTCATGCACAAGGACCCCCAGGTCCCTCTGCACCGCAGCATGTTGTAATTTCTCCCCATTGAAATAATATTCCCTTTTACTGTTTTTTTTCCCAAGGTGGATGACCTTGCATTTTCCGACATTGTATTCCATCTGCCAAACGTTAGCCCAATAGTTTAACCTATCTAAATCTCTTTGCAGCCTCTCTGTGTCCTCTACACAACCCGCTTTCCCACTAATCTTTGTGTCATCTGCAAATTTTGTTACACTACACTCTGTCCCCTCTTCCAGGTCATCTATGTATATTGTAAACAGTTGTGGTCCCAGCACCGATCCCTGTGGCACACCACTAACCACCGATTGCCAACCTGAAAAGGACTCATTTATCCCGACTCTCTGCTTTCTGTTAGTTAGCCAATTCTCTATCCATGCTAATACATTTCCTCTGACTCCACGTACCTTTATCCTCTGCAGTAACCTTTTGTGTGGCACCTTATCGATTGCCTTTTGGAAATCTAAATACACCACGTCCATCGGTACACCTCTATCCACCATGCTCATTATATCCTCAAAGAATTCCAGTAAATTAGTTAAACATGATTTCCCCTTCATGAATCCATGTTGCGTCTGCTTGATTGCACTATTCCCATCTAGATGTCCCGCTATTTCTTCCTTAATGATAGCTTCAAGCATTTACCCCACTACAGATGTTAAACTAACCAGCCTATAGTTACCTGCCTTTTGTCTGCCCACTTTTTTAAACAGAGACATTACATTAGCTGCTTTCCAATCCGATGGTACCTCCCCAGAGTCCAGAGAATTTTGGTAAATTATAACGAATGCATCTGCTATAACTTCCGCCATCACTTTTAATACGCTGGGATGCATTTCATCAGGATCAGGGGACTTGTCTACCTTGAGTCCCATTAGCCTGTCCAACACTACCTCCCTAGTGATAGTGATTGTCTCAAGGTCCTCCCTTCACACATTCCCGTGACCAGCAATTTTTAGCATGGTTTTTGTGTTTTCCACTGTGAAGACCGAAGCAAAATAATTGTTTAAGGTCTCAGCCATTTCCACATTTCCCATTATTAAATCCCCCTTCCCATCTTCTAAGGGACTAACATTTACTTTAGTCACTCTTTTCCATTTTATATATCTGTAAAAGCTTTTACTATCTGTTTTTATGTTTTGCGCAAGTTTACTTTCGTAATCTATCTTTCCTTTCTTTATTGTTTTCTTTGTCATTCTTTGCTGTCGTTTAAAATTTTCCCAATCTTCCAGTTTCCCACTAACCTTGGCCACCTTATAGGCATTGATTTTTAATTTAATACTCTCGTTTATTTCCTTGGTTATCCACGGCTGGTTATCCCTTCTCTTACTGCCCTTCTTTTTTACTGGAATATATTTTTGTTGAGCACTATGGAAGAGCTCCTTAAAAGTCCTCCACTGTTCCTCAATTGTGCCACCGTTTAGTCTGTGTTCCCAGTCTACTTTAGCCAACTCTGCCTTCATCCCACTGTAGTCCCCTTCGTTTAAACATAGTACGCTCGTTTAAGACACTACTTCCTCACCCTCAATCTGTATTATAAATTCAACCATACTGTGATCACTCATTCCGAGAGGATCATTTACTGGGAGATCGTTTAGTATTCCTGTCTCTAAGATAGCTTGCTCCCTTGTAGGTTCTGTAACATACTGTTCTAAGAAACAATCCCGTCTGCATTCTATGAATTCCTCCTCAAGGCTACCCCGTGCGATTTGATTTGACCAATCGATATGTAGGTTAACATCCCCCATGATTACTGCCGTTCCTTTTTCACATGCCTCCATTATTCCCTTGATTATTGTCCGCCCCACCGTGAAGTTATTATTTGGGGGCTTATAAACTACGCCCACCAGTAACTTTTTCCCCTTACTATCTCTAATCTCCACCCACAATGATTCAACATTTTGTTCATTAGAGCCAATATCATCTCTCACAACTGCCCTGATATCATCTGTTATTAACAGAGCTACCCAACCTCCTTTCCCTTCTTGTCTATCTTTCCGAATTGTCAGATGCCCCTATCTGTTTAATTCCCAGTCTTGGCCACCCTGCAACCACGTTTCTGTAATGGCCACCAAATCATACCCATTTGTAATGATTGGTGCCGTCAAGTCATTTACTTTATTTCGAATACTGCGGCGTTAGGTAGAGTGTTTTAATACTAGTTTTTAAACCATGATTTTTAGTTATGACCCCTCCTGCAGCCCCTTTATATTCATACATATTGTCCCTTCCTATCACCTTGTGGTTTACACTTACCCCAGTGCTACTCTGCTCTGTTGCCACCTGCCTTTTGCATTCTTTCTTGGGGTCCTGTTCATCTGAGCTCTCACCCACTCTAACTAGCTCAGAACCCTTTCCTGGGTTCCGAATACTCCTCATGTTGAGGCACTGAGCTTTCAGGCTTGCCTTTTTATTACACTTTGACCCTTTAGAATTTTGCTGTACAGTGGCCCTTTTTGTTTTTTGCCTTGGGTTTCTCTGCCCTCCACTTTTCCTCATCTCCTTTCTGTCTTTTGCTTTTGTCTCCATTTTGTTTTCCTCTGTCTCCCTGCATTGGTTCCCATCCCCCCGCCATATTAGTTTAACTCCTCCCCAACAGCACTTGCAAACACTCCCCCTAGGACATTGGTTCCGGTCCTGCCTAGGTGCAGACCCTCCAGTTTGTACTGGT
The DNA here is from genome assembly GCF_044704955.1 of Pristiophorus japonicus. Classification (NCBI taxonomy): domain Eukaryota; kingdom Metazoa; phylum Chordata; class Chondrichthyes; family Pristiophoridae; genus Pristiophorus; species Pristiophorus japonicus. Next base: position 139,001,854 of record NC_091979.1, on the reverse strand, counting down.
CCCACCTCCCCCAGAACCGGTTCCAATGCCCCAGGAATTTGAATCCCTCCCTGCTGCACCAATGCTCAAGCCACATATTCATCTGCGCTATCCTGCAATTCCTACTCTGACTTGCACGTGACACTGGTAGCAATCCCGAGATTACTACTTTTGAGATCCTACTTTTTAATTTAGCTCCTAGCTCCTTAAATTCATCTCGTAGGATCTCATCCCTTTTTTTTTACCTATATCGTTGATACCAATGTGCATCACGACAACTGGCTGTTCACCATCCCTTTTCAGGATGTCCAGCACCCGCTCTGAGACATGCTTGACCCTTGCACCAGGGAGGCAATATACCATCTTGGAGTCTCAGTTGCGGCCGCAGAAACGCCTATCTATTCCCCTTACAATTGAATCCCCTATCACTATTACTCTCCCACTCTTTTTCCTGCCCTCCTGTGCAGCAGAGCCAGCCACGGTGCCATGAACTTGGCTGCTGCTGCCCTCCCCTGATAAGTCATCCCCCTCAACAGTACTCAAAGCGGTGTATCTGTTTTGCAGGGGTATGACCAAAGGGGACCCCTGCACTACCTTCCTTGCACTGCTCTTCCTGCTGGTCTTCCATTCCCTATTTGGCTGTGGACCTTTCACCTGCGGTAAGACCAACTCGCTACACATGCTACTCACGTCATTCTCAGCATCGTAGATGCTCCAGAGTGAATCCATTCACATGCAATTCATGTACTGTCGCGGTTTCACATCCACAAATAGGAAGCCCTTCGCAACCAAACCACTGTTGCAAAGAATCTTAGAGGCCACGGGAACCCAGGGATGCCATTACATTCATAAAGTAAAGGCCCATTCCAAGACAGAGCCCAGAGGGGAAAGCAACCAAAAGGCTGATGAGTTAACTAAGGAGGGAGCCAAAACAGGAAAGTTTTGGGATCCATATGGGTCCAGCCCAGTAGCAGCGATCCGGGTCAAAGCAGGAACACAAGGGAGTGTAGGGTAGCATTGGCCCCAGACTTGAGGAAAGTCCAGGCACAGGATCCTGTCTTCAAGGTTGTCCTGGAGCAGCTGGCTAGAGGAGAAAAGGTAGAAGGCCCAATTGGGGATAGCAGGCATTACTTTAAAGGAGGGAATGCTTTTCAGGGGAGATCAATGGGTGGTTCCAGAACAGCACCAGAGGGAATTCCTTCAGATAGCCCACGGGGGCCCAGGAGCAGGACACCCAGGACCGGAGACTACCTGGCAACTGAGAGAGGATCTCCGTGATTTTTACGCAGACGTGTGCGCAGCGAACAACCCCGAGCCCCAGAAAAAAAAGGTTCCCATGGGACACACGAGAAGGGTAGAGAGACCAAGGCAGTCGGTACAGGTTGATTACATCGGGTCATTGCCTACCGCAAAGGGGGGTTACAAATACTGTTTGGTCCTAGTGGACCTTTACTCGGAGTGGGTTGAAGCCTTCCCTTGCTGATCAGCCACGGCGTTGGTGATGGTAAGGATCTTGGTGAGGGAAGTGTTCTCTTGGTGGGGACTGCCACAGATCATGGAATCTGACCAGGGGAGATACTTCAAGGGGCAAGACATGCAGGCTACCTTGAAAGTGCTAGGGATAGAAGGAAAATGGCATGTGACTCACAACCCACAGTCATCTAGGGTTGTGGAGCGACTTAATCGAACCATCAAAGAAAGGCTGCGGAAGGAAACAGGGCAGTCCCCGAAAAAGTGGGTTGAGATCCTGCCGTTTGTCCAGATGGGGGTCTGAGCCAGCCTCTCCAGAAACACAGGGTATTCCCCACATGAGCTCATGACTGGTAGGGTCATGCGCATGCCCACCCATATTCTGGCGCCAGTTCTCAAAGCGAGGCAGTGAGAGAAGTAAACTGGGACAAGTTTGTCAAAAATCTGTTCAAGCACTTGAAACAGATTCATTGGCAAGCTTCCAGCAACATGGGGAAGCAGCACCAGAGCAATCGGTTGCTGTTCAAGCCCCAGATAACCCACGAGTGGAAGGTAGGGGATCAGATCATGGTCGGCAATTACGCTCGGGTGGGCACGTTTGAGCCTTTGTACATGGGACCCTACAGCATTATAGATAAGGTCAGTCCCATGGTGTACGCGGTTAAGTTTCCGAAGCGCACAAAGTGGTTCCATGTGAACCAGTGCAAGTTGTTTAACCCGGGGGAAGGAGCGAGAAACAGAAAGAAGCACCAAGGCGCTGTAAACAGCATGGTGGACGCAGGTCTTCCTCCCATAGTTTGCGACAGTGAGGAGCCTGTGGTGGTGGTGGTTAGGAGGAGGGCAGGATCCCACAGTCGAGAATGCCGTGATTGCCTCCTTATACACTGCTGAGGAGCCATAAAAGGTCCAGGGTAGTCGAGACCTAGCGTGGCCACCCAGAGACGGGTTGTGGTGTATATAGTTTCCATCTCATTGTCGTGTTTTATAGAGTTTGTTTTGATGAAGCCAGACCTGTGGAGGTATACCCTCTCACAGAAAATTTGTTGTTTCTTTGTATCTTCACAGGAAGCCGAGAGAAAGATGGAGATAACCCTGGTAATCGTTGTTCGGAGCTTGGCCGGAACAGGGTACAGGAGGAGGGGGACGCCGAGTTGTCCTTCCTCTACAGATGTACTGGGGGAACGGACCCACCATGACACAGGGGGTAGGACACGGACGGGATGGCAGCCTACTTCCATGAGGGAAGGTGGCCAGGGTGGCTGGGGTCAAATTTGACTAAATACTCCAGCCACGCCGGGTTCACATATGAGGAAGCTTCCATACCATGTCCCAGACTGAAGTCACAGCCACACGGGTTGGGGTGACCGAGGGCAAGCGCATATGCTTGAAGTGCAAGGGACGGTGGTGGTGGCTCAGGAAATGAAGTCAGGACACAGAGAACCAGACAGCGGACTGGGAACGACTGGGGAACGATACGTACCGACAGATTACAGGGTCAAAGGGGGGAGTGGAAGTGTGCTGGGACAAGTGGTGGAAAGAGGAACAGGGAATTGATGTGTGTATGTGGGGGTCGGAGCGGATCTGTCCAGCAGATGTGTCAATTGCCTTTTTGCAGCAATGGCAGGCCACCGGGGCTGGGATCAGATGGGATCGGAGTATGGACACTTGCATGATCCCAGACCCTCTCAACACAATAAATGTCACTGAACTTGTAGCACACAAGAGGAAGCCCCTGCCAACAGCCTCACCGGTACAGATGACAGAGTTAGGTGTCCCACCACCACACCAGGCCCAGGGAATGATTTACTTTTAGTCCTGACTGGAAATGTTTTATTCCAGGGAGTGCACTACATGGTCGCGTCGGTCATTTTAAACCTAACTGGGGTACATCTGCCCGAGTGGTATCCAAAAGAAACTGAGCAGCTGTATGAGGCGCTCATTCAAGAAATGTTCCACCAGTTCTTTGAACTTAGTTACGGGGATGTGAGTCGGGAAAGATTGTATGACATGGGAGTGTACGATAACGTTAGTCTGAGGAGGGAGAGGTGAGGGGTGCTCAATGATCTTGTTACGGCGTTTAGCACGGGTACATCTCTCGTCAATGGTATGGATGCAGCTGCAGTGGTTTAAAGGACCAGCTGCGGAAAATCCTGGGGGAAGGGAACGTGGTGGTAGGGTCGGAGTTAGAGGAGGACCAGGCAATGACTATCCATTTAAAGGAGGTTATCACAGAGCTGGAGACACATGCAAAGCCTGTAAATGCATTAATACAGGAGGACAGGAATGCCTCAGCACAGGCAGCATGAAACGAAGTCTGCGTGTTGTACGGTGCCTGGTTGCTGAGCGAGGGGCGCAGTAATTTAGAGGACCTCCAGCAAGGTTGCGTCCCGTCATGGATCAGCAACCAGCACCTCGCAGCGTTCAGCACGTACAGTAATTCGATGAGCACGTGTCAGCTCCGTCTAGTCTCCGAAGCCTACCCAGTCCCAGTGAATTGCGGTCGGTCCAACCACACAATCATGGAGATAGTGTTGCGTATGCCAGTAATGGGTGGGACATCACAACCAGTGGCGGTATACAGGGTGGAGAACATTGGGGTCATACGGGAAGGAGTGCACGTGTGGTATCATGCAGTCCCACCATTTGTTAAAAAGTGGGAGCACGCCATGACTGGCACTGACCTCAAGGGGTGCCAGAGCAGGGGTGCACACGTCATATTGTGTCCCCAGCATTTGAACGTGCTCGATCGGCCAGAGTGCGGGTTTGAATCAGAGAGTTGAGAGCTTATCAATTGAACCATGGAGGTGAGGGCCCAGAGCCACGTTCCACCTCAGGTAGCATATGCTGGCAATGGGACATACTGCGTAACCACGAGTGTGGACCGGTATCGAGTGCACCGGGACACTTGGTGTCTGGTCACCAACAGGACTTTCTGCTTCAAACCCCACGCCAAAGTTCAAGTGGCACAGGAACGTATTATTCCAATCCCAGAACTATCCACGGTACACATTACAGTAAACAACACAATCCCGAACCTGCAACAGTACATTACCCAGTTTGGGTATCAGATTCGTTTTCTGCCAGAACACCTAAAACTTTATTAAAAGCCGTCGAGCTATCCCAAAAACATTATTTCACACTGGAACAGCCAAACCGGGACACAGGGGAAAGAATTAAAGGGATAAATTCCCCACCCTGGTGGGACCTTGGTATAAATGTAGAGGTTCCTCCATGGATCCGGATGTGCTCACATGCTCTCGTCATTTTACAATTTTGATTGTGATATACCTATTGTGTATTTCTTGTAAAAAGAGAAGTCAGGCGCTCCAGACTCGATTGGAGGCCGTAGTTAACGAACCATGAACGTAATTTTCTGTATATATATGGTAACAGTGCAATGCACGGTTGTACTTTGGGGATGTATATTTGGGGTGTTTTAAAAGTAAAATGATAAGATTGGTTGGGAACCACAAAGCTGCTCACCAGCGGACATTGATATGTTCATAGGCGGGACTGTAGGCATCGGCTCCCAATCCCAAGGATTGTTGGACATTATCCGGGCATTGCGTTTTAGTACTTTCTCACTGCAGAAAAAACTGGAAACTGTTTGTGGGAGGGGCCCAGGTACTTTTCCATGTTGTACTTGAAATCCGCACCTGTCTGGGAAGACAATGGCCAGGATAAGGCAATACACCACAGGTAATGGGCAAATGGAGAGTCCATTGTTAAGCAATGTGAACTCGTCAGAGTTAGATCAGATGAACTGATCAGTGATCAAACCATTACCTGGATGAGATAACCCTGAGAGGCAGGAAACCAGAACAATAGAAAGCCATTAAGCCCCAGACCAGTCAGAAGCGAAAACCCATCAGTGGATTCAAAACAGGATCCTCGAAACAAGGAAAATCTTTATTGGGCCAGAAAAGGCAAACAGACTGGAGATATAAAAGGTGGCTGTGTGGCCATATCTCTCTCTCTCTCTTTGGTCTCGCTTGCTTCGCCTCTACAAGAACCGAGCACTCCATGTGGGACGGAGAGAAGAAACCAGTACGGAACCAGAAGAGACATGTTTTCACCAGGAGAAGCAGCGAGTAAGCCAATGAATCGGTGAGCATCAGCCCTGCCCACGCATCTTTAAGATCACAGCCACTGTGTGAGGAGGTGTAATGGGTTCTCCCAACCAAGCTTTAGTAAGGGTTTTAGTGGGGAAGTTTTGCTGCAAGGACCACAGGGGCGTACACTGTGGATCCGAGCAGAAGGTTTAGACGTTGGGTACTTTGTGATAGGGGCAGTTTAGACATGCCAGGGTATTGCATTGTACTACATCATCACTGTGTTTACTTGTTTTGCTGTGTTGGGGTAGCTTTAATAAAAACATTGCCGGTTGAGACCGAGGTATTTGTCTGTGATTCATTCATCTGTTCAGTACAGTAATCACTCCCAGGTCTATTGTAACGTGGGCGTACATCAAAAACACCTGAGGGAAACCACTTACACCTTGAGAGGACATATACTTCTTCCTGCATTGTATGGTGGAGTTTGTGCTGAGAGCTTCTGTGATTTCTCTTCATATGGCCTGACTGATCTAATAAAAGGTTTCCTGATGTCACTACCCAAGAGTCTGAAAATCTTGGAGCCCTTCCTGATGCTGACAACCTTGACCCACCCCGTTGTCCACCTCTCCAAATCTCCTGCACCTCAAAAAGCTGAGAAAATTTTAACTGGCTTTTAAAGATTGTACCAACAATGAGGTCCAAAACTGCACTGCACTGCATAGCAATTGCGAGCTCCAGGAGAAAGGTTTGGGCAGGTTTGCGCCAGATTCATGTGGGCAGGCAGTAGTCCCACGGTGCTGCTAACCCTGATAACAAGAGTTGAATCCAGTCCCTTGTGTCTACTTTTGGTGTATCAGGCTATTACCCGATTCAGGGTCCTCCTTTATTGTTTTAATATTAGGTGTTTGTTTCATTATCAGTGAATGAACTAATAACTTTTTAAACCTGTCAGGCCAAGAAGCAAGTATTCCCTTAAACTCCAATTCATATAAAGGTTAGCAAATAATTTAATGGATATTTTTATTTATGCTAAAATTCCAATATCCCGGTATATAGCTTAGTGCAAACTTTTCTAAACTCTGTCTCCCATTTTCACAGATGTGCAAGTATTTTTGCTAAATGTTTCTGACTCACTGAGATCTAAAGATCCTGTATTCTAGCAACTAAATAGTCAAGTGCCTGTTCTCTTTATTTAAATCTATTTATAAAGAGAGTGCCATAAAGTGACTTTATGGCAATGTAATAAACGTTTGTTTATATGAAAATGTTGGCTAGCTGATGTACAGTGATCCAGCTGTTTAAGGACAGTTATTTTCAACCACTTTTACATCGGGACCTCGTTTTGCAAAATCAGAAATTTTTCTGACACCCTCCTTTCCCTGAGGTAATTTGTCCTCTTGTCGGTGCATTCTTCACTACCACTGTCTTTATTAATGACTTGGAAGAAAGGACCGAGTGTAACGTAGCCAAGTTTGCTGATTATACAAAGATGGGAAGAAAAGCAATTTGTGAGGAGAACACAAACAATCTGTAAAATGTCATAGACAGGCTAAGTGAGTGGACAAAAATTTGGCAGATGGAAAGTGTGAGGTCATGGACTTTGGCAGAAAAAAATCAAAGAGCAAGTTATTATTTAAATGGAGAAAGATTGCAAAGTTCTGCAGTACAGCGGGACTGAGGGGTACTTGTGCATGAAACACAAAAGGATAGCATGCAGGTACAGCAAGTGATCAGAAAGGCCAATGGTATCTTGGCCTTTATTGCAAAGGGGATGGAGTATAAAAGCAGGGAAGTCTTGCTACAGCTATATAAGGTATTGATGAGGCCACACCTGGAATACTGCGTGCAGTTTTTGTGGTGTCCTTACACCTTGCTGTAGAATCACACGAGGCATGTACTGCAGACAAGGTCACTACGTGACTTGAACCTTTATTCCCAGGACCAAGAAGTGCTGACCCTGCGTGGGACCTCCCTTTATATACCTGGATGACCAGGTGAGGAGTGTCTCCCACAAGTTCACCCCCTGTGGTCAAGGTGTGCATTACTCAGGTGTATACAGTGTACAGTATTGTTATATAAATGTTACAGTTATGTGAAGGTTACAAACATGACATCACCTCCCCCCAACGTCTTTGGGTCAAAGATTGAGTCTTTCAGGCGGTCGACGCTCTCTCTTGGAGCGCCACAGTTGGGGCTCTGGTGGTTGGGCCTTGGCATGCGTCTCTGTCACCTGAGGTGATTCCGGCCTGTCCGGGCTGGCCGCAGGGACTGTGCATGCTGGTGAATGTACTTGTTGCTCGTTCACTGGCAGTGGTGTGGGTGACATCTCATGCTCTTCTTCAGGTTCCTCAGTGTCCATGCTGAACCTTTTCTTTACTTGGTCCAGATGTTTGCGGCATATCTGCCCATTGTTAAGTCTGACAACTATGACCCTATTCCCCTCTTTGCCAAATACAGTACCCTCAAGCCACTTGGGTCCAAAAGCATGATTGAGAACGAATACAGGGTCATCGATTTCTATGCATCTCCCCACTGAGTTGCGATCATAGCACTCGATTTGGGACTGGCGCTTGCCCTCAACAATGTCTGACAGGCTGGATGAATGAGGGACAGCCATGATTTAAGCGTGCATTTCATCAGTAGTTCCACGGGCGGGACTCCCGTGAGCGAATGCGGGCAGGACCTATAGGCCAGCAGGACGCGCGATAGGCGGTACTGAAGGGAGGGTCCTTGAATCCAGAGCATGCCCTGTTTTATGATTTGAACCGCACGTTCCGCCTGGCCATTGGAAGCCAGCTTGAACGGTGCTGTCTTGACGTGTTTGATACCATTACCCGACATAAACTCCTGGAATTCATAGCTAGTAAAACACGGGCCATTATCGCTATCCAGGATGTCGGGCAAGCCGTGGGTCGCGAAGACCGTACGCAGACTCTCCACGGTGGTGGATGTCGTGCACGAATTCAATATGATGCACTCGATCCATTTCGAGTATACATCGACAATAATCAGGAACATTTTTCCCATGAACGGGCCCGCATAGTCTACGTGAATACGTGACCATGGTCTGGTGGGCCAGGGCCACGGGCTGAGTGGGGCCTCCCTGGGGGCATTTCCCAGCTGAGCACATGTCGTGCACCTGCGAACACAGTGTTCCAGGTCTGAGTCAATTCCAGGCCACCATACATGTGACCGAGCAATGGCCTTCATCAGCACAATGACTGGGTGCTCGCTGTGGAGGTCCCTGATGAATGCTTCCCTTCCTTTCTGGGGCATGACTACCCAGCTGCCCCATAGCAGACAGTCGGCTTGGATGGAGAGCTCGTCCATCCGTCTGTGAAACAGCCTGACCTCCTCGGGGCACGCTCCGTGTACGGGCGCCCAATCCCCAGTCAGGACACATTTCTTTATCAGGGATAGAAGGGGATCTCTGTTGGTCCAGATTTTGATCTGGCGGGCTGTGATGGGGGAGCCTGCGGTGTCGAAAGCCTCAACGTCCATGACCATCTCAGTGCTTTGCTCCGACGCCCCCTCAGTGGTCGCCAGTGGGAGCCTTCTGAGTGCGTCAGCGCAATTTTCGGTGCCTGGCCGGTGCCGTATGGTGTAGTCATACGCAGCCAGCGTGAGGGCCCACCGCTGTATGCGAGCTGATGCATTGGCATTGACAGCCTTGCTGTCGGACAACAGGGATGTTAACGGTTTGTGGTTCGTTTCTAACTTGAACCTTCTGCTGAAAAGGTACTGGTGCATCTTTTTCACCCTGTAGACACATGCAAGTGCTTCCTTTTCAACCATCCCATATCCCCGTTCTGCCTGGGAGAGTAGCCTGGAGGCATAAGCCACAGGTTGGAGTTGGCCCTCATCATTACTCTGCTGCAACATGCACCCAACCCCATAGGATGATGCATCGCACGTTAAAACTAGTTTCTTACAGGGGTTGTACAAGGTCAACAGCTTGTTAGAACAAAGCAGATTCAGCACCTGAATGAAAGCCCGTTCTTGACAGTCCCCCCAAAACCAATCGCAACCCTTATGCAGAAGCACGTGCAGCGGCTCCAACAATGTGCTTAAGTTCGGCAGAAAGTTCCCGAAGTAGTTCAATAGTCCAAGGAATGAACGCAACTCCGATGTATTGCCGGGCCTGGGCGCACGAAGGATCGCCTCTGTTTTGGATTTGGTAGGCCGATCCTGTCTGCGGCAGCCGTCCTGCCCAAAAACTCGACCTCTGGGGCCAAAAACACACACTTGGACTTCTTTAGTCACAAGCCTACCCAGTCCAGTCGGCGTAGCACCTCCTCAAGGTTGTGGAGGTGTTCCTCGATGTCTCAACCAGTGATTAGGATGTCATCTTGGAATACGATTGTTCCAGGGATGGATTTAAGCAAGCTTTCCATGTTCCTCTGGAAGATAGCGGCCGCTGAACGAATGCCAAACGGACACCTGTTGTAAACAAATAGCCCTTTGTGAGTAGTGATGGTGGTCAGAAGCTTGGATTCTTCAGCCAGTTCCTGAGTCATATAGGCTGAAGTGAGGTCCAACTTGGTGAACAGCTTGCCACCTGCCAGTGTGGCAAAAAGATCCTCCACTCTCGGAAGCGGGTATTGGTCCTGTAGTGACACTCGGTTGATGGTGGCCTTGTAGTCGCCACAAATCCTGACCGTGCCATCCGCTTTAAGGACAGGAACGATGGGATTTGTCCAGTCACTGAATTCAACAGGCGAAATTATGCCCTCTCTTAACAGTCTGTCCAACTCAATCTCAATTCTCTCACGCATCACATACGGCATGGCTCTGGCTTTGTGGTGCACTGGTCTGGCGTCTGGGGTGATGCGTATCACTACTTTGGTGTCCTTAAAGGTCCCGACACCTGGTTGAAAAAGTGGCTCGAATTTCTGTAGGACCTGTGAGCATGAACTTCGCTCCACAGATGAAATGGCGTGCACATCCACCATTTCCAGTTCATCTCGGCTAGCCAGCTCCTCCCCAAAAGCGCGGGACCATTCCCCGGGACAATCCAGAGTAGCAGCTGGTTCTTCGATCCATTGTGTATGACCACCAAGTTTGTACTACCTAGTACTGGGATGATCTCTCTGGTGTACATCCGTAGCTGCATGTCAATGCGTTCCAGTTTGGGCCTGTTAGCTTTGAGTGGCCATAGTTTTTCAAATTGTTGGGCACTCATAAGTGACTGGCTGGCTTCTGCGTACCGGGATGCCATTTAATAGAATTTTCATCATCATAGGTGGTGTTTTGGTATATGAGCAGTGGACGGCTGCCACATGAACCCGCTGGACTTCAGCATCCACAGCTTTGCCCCAAGCATCACCCTGCCTTGCAGACCCCTCGTCTGGTTCCTCTGCCTCATAAGCTAGCCTCGCTACAGTCTTTCTGCACATTCTGGCCAGATGTCCACTGAAGTTACAGTTTCTCCAGATAATTTGTTGAAACCTACAGGTTTTCGCAGCATGTCTGCCACCGCACCTCCAGCATGAGCTGAGATTGTTGTGAACAAAGGAACTGTTAGCAAGCATTCCTCTCTGATTGTCTCTTTGATTACTCCTGAGCATTCTGTTGCTGAGTGTCAATGGTCCCATCCCGGGACGCATTGTCCCTTGTGATGGCGTGAATTGCAGATCCCCCTGCCATTGTCTCTGTTGCTGGCCCACCCTAGAGTCTGTTGCTGCCTGGGCGGTGTCAAATTGCCCTTGCCTGCCTGCGGGGTTCTGAGTCTCATTTACAATGTTAACTCCCTGGTCCATCGTTGGAACCAGGGCTGCGTGCGTAAATTATCTTGGTCTCTTCTTCGCCTGCTATGAAGGTCTGAGCTATCAACGTAGCCCTTTCCAAAATCATGTCCTTGGTCTCAGATAAGCTTCCTGAAAATCCCGGCATAACCTATGCCCTCAATGAAGAAGTCCCTTAACATCTCCCCGCTGCAGGCGTCTGTGAACTTACAGAGGCTGGCCAAACACCGAAGGTCCGCAATGAAGTCAGAAATGCTTTGTCGCTCCCGACATCGGTGTGTATAGAACCGGTGCCGGGCCATGTGTATACTGCTCGCCGGTTTGAGGTGCTCACTGATCAGAGTGCTGAGCTCTTCAAAGGACTTGTCCACCGGCTTCTCGGGTGTGAGCAGGTCTTTCATCAGCGCATACGTCTTAGATCCACAGCTGGTCAGTAGATGTGCCCTCCGCTTGCCAGCCACTTCCTCTCCCAGCCAGTCCTTCGTGACAAAGCTCTGCTGGAGCCTCTCAACGAAATCGTCCCAGTCCTCACCAACACAGTACCGTTCCTCTTTACTATCGGTGGCCATCCTCGTGGGTCGTTGATTCCCGTTTCTCGTCGCCAAATGTAGTGTCCTTACACTTTACTATAGAATCACACGAGGCATGTACTGCAGACAAGGTCACTGCGTGACCTGAACCTTTATTCCCAGGACCAAGAAGTGCTGACCCTGCGTGGGACCTCCCTTTATATACCTGGATGACCAGGTGAGGAGTATCTCCCACAAGTTCACCCCCTGTGGTCAAGGTGTGCATTACTCAGGTGTATACAGTGTATAGTGTTGTTACATAAAGGTTACAGTTATGTGAAGGTTACAAACATGACAGTTTTGGTTTCCACATATACAGAAGGATATACTTGCTTTGGAGGCAGTTTAGAGAAGGTTCACTCGGTTGATTCTGGGGATGAGGGGGTTGGCTTTAGCGGAAAAGTTCAGTAGGTTGGGCCTCTACTCATTGGAAGAATCAGAAGAATGAGAGATGATCTTATCGAAACGTATAAGATTATGAGGGGGCTTGACAAGGTGGATGCAGAGAGGATGTTTCCACTGATGGGGGAGATTAGACTAAAGGGCATGATCTTAGAATAAGGGGCCGCCCATTTAAAACAGAGATGAGGAGAAATTTCTTCTCCCAGAGAGTTGCAAATCTGTGGAATTCGCTGCTTCAGAGAGCTGTGGAAGCTGGGACATTGAATAAATTTAAGACAGAAATAGACAGTTTCTTAAACAATAAGGGGATAAGGGGTTATGGGGAGCAGGCGGGGAAGCGGAGCTGAGTCCATGATCAGATCAGCCATGATTTTATTGAATGGTGGAGCAGGCTCGAGGGGCCGTATGGCCTATTCCTGTTCCTATTTCTTATGTTCTTATGCCACTCCACCTCTTGGGTAATTCCATACAATCACTGCCACTCTGCTCCCAGAGCTGCTTCTTCCTCTTGAGGCCGTGTGCATTGTCACCCCACTCCTGGGGGCCCCTCTTTCTCCCTCTCCCTCTCTCTCTCCTCCTAATGTGCTCGACTGCCCCCTTCTAACCTGCCTCTCGTGGAGCTTCTCACCATCACCACACCCCCAGACGCTCACTTGCTTGCTAATATGCTCTTGGCTAGGTGCGTTGGCTCTTCTAAAGGTATCACTTCATGTCACAAACAGATTCTCTTCCACACGCCATGGGCAGCACTCCAGATTTTGACAAATATTATCACAATTTCAGGAATTCTCGTACCCAGCTCGTGATGGAAAATTTACTCTTGTTAAAAAATGCTAGCTTCAGACTGGGTCTGCCAGTGTCAGTGAGGAGCACATCGAGTGGAAAACATGTCCTCCCACTCCACCACCCAGGGTGGAGCCACACCCACAGCTTGAGAACTACTGTTCTGGCAAACTTATATTTATATCTCTATCCTCTTTATTTAAATCATCTATCTGCCTGTCCAAAGAGCACCATCAAGTGGTTTTATGATATTCCGACAATGTTTATATGGAAATGTTTTTTTCTTCACTGTAGGAAAGTGCCTTGTGTAAGATTTCTAAATCTCTCTGGCATAAATTAATAGCAAGACCAATTCTTTTAAAACAATTTGGAATAAGTTATTAAACACTCACATGTGCACGTAGCCTATCGAACAAATAACAGTCGACTAGTATCCTATGGGCTCTATTATTTACAATAGGTAAGGTAATGAGTTACAGATTTACAGAGATATATACTTCGCTCTGAGTCAAGCAAGGCATATGGTCTTCTTCCTTGCTTCTGGTTCTGTAGAGGAAGGTTGCCTGCTTTGCCGCGTGGCCATCGGAAAGAGAAAAGAGAACTAACAGGCTACAGACTTGTGTTTTTATATTTCTTAAGTCCATTGTTTCTCAGAAAGCCCCCAGGATTGAGTCTTGGTTCCAGGACAGTTCTTTATTGGCTTTCCTCACACATGTGACTGTCTGGAGAAATTTGAGCCATTTCTTGATTCGGTTAATTGTTTTCCAATTAACTCCTTTTCTAGTCTGGTGAGTTTTGAAGCCATGCTCCTTTTGTTCCTTAAGCTCCACCAAGTCAGAGAAGACATGAACTTGGAGGTATCCATTTTGTGTTTTTGAGTTCGAACCGCAGCCTGTCTGTATAATCTGCACTTTCAACATTTATACATACAAACTGAATCAATTTGACCATTAATATACACTTTTATTCTTATATATAAACTAACTGCCCAACAGCCTAAGGAATGTGAGAGGTTCAACATGGGGAGGCACACAGGATGCAAGAATGAAGCACATAATTAGAGCCATTTGGCCCCGCAAGTCTGCTCCGCCATTCATTAAGATCATGGCTGATCTAATCACAGACTCAGCTCCACTTCCCTGCCTGCTCCCATAACCCTTTCCACCCTTATCGCTCAAAAATCTGTCTATCTCCACCTTAAATATATTCAATGACCCAGCCTCCACAGCTCTCTGGGGCAGAAAATTCTACAGGTTTATGACCCTCTGAGAGAAGAAATTTCTCCTCATCTCAGTTTTAAATGGGTGACCCCTTATTCTGAAACTATGCCCCCAGTTCTAGATTCCCCCATGAGTGGAAACATCCTCTCTGCATCTACCTTGTCGAGTCCCCTTCATTATCTTATATGTTTCAATAAGATCACCTCTCAATCTCCTGAACTCCAATGAGTATAGGCCCAACCTACTCAACCTTTCTTCATAAGTCAACCCCTTCATCACAGGAATCAACCTAGTGAACCTTCTCTGACCTGCCTCCAATGCAAGTATATTGCTCCTTAATAAAGGAGACCAAAACTGTATGCAGTATTCTAGGTGTGGCCTCACCAATACCCTGTACAGTTGTAGCAGGACTTGTCTGCTTTTATACTCCAGCCCTCTTGCAATAAAGGCCAACATTCCATTTGCCTTCCTGATTACTTGCTGTACCTGCTTACTAATTTTTTGTGTTTCATGCACAAGTACCCCCAGGTACCTCTGTTCTGCAGCATTGTCTAATTTTTCTCCATTTAAATAATAATTTGCTTTTTAATTTTTCCTGCCAAAGTGGATAACCTCACACTTTCCCACGTTATACTCCAGCTGCCAAATTTTTGGCCTCTCACTTAGCCTGTCTATATCCCTTTGCAGATTTGTTGTGTCCTCCTCACAACCCGCTTTCCCACCCATCTTTGTATCATCAGCATATTTGGCTATGTTACATTCGGTCCCTTCATCCAAAACATTCGTACACATTGTAAATAGTTGAGGCTCCAGCACTGAACCCTGTAGCACCCACAAGTTACTGTTTGCCAATCGGAAAATGACCCCTTTATCCCAACTCTCTGTTTTCTATTATTTAGGCAATCCTCTATCCATGCTAATATATTAATCCCAACCCCGTGAACTTTTATCTTGTGCAGTAACCTTTTATGTGGCACCTTATAGAATGCCTTCTGGAAATCCAAATACACCACATCCACTGGTTTCCCCTTATCCACCCTGCTCATTACATCCTCAAAGAATTCCAGCAAATTTGTCAAACATGATTTCCCTTTCATAAAACCATGCTGACTGTTTGATTGAGTTATGCTTTTCCAAATGTCCTGCTATTGCTTCCTTAATAATGGACTCCAGCATTTTCATAATAACAGATGTTAGAATCACTGGTCTATAGTTTCCTGCTTTCTGTCTGCCTCCTTTTTAAAATATGGGCATTATATTTGCAGTTTTCCAATCGGCTGGGATCTCCCCAGAATCTAAGGAATGCAGCTACTTCTTTTAAAACCCTAGGATGCAAGACAGCTGGTCCAGGGGACATGTCCACCTTTAGTCCCATTATTTTACCGAGTACTTCTTCTTTAGTGATAGTGATTGTTTTAAGTTCCCCCCCTCCCTATAGCCCCTTAATTATCCATTATTGGGATGTTTTTAGTGTCTTCTGCCATGAAGACCGATACAAAATATTTGTTCCAGGTCTCTGCCAGTTCCCTGTACCCCATTATTAATTCGCCAATCTCATCCTCTAAGGGACCAACATTTACCTTAGCCACTCTTTTCCTTTTTATATATCTGTAGAAACTCTTACTATCTGTTTTTAAATTTCTTGCTAGTTTACTTTCATAATCTATCTTCCCTCTTTTTATTATTTTTTTAGTTGTTCTTTGCTGGTTTTTAAAAGTTTCCCAATCCTCTGGCCTCCCACTAATCTTGCCCACTTTGTATGCCATTGTTTTCAATTTGATACCATCCTCTATTTCCTTAGTTAGCCATGGATGGTTATCCCTTCATCTCAGTCGACCCCTTATCCTGAGACAATGCCCCTAGTTCTAGATCCAGCCAGGGGAAATAATCTCTCAGCTTCTACTCTGTCAAGCCCTCTCATAATCTTATGTTTCAATGAAATCACATCTCATTCTTTTAAACTTCAGAGAATACAGACCCATTCTACTTAAGCCTCTCACCCCAGGAATCAATCTAGTAAATCTTTATTGTACTGCCTCTAAGGCAACTATATCCTTCCTCAGGTAGAGAGACCAAAACTGTACACAGTACTCCAGATGTGGTCTCACCAAAGCCCTGTACAATTGTAACAAGACTTCCTTGCACTTGTACTCCAATTACCTTGCAATAAAGGCCAACATACTATTTGCGTTCCTAATTGCTTGTTGTACCTGCATGTTAACTTTCAGTGATTCGTGTACAAGGACACCGAAATTCTGCTGAATACCAACATTTCCCAATCTCTTACCATTTAAAACATATCCAATTTTTCTATTTTTCCTGCCAAAGTGAATAACCTCACAATTCCCCACATTATACTCCATCTGCCAGATAATTGCCCACTCAGTTAACCTGCCTATATCCCTTTTCAGGCTCTTTGGGCTGAATTTTTACCTTGCCATCAGGTTTGGTGTCGTGGATCGGGCCGGGAACCCAAACGTTGAACCAGCGCTTCTTGCAATGCATTTTTAACTAAGCCACTGCAATTGAATCCGACTTCTGATTTTCCAACCAATTAACTGGAGTAGGTCTGATGACGTCACAGATGACTCAACTTCTGCTCAGCAGTTTAAGAACATAGCAACATAAGAATTAGGAGCAGGAGTAGGCCATTCTGCCAGTCAATAAGATCATGGCCGATCTTCTACCTCAACTCCACTTTCCTGCACTATTCCCATATCCCTTGATACCCCTAATATTCAAAAATTTATCGATCTCTGATTTGAATATCCATCATCATCATCATCATCATCATAGACAGTCCCTTGAAAGTGAGGAAGACTTGCTTCCATTCTAAAAGTGAGTTCTCAGGTGGCTGTACAGTCCAATGCAGGAATTACAGTCTCTGTAACAGGTGGGGCAGGCAGTGCTGGAAGGAAAGGGCGGGTGGACCTGGTTTGCTGCATGCTCCTCCCGCTGTCTGCATTTAGTTGCTTGCTCTCGGTGACGAGACACGGGGTGCTCAAAACCCTCCCGGATGCTCTTCCTCCACTTAGGGCGGTCTTGGGCCAGGGATTCCCAGGTGTCGGTGGGGATGTTGCACTTTATTAAGGAGACTTTGATGGTGTGCTTGAAATATTTCCTCTGCCCACCTGTGGCTCGCTTGCCGTGTAGGAGTTCGGAGTAGAGTGATGGCTTAGGGAGTCTCCTCTCGGGCATGCAGATGATGTGGCCCGCCCAATGGAGCTGGTCGAGTGTGGTCAATGCTTCAATGCTGGGGCACCCTCAAAGCCTCCCTGATAAAGTGCAACATCCCCACCGACACCTGGGAATCCCTGGCCAAAGACCGCCCTAAGTGAAAGAAGTGCATCCGGGAGGGTGCTGAACACCTTGAGCCTCGTTGCCGAGAGCATGCAGAAAACAAGCATAGGCAGCGGAAAGAGCTTGCAGCAAACCAGTCCCACCCACCTTTTCCCTCAACGACTATCTGTCCCACCTGTGACAGGGACTGTGGTTCTCATATTGGACTTTTCAGCCACCTAAGGACTCATTTTTAGAGGGGAAACAAGTCTTCCTCGATTCCGAGGGCCGGCCTATGATGATGATAATGCTGGGGATGTTGGCCTGAGCCAGAGCACTGACGTTGTTGCGTCTATCCTCCCAGTGCATTTGCAGGATCTTGCGGAGGCAGTGCTGGTGGTACTTCTCCAGCGCTTTGAGGTGTCTACTGTATATAGTCCAAGTCTTTAAGCCATATAGGAGGGCAGGTATCACTACTGCCCTTTAAACCATAAGCTTGGTGTCAAATTTGAGGTCCTGGTCTTCAAACACTCTCTTCCTCGGTCGACCGAATGCTGTGCTGGCACACTGGAGGCAGTGTTGGACCTCGTCATCGATGTCTGCCCTTGCTGATAGTAGGCTCCCGAAGTATGGAAAATGGTCCACATTGTCCAAGGCTGCACCGTGGATTTTGACAACCGGGGGCAGTGCTGTGTGGCAGGGTCAGGTTGGTGGAGGACCTTTGTCTTATGGATGTTAAGTGTAAGGCCCATGCTTTCATATGCCTCGGGAAGATGTTGACGATCGCTTGGTGTTCGGCCTCTGAATGTGCGCAGACGCAAGCGTCGTCCGCTACTATAGTTTGATGATAGAGGATGGGACGACCTTGGATCTAGCCTGGAGGCGATGAAGGTTGAACAGGTTCCCATTGGTCTATAGTTTAGTTCCACTCCAGCAGGGAGCTGGTTGAGAGTGAGATGGAGCATTGCAGCAAGGAAGATCGAGATGAGCGTTGGTGTGATGACGCTGCCCTGCTTGACCCCGGTCTGGACATGGATTGGGTCTGTGGTGGATATGTTGGTCAGGATCACTTGAATATACACAACGATTGAACATCTACAGTCTTCTGGCGTAGAAAATTCCAGATTCACCACCCTCTGAATGAAGAAATTTTTCCTCATCTCAGTCCTACTTGGCCGACCCTTTATTCTGAGACTGGTTCTAGACTCCCCAACCATGGGAAACATCCTCCCTGCATCTCCCCCGTCAAGCCCTGTAGGAATGTTGTATGTTTCAATGAGATCAACTTTCATTCTTCTAAACTCGAGAAAGTATAGGCCTAGTCTACTCAATCTCTCCTCATAGAACAATCCCCCCATCACAGGAATCAGTCTGGTGAACCTTCGTCGCACAACCTCTATGGCAAGTGTATCCTTCCTTAGGTAAGGAGACTAAAACTGTACACAATACTCCAGGTGTGGTCTAATCAGGGCCCTATGAGCTCAAATTTCCCCAGGAGTTGCCCCGCTTTTTTTGGAGCAAGTACCTTATGTTGGAGTTACTCAAAAATTGCAAATTTCCCCATTTAACTTGCTCCAGTGTAAGTCAGTTAGTTAGGTTTTTTTGTGGTATCGTTTTTTTTCTCCAAAAGGGGGCGTGGCCAACCACTTATGCCTGTTTTGGCCATAGAAGCATATTTGGCCAGCTAAAAGTTACTCCAAACTAACTTAGGCCAGTGTATGTGGCCACTTTTGTAGGCACAGAAAAACCTGACATACATTTAAGAAATCAGCACAGGTAGCTAGAGATTGGGGGGGCGTGGGGGGGGGGGGGGGAGGTGAGTTAGAGGATTCTAAAGCACTAAACACCTTCATAGCATCAGCACAACATCAAAACAACTTCAGCACAACATCTTGACGAAATCATCAAAAATAAATGCAAGATAAATCAGCTACTGAAAATAGAGCAGTCCTGCCTTGCCGACTGCAAAACACACCGGCTAGCCCTTTGGTCAGGGCTAGAGGCGGCAGGCATGCATGACTGTAGGGATGAGGGATGTTTTTTTTTTACAGTTGTTCCTAAATGTTGTGTGGTGATAATGAAGCATGATTCAGTTTTAAAGCAAAAAATCTTTTATTGGAAAGTTTACAATGCACTTCCACAACAACAAGAACAACAACAACAAGAACAACAACAAAGAAATGCTGCACCCACCTCTCACCCACATATAGGGGAATGTGCACTCCTCATAGGAGCTGTGATGGTGGTGGGGGATGCTGGGGGCCCTGCTTGGGTCTCAACAGAGGCTGGTGTGGGGATTGCAGTGGGAGTTGCATTTGATTGTCAGGCCTGTGTGCCCTTATTGCAGCAGCAAGCTCCCTCATGGCCTCTTCCATTGTTTGCACTCCCTCTGCCATGCCCGCCCTCAGTTCCCGTCTCAGTGCTGATATTTCTCTCGACTGTGTCGCAACCTCATCACGCACCCCACTGACGGTGGCCACGAGTGATCGCGTAAGAGCATTGGTCTCCTCACCCAATGACATAAGCTGATGTACATCTGATGAAGGCTCCATCTCAGGAGAGACTGGTCGGCTTCTCCTTCCCCTCTCCGTGGGTCTACCTAGCGGCACCCCTCCAGTGCGAGGCGCAGGCTAGTACAGTGGGACCCTGGGTGTTCCAACCTGCGTTCCACCGCCGCCACTGGGACCCGCAACCTCGGAAGGTGTGAAACCAAGGAATGTCGTGGCAGAGCTCATGGAGGTGTCTGGTAAAGTTATGCCCTGTACCATGGACTGATCCATATCACGATCAGCATTCTCCCGTGAACACAAACCCATGGACCCCTCCTCCCCCCACCCACCTTGGTCTGGAGCGGACGCATCTGGATCTTCTTGTTGATCTTCAGGATGATCATAATTATCTTCTTGTTCTGCAAAATACAACAGATCAGTCAAATGGTTAGCAGCAAAGAAGGGGGCAGGATAGGTGGAATGAGTAGTCTCATGCGTAGCAGGCCAGTCAGCAGGTTGATTTGAAGGGCGATGATGCATTTTCATGACTGACTCGCACCCTCACGTGTGGGTCCAGCTTGTGCAGAGCCGATTCTTTTTCTGCAGGTGCAACTCAGCAAGGCAGTGATCCTCTGTTCCAGTGGTGATAATTGGTGCAGATTTGGCGGCCCTCCTCCTGTTCTAGTTCTCTCCCTTTTGTTGTCGGCCAATTTCTTCTACAAAGATGAAAATATAATTTTTGCCACATTGTGGGCTTCTGATGGATGGGACATATACAGATGGTCACAGTAACAATTGCAATTCCATATAAAACTCAGTTAATACTTACACTCACCACTTGACCAACGTCCTGCCATTTCTTTTTACACTGGCTTCCAGTTCTTGCGGTCTTTACCCCTGCAGCGAATCCTTCTGCAACTAGGTTCCAACGTCTCCTCATTGCTTTGGGTGGAACTTTTGTGGAACCACTCTTACTGATATGCAGCTCCTGCCATCTGTCCTCAATGACAGTGACTAGTTTCTCCACTTCCTCATGCAAGAAGTTCTTCGTTCTTGTTGCATGCTCTTGCGTCATTGGTATATCGGATTCACACTCAGGTAATGTTGAAAAAACACAGTTTTCTTCTTGCATGCACCTATGCAGCACTCCTTTCTACTCCCTCAGCCACCCAAAAATCAATATTAATACCGTACCTTCCAATATGGCCCACTGCCAATGCTGCTGATGCATTGAGGATGCTCTCCCTTTAAATGGCTGATTGCCAAGGTTCCTGACCCACTGCGCATGCGCACGGGCACAAACAGACATGTGTCCCCCTGCCGGCACGCGAAGACACGCTGGGCCCAAGCCCCGCCCCCCTGACGGCTGCGCTGAGCAAGCGCGACCCAAGCTCCGCCCCCCGCAGGTTTCGCAGCGCCACGCCATGGGACCACAGGGATCCAGGAGCGGCCAAATTATCCCGGTAAGTTTTCGGAATGTTTTCTCCATCACAAAGTCGGCGCACCATGTCGAACTACGCCACTCTAAGCGGCTGGGGAAATTTGGGCCCTATATAATTGCAATAAGATATCTGGGGGCCAAAATTACCCCTCTCCTTAAGGCCTGTTACCACCACAAATCGGCAGCCAGGCTGTGGAGTGGAGTGGCTGCCGACTTTTGGTGGAATTGCCACTGATAGCCCAATTGCCCTCCTGAGTTTTCCCGGCGGTGCCCCGATACCACCCCACCCCTACCATTCCGCTGCTGCCGATCCATCTTAAGCACATCATCACCGTGCACAATGCTGATCTAATCGCCCCTGACAGCGAATTTCCCCTCGGAAAATCTTCAGCCCGCCCGGCAGTGCCAAAACAACCTTTTTCCCAGTGGTCCAGTTAGGCTGTGGCTTTCTGCAGTGGCGGTGCGGCTTCCCTTAAAGGGGAGGGCACACTGCTATGGCCGCCATGTTCTTTTTTTGGCAGCTGACTGCCATGTCAGCCCGACAAATATGCCCCCGGGTTCAGCCGGGCCGCCAACAGGCAGCCTGGACCCCCCTCTTGGGTGCCAGGCCGCTGGCCTGGCCGAAACCCTCCCTGGTGGGCCAAAGTTTTATAATCGCGGAGGCTCTCCTCTTTAAGTGAAAGGGAGAGCCGTGGTGACACAGTGCCTTGATGACGTCATCGCAGCAGTCACTCCGCAGCGCCCCAACTTCTGCCCCTCAGTTGCTGTCACCGCCGCGAATCTGCCCATGAGGTGCAATCACCATCCCTATTATGATCGAGTTCCAGATTGGAGAGAAAAAAAAACAAATTGAATGTCGCTCAAGAGGTGACCTGAACCGTTTTGGGCGGGGGTCAATTTCTACCCCTGATGTACTCTGCAACGGAGTACTGCACTCCAGCATGGCTATCAAGGCTGCAGGTCAAATCCGTTGATGTCCAGCTGAATTCTGCCATGAGAATTATCACCGGTACATTTTTATCGACATCAACACATTGGCTGCCGATGCTTGCACCACTACACCTACGCTGAGAATATGCAGTTTCCAGAGAATACAACCGCTACACCAGCAAAGACATGCTGATCCAGGCCGACTTAAACAATGTACCACCAACCTAACTCAAATCTAGAAGGCCATTTTGGATCATCGCTGAAGCCCATCAGTGATCTCCCCTCAGCCTTGATGACCGATGGCTAAATGCTTGGAAAAACAGAATGGTTTCTTATAGAGGACCCCACAGTACAACCCGAAGGATCAAACCTTCCTCGCAAACAGTGGCAACCATTAACTGCCTCAGAACTGGTCATGGTAGATGCTGCCACCTTTTCCGTCGGTGGAAGATGAAAGCATTCAAATCAGACCCTGGAGAACATCATTGAGCACTGCTCTCAGAGGAAATTTACAAGCAGCTTACAAGATATCCACAATGGTTTGGCCTGGATATCTAACTTAGATATTGATATTTGATTTGTTTTGCTACTACCGTACGAAATATGTAGAAGTAAGACACCTTTAATCTTATATTCAAATCCTCTTGTAATAAAGGCCAACATACCATTTGCTTTCTTAATTGCTTACTGTACCTGCATCGTAACTTTCAGTGATTAGTGTACAAGGACATTCAGGTCCCTCTGAACACCAACATTTTGCAATCTCTCACCGTTTAAAAATAATGTTTCTCTATTTTCTTTAACTTCACATTTCTCCACATAATATTCCTTGTTCTTGCCCACGCACTTAGCCTGTCTATATCCCTTTGAAGTCTCTTTGCATCCTCCTCACAACTTACATTTCCACCTAGCTTTGTATTATCAGGAAACTTGAATATATTACATTTGGTCCCCTCATCTATGTCATTGATATAGATTGTGAATAGTTGAGGCCCAAGCACTGATCCTTACAGTACCCCACTAGTTACAGTCTGCCAACCCAAAAATGACTCGTTTATTCCTACTTTCTGTTTTCTGTCTGTTAACCAATCCTCAATCCATGCTAGTATATTACCCCCAATCCCATGTGTCCTAATTTTATTTAATAACCTCTTGTGTGGCAACTTATCAAATGCCTTCTGAAAATCCAAATACACCACATTCACTGGTTTCCCCTTATCTATTCTGTTAGTAACAACCTCAAAAATCTTTATCAGTTTCGTCAAACATGATTTCTCTTTCATAAATCCGCGTTGACTCTCCCCAATTCTATTTCCAGTGCCTTGTTACCACGTCTTTAATAATAGATTCTAGCATTTTCCCTGCTATTGATGTCAGGCTAACTGGTCTGTAGGTCCCTGTTTTCTTTCCCTTTTTTCTTAAATTAGCGCACCTTTTAACATAATTTTTTTCATGTTAAAAGTGCTTTTTTTGTTCTTAAAATGAATTGCACAAAATTCCCCAAACCTTAAGAATGGCGTTTTGAAAATATCGACAAAAAGCGGATCGCCCTGGTGCAACGCGAAAAAAAAAACACACCACCTAAGTTTGACCATTCAACGAACCCATTTTGGGAAGAAAAACAAAGGCACAAGAAAAGCAGGCGTGCAAAAAAGGTAAGTTAAAGTTTTTAATTTTTAATTCTTTTGCAGCAATGACTTAGTTAAGGGCCTTGTAAATGTTTTATGATTTTTGTTTTTTGCAATTTTTTTGGTGTTTTCTCACTTCCCAGGGCTTGTATTTTTGGCGTTGATAGGCCTCAGGCTAAAGTTAGCGAGATCGCCGTTTTTAACGCGAATCGGCGTGCAACACAGTTTTTTAAGGACAGGCCTATTTTGTGTCCACATTTACCCCCTTATAAAATGGTGACATTTTTATTCTTACTCATTCACTTAAATGGCGTTATTTATCAAATAACGACAGGCTGGGGAATTTCTAGCCTCAAAGGTCTAGCGAGAATGAGGAACTGAAAGAAATTAGTATTATTAAAAAAATTGTACTGGAGAAATTAATGGGACTGAAAGATGATAACTCCACTGGACCTGATGGCCTACATTCTAGGGTTTGAAAGAGCTGACTATAGAAATAGTGGATGCATTGGTTGTCATCTTCCAAAATTCCATAAATTCTATTAAAGGTTCCCGTGGATTGGAAGGTAGCAAATGCAAAAGAATTAAAAAATAAAAACTTTAACTTACCTTTTTTGCAGGTCTTCTGAGGCTGCACGCCTGCTTTTCTTGTGCCTTTGTTTTTCTTCCCAAAATGGGTTCGTTGAATGGTCAAACTTAGGTGGTGTGTTTTTTTTTTCGCGTTGCACCAGGGCGATCCGCTTTTTGTCGATATTTTCAAAATGCCATTCTTAAGGTTTGGGGAATTTTGTGCAATTCATTTTAAGAACAAAGAAAGCACTTTTAACATGAAAAAAATTATGTTAAAAGGTGCGCTAGGCTGGGGAAATTCTAGGCCAGAGTTCTCCACTATTTCCGAAAGGTTTTTCGTTTTCTTCTGTGAAGATAGACACAAAGTATTTGTTCAATTGCTCTGCCATTTCCTTATTCCCCATTATAATTTCTCTTGTCTCAGCCTGTAAGAGACCAACATTTAATTTTGCTAATCATTTTCTTTTTACATACCTATAGAAGCTTTTACAGTCTGTTTTTATGTCACGCGCTAGTTTACTCTCATTCTATTTTCACTTTCTTTATCAATTTCTTGGTCATCCTTTGCTGAATTCTAAAATCCTCCAAATCTTCCGGCTTCGTGCTCTTTTTGGCAACATTATAAGCCTCTTCCTTTGAACTAATACTATTTTTAACTTCTCTTGTTGGCCACGTTGGACCACTTTTCCTATGGAGTTTTTGGGGCCAAATTGCCCCTCTCCTTAAGGCCTGTTACCATCGCAAATTGGCGGCCACGCTGCGGAGTGGAGTGGCCACCGACATTTAGTGGAATGGCCGCTGATAGCCCAATTACCCTTTCAAGATTTCCTGACGGTGCCCTGATCCCCACCCCACCCCCCCACTGCTCTACTGTTACCAATCCATTTTAAGTGCGTCAGCACTGTGCGCACTGCCGATTTAACCCCCATCCCCCAACGGCGACATTCCCCTCTGAACATCTTCGGCCTGTCTGTTTTTCCCGGTGGTCCAGTGTGGCCTTCTGCAATGGCGGTGCAGCTTCCTTTAAAGGGGAGGATGCACTGCCGCCGCCATGTTTTCTTTTTTGTTGGTCGACTGTCATGTTGGCCCAACAATTCTGCCCCTGAATCCGGCCGGCCACCAATAGACAGCCTGGCACCTTGCTTGGGTGCCAGGTTACTGGCCCGGCCGAAATCCTCCCTGGTGGCCCAGTGAGCCGAAGTTTTAAAATCACAAAGGCTTTCCCATTTAAGTGAAGGGGAGAGCTGTGGTGACGCAGTGCCGTGATGACATAATCGCGGCGATCACTCCGCACCGTCCCCAACTTCTGCCCCTCAGGTGTTGCCACTGTCGCGTATCCACCCCTCCTGTGTAGTCACCACTCCCATTAAGAGCGACTTCCAGATCAGAATTTAAAAAAACAACACAGAGCGGAATTTCGCTCAAGAGATGACCTCAACCACAACTGCGGTCAAAACCATTGAAACGGGGTGTGTGCATCCCGTTTCAAGCGGGTGGCAATTTCTACCCCATTGTGTCTTAAAGGAATATATATTTGTTGTCAATTATGTATTAATTCTTTAAATGCTATCCATTGCTCTTCTACTGTCATGCCTTTTAAAGTAGTTTCACAATCTACCTTAGCCAACTTGCGCCTCATATCTACTTGGTTTGCTTTGTTTAGATTTAAGACCCTAGTTTCGGATTTAACAAAATCACTTTCAAACTTAAGATAAAATTCTATCATATTATGGTCCCTCTTCCCTAAGAACCCCTTTACTACAAGGTTATTAATTAACCCTTTCTCATTGCACAATTAACAGGAGCAAAGCATAGATGACAATTGAAGTTTGATGGAGGTGCAAGAGAGGTTGCTGGGGGAGACAGTGTAGTATTGACAGAGTAAACTCAGTGTTGGTTTATAAAGTTAAATGCAGGCTCAGTGCCAAAAATCTGCCTGAGATTTAGTGTAGCCTCCTTGGAAAACCTGCTCCAGGGAGTCCAGGCCCGCAAGGAGGTCCTCTTCCCTGTTGATGGTAGGAAGAGGCCAGCAGCTGAGACAGAGTGCATAGCTAGAGATCACGGAAGAAGTGAGCAGCAGGAGTGTGGTTCCCAGTTTGTGGATACACTGCAGGAAGCTATTTTACAACCACATGAAATCAGGAAAGATGAGTCCAATGCCACATTGCCCTATGTCCTAATGTGCGTGTCACTCCAATCCCCTCACTCTACCTTCCCAAGCCGACTCCTGCACATCACTCCGCATAGCAACCTACCTTGCATGTGTACCCATCCCTCACTGTCTATGCACTTACTCACATCCCCATCTGACTATCCACTACTGACACTCACCCTCATCCTAATGCAATCATAAAATCATAAAAATTAATGCCACAGATGGAGGCCAATTGGCGATATCATGCCTCTCCCTCATAGCCACCCTCTATGGATGTTGCCCATCCATACTTTACACTCATTCCATCACTCTCACTCAAAGGTCTTTTGTTTCTCT
The DNA here is from genome assembly GCF_044704955.1 of Pristiophorus japonicus. NCBI lineage: Eukaryota > Metazoa > Chordata > Chondrichthyes > Pristiophoridae > Pristiophorus > Pristiophorus japonicus. The sequence goes on along the minus strand of NC_091979.1, from coordinate 138,974,804 downwards.
CCTTGCAGGAGAAGAGAGCACAGAACACGTGGGAGAGGCAGACAACTGGAGGTGATCCTCTAGTAACAAAACTATTCACTGCAGCAGAGGAGTCGCTGGATATCAGTGAAGTTGTGGAGCTGCTGGGGGGTGGGAGATGGAGAGAGGGGACCTCCCAGCAACCCGGTGATAGAATTAAATATCATACAGCCACATGGCATACAGCAGTCACTCATGGTGACTTGATGTCAGCAGCCAGTGACATATGATCATGTGCATAATGGTAACTTAAATCATTCTTATCATAACAGTTCTAATTCATGCCTTTACTCTCCCACAGGCCCATCAAGTGTACTGCACTGTCCAGCCAGAGGAGGAAGGCGACTCCTCAGAGGAAGCTGCAGTCTCTGAGGGTGCAATGTCACACAATCTATGCCCATCCAGCACCAGCACAGATACACACTTGTCCGTGGGTCCAGTGAGAGAGAGTAGTGTTGTCACCTGGCGTCTCACAGATCACAAGTGAGCAAGAGCAGATGGTGGAGACAGGAACAGCAGTGGAGAGTCCTTGTCTGTTCAGCTGGCCAAAGATGCTGAACCTCAGGGGCCATCGACAAAGGGAATGATTCTTGAGGATTAACAAAAAATGCAGGTGACTCTGGTAGCTTTTCCAGCCGCGTTATGCTCGACTGTAGAGAGAATGCAGGAGTCCACCTCCAACATGAGCAGCACCATCTCGCAGATGTTGGCGACGATGTGCTCTTCCATGGAAAGGATGGCCATCTGCATGGAGCAGCAAATGCCTCAGTCCAACGAGAACATGCTTGCTGTGAACTACAGATTTCAGACCCTGATTGCAGCCACATCCCGGATGGCCATTCAATGTCCCACTGATGTTCAGCACGGTGATCTCCAGGTCCTTGCTAGCAGGGAAGTGTGGGTGGCCCATGAAAGGGATGATGGTGAGAGGGGACATGGAAGTGGGGCCTCTGCTCATGCTCTCCCACTTCTCCCCCATTGCCGCCCCCTCAGTCAGAGCCCCACATGCTGCCTCGGATCCCGATGGCCGAGTCTGCCCCTGCACAGTCGCAGGAGGAGCAGTCTTTGGCAGGGTCCTCACAGACTTCAAAACCCAGAGGACGTCTGCCGAAAGTATCTCACCAGTCAGAGCAGGGAAGTGAGCAGTTTGCCTCTACATCTGCTGAAGCCACAGGGGCTGCACAGCGTAGCAGTTGTAGAAAAAGAAAAAGGACACAATTGCAGATGCCCAAGTGGATGCACATGGGTATATTCCAAAATATTAGAGGGTTAAGTTTCAGTTGAGCAATGGGTGTGTGTGACAGGAATGGTTTGGTCATTTTAGGACTACTTTGTGGTGGTGAGGATGGGATGGAATTGGTTCAGCATCTGGGTGCCATATGGGTGCACTGGTGCAATTGAACTAAATCGGGCCAGTATGAGGCCATCCCGGGCCACCTGGGCAGCAATATGCACCGCTGCTGATGGCATGTCCACCAGGCTGCTCCACCTCCTCGTGTTCCTCCTGCTCCTTCTACTTATCCTCCTCCACCTCAAAAGAGGCTCTGTGCCTTGCTCCTCCTGCAGCTCCAATCCTCACTGCTGCTATGTTGTGCAGAACGCAGCATATGACAATAATTCTGGAAACCCTGGCTGCTATGTATTGAAGGGTTCCTCCAGATCTGTCCAGGCATCTGAAGTGCATCTTCAGCATCCCGATTGCTTGCTCTGTGACACAGCTCATCATCATGTGGCTTTGATTGTAGAGCTCTTCTGCCTCATTGCTTGGACTTCTCAAGGATGTCATTAGCCACATCTTCAGTGGATGCCCCTAGTCTCCAAGCAGCCAGCCAGTAAGTTTGGGTGAAGGTGTGAAGAGCTAAGGAGGGTGGAATGGCACATGATGAATGAGACATGACAGCTCCCCATGAATCTGGTACATACATGCATCATGATTGTTTTGTGGTTGCAGACGAGCTTCACATTGAATGAGTGGAAGCCCTTGTGGTTCACAAACATTCCTGGGTGATCTGGGGTTACTTTGATGGTCACATATGTGCAGTCGATGATGTCCTGCAGTTGTGAGAAGCCAGGTAGACCCGCAAACCCAAGCTCCCACTCATTAAGACTGGTTTGATCAGTGGCAAAGTGTACATAAGTGCCTGGCTTGTGAAACATGACATCAGTCACCTGGGTGATGCATTTGTGGGCAGCCAACTGCGAGTTCCTGCAAATGTCTCCTGCAGATCCCTGGAAGGAGCCTGAGGTGAAGAGGTTGAGGGCGGTAGTGACTTTGCCAACCACTGGTAACGTGTGTCCAATAGGTCTACTTGGCAGCAGGTCTTCTTCCAGCAGGCTACAAATGTCTGCCATGACCTGACACGATATCCTGATCCTCCTGAGGCACTGGTGTTCAGTCATGTCCAGGAAGCTGATCCGCTGCCTATTGTGTCATGTGTGTTCTCTGAAGGTATGACATTTGGCGACAGGAATGGGATCTAATCGGATAATACAAAGTTGACATTTTTGTTGGTGAAGGATTCAGCCAGCCGACAGAGAGACTTTGAGAGCTTCTCTGTTTTTGGAAACAGCTACAAATCCGAGGTAAATTACAAGCACACTTGGTTAAACTGCCAGAGTCAAAATGGCTGCCCCTATGGGATTTATAGGGCATGTGGGGGCATTTCAACACAACCGTGAAAGTTTCAGAGCGTATGTGGATTGGCTAGAAATGTTTTTCACTGCAAATTATATGTAACCTTTAGGGCTGCTGACCAAGGGCCGTGTGGCTCTTTGTCAGCCGGCGCGGACATGATGGGCCAGAATAGCCTCCTTCTGCACTGTAAATTTCTATGTTTCTATGTTTCTATATCATCGAAATTCCTGGTAATGAAGACAATAACCGGGTGGTGTTGGAACGAAAAAGAGCTATATTCTTAACTGAGGCCAGGCCCAAGTTGTATGAAACGCTGATAAATTTGCTTGTGCCCGACAAGCCAAAGGATACAACGCTGAAACAAACAACATTACAGCCTCATTCCATTAGAAATTGCTGAAAGTTATCGTTTTGGAATACGAAATCTGAAAGCCGAAGAAAATATCAGTGAATACATAGTAGCATTAAAAAAGCTATCTATTCACTGTAATTTCGGAAACTTTCAGAACCGAGCATTGCGTGACCGCTTTGTTTGTGGGGTGAAAAATGATGCAATCAGAAGAAAGTTATTGACTTGACTTTTGATTTAACTTGTCAGACAGCTAGGTCGATAAGCATGGCCGACCAATATTCCCAAGAATTTCATACTAATTTCAGTCATCAGACAACCGAGGTAAACCACCTGCAGGTTCAAAATAAAGGCGGTGGGGTCCCAAAATCTCAGAAATTGGAAATGGGAACAGAGCACTGGTGTCCTGCTATCAGTGCCTGGGACAACACATTGGTCAAAGTTGTCTATATGTGATGTAAGAGTGTTTCTTCTGCAGGAAAACTGGGCATCTTGCGAAGGCATGCCGACTGAAATGTAAACCAGCTTTTAAAGCTATGAGTCAAAATTCCCAGAGACTACAGAGCATGGAAGAACAACAACAAGACGAGGAGATGTTAGAGTTAAAAGTTATCAGGAGCACGAGGTTAATGAGCGATGATTCAAAAAGTATCATAATCCACATAGATGTTGCAGGATTCAAGATACCCAATGGAAATCAACACTGGTGCATCTGTGAGTATAGTACCGGAGTTGCTATACCTCGACAAATTGTGGGATTTCACATTGGAGAAGATAGAGCTGCGAGGCTACTCGGGAGAGAACATTCCGGTGGTAGGTCATATCACCGTACCGGTGAAATACAAGGATCAAGTTCAGAGTTTGCCTCTAATAGTAGTGGCAGGAGACAAGCCTGCCTTACTCACAAGAAATTGGTTGGGATCACTGAAGCTGGATTGGAGTGAGATTTTTCATGTTGAAATGAGATTCAAAGGATGATGTCATCAAGAATTATCCAAAGGTGTTCTGTGAAACGGGCAGTCTGATCCAAGGCTTCAAAGCGAGTGTCAGGATACAGAAGGACGCTAGATCGGTTTACTACAAGTCACGTTCTATACCATATGCACTCAAGGAGAAAGTTGAGCAAGAACTCAAAAGACCATTTTTAAAGAAGCAGTAGCAGGACATTTGGAAAAGCAAAATTCAGTCCGGCAGAGTCAGCATGGATTTATGAAGGGGAAGTCATGTTTGACAAATTTGCTGGAATTCTTTGAGGATGTAATGAACAGGGTGGATAAAGGGGAACCAATGGATGTGGTGTATTTGGACTTCCAGAAGGCATTTGACAAGGTGCCACATAAAAGGTTACTGCACAAGATAAAAGTTCACGGGGTTGGGGGTAATATATTAGCATGGATAGAGGATTGGCTAACTAACAGAGAACAGAGAACGGGATAAATGGTTCATTCTCGGGTTGGCAACCAGTAACTAGTGGGGTGCCGCAGGGATGAGTGCTGGGACCCCAACTATTTACAATCTATATTAACAACTTGGAAGAAGGGACTGAGTGTAATGTACCAAAGATGGGAGGAAAAGCAATGTGTGAGGAGGACACAAAAAATCTGCAAAAGGACATAGACAGACTAAGTGAGTGGGTAAAAATTTGGCAGATGGAGTATAATGTCGGAAAGTGTGAGGTCATGCACTTTGGCAGAAAAAAATCAAAGAGCAAGTTATTATTTAAATGGAAAAAGATTGCAAAGTGCCACAGTACAGCGGGACCAGGGGGTACATGTGCATGAAACACAAAAGGATAGTATGCAGGTACAGCAAGTGATCAGGAAGGCCCAATGGTATCTTGGCCTTTATTGTAAAGAGGATATAGTATAAAAGCAGGAAAATCTTGCTACAGCTAAATAAGGTATCGGTGAGGCCACACCTGGAATACTGCGTGTAGTTTTGGTTTCCATATTTACGAAAGGATATACTTGCTTTGGAGGCAGTTCAGAGAAGGTTCACTAGGCTGATTCTGGGGATGAGGGGGTTGGCTTATGAGGAAAAATATTATATTAGAATATCAAAGTTCAATTTGGTTTAGGAGTTGGAAAGATGTTGCATTTCAATAGTGGCATCTTCAATGCTTGCATTGTGTTATTTATATATAGTACTAAAATTTGAAATCATTTTTTGATAAATTGTCATTGATAGAACTAAATTACATAATTATGCCATATTATTTATAGCTAGTCTATTTAAAAAGACAATTTAAAAAATAGAAATTCTTTCCTTAGAAATGTCTACTAGTAATTTATATATTCCCTGCAATTCAAGGTAATCACAGTCCAGTAATTAAACCTTAGACTGCCAGTTCCAGTTTTAAATTGTCCACTCATGTACTTTGATTACATCAAAATAGATTTGGTAATATAATATTAACTCCAAACAGCTAATATACAAACTCAATTAAAAAAATAATATACTTGAATTCTCTTCCCTGGTCATTCTCCACCATAGGCCGTTATTCTCTCTTCTTTCAAAGTCTTTCTGTCTTTTTTTTAAACTTTTTTTGCCTGATCTATCTTTTCTGCACTCTATTTTCCCCAAAAAAGCTGTTGGTAATTGTTATGTCCAAATAATAAACTTAGGGGGCTAAATTGGGCATGGTAACGCCTGCTTTTTAGACTCTACAAGACCACATAAGGATCAAAAATGGGGTGCGAGATATGTGAGCACACTTCCGTCATCCAGGCAGCAGTCACAATTCATTCATTCTGCGGCAGTCCCTGGTGCATGCTTTCTGTGTGCCTATGCCTGCCCTCGTGCTCCTATGAAGTGCTTCCCCAGTGGCTGCAGCATGGGTGGTGGAAGGCTGCTGACCTTCAACTGACAAGACTGCAGATGGCCTTGGAGGGCGGGCTCAAGTAGCTCTGGGCATAGAAGGCCCTGCTTCAGACCTATCTCAGTCTAGGCTGTGGCAGGGATGGGAGCAGGAATGCTGTCAACCTGAGCAGGTTCATGTTCCATGAAGTCACTGCCACTCTCCAGGAGTGGGGCCTCAGTAATTCTAGTGATCTGTGAAGATCATATTGATGGACTGCTGTGATGTCCAGGAAGCCCCCTTGAACAGTGGTATCCAGAGCCATGGTGGCAGCAGTCTGAGCTTCCACTGCAGTACTTGGATATTTAATGAAAGCTGTTTGTGCTGCAATGGAAACTGTGACGTTGACCATCAGACACTGCATCATCGTGGGTTCGACAGATGTGCTGATGGAGATGACCACCTGTTCCATGTTGGGAAGGAGAGCTGGGACCTGTGCTACCTTTAGTCTCCCCACCCACGGCCTGGCTCCTGCGCAATTGTCTCACAAAGTTCCCTTCTCTATCCTAGCTTATAAAATGCATGCAGTGTCAGTTTCTGAGCTGTTGACTGCGAGTGTATGAAAAAAGTGACAGAGTTTCTTCATTTTCACTGTCTTCTTCCTCTTCCTCCTCTGACTGGGAAGGTTCCAGTTCTTGGATATCTGAAATTTTATAAAGGACAAGGGTTGGGTTGTAGGAAGGGAGATGAGAAGATGAGAAAGTGCATGCTACACCATCTGCAGGTTCTAACTCAGAAGAGATTGTTAACTGAGGAAGAAGTGGGAAGAGAGAAGCAAGATTAGGTATGCAGATACCCTCATCAATGATCTCTCCAGCCCCACCAGTGATTACAGCCTCAGCGATGTCCCTTCCCATGATGGCCAGCACACCGGTTAAAGGGAGGCAACAACTGCTGGATTCAGGAGGTAAGTATATTTCCACTTACCTGCTGGATCCAGCGTACATCCATCGTCAACACGCCCCCAACCCTTCCAATCTCCCCTCCAAGCTCCCTCATGGGGCCACGAATTCCTCTATGAGGCCTCTGATCTCACAGCCGAGGCCTCCAATCGCCCAGCGATGCCCCCCACTTCATCTGCGCACACTCCAGCTCCCCACCCCATCCCCGCCCCACCCCAGCCTCCGATCCCCCACCCCCTGCTCACATCTTAGGCTGATATTGTAGATTGGGTCCCAATGACATCATCCGGCCCCAAATGCATATTTAAAGTAGGGCCCAGCTTTCTTCCTCTGGGTCTTTTACTCGCTTGCTCAACAGAGCAGCTTAATATATGGACACACGGAAAGGAAGCAGCATCAGCAGGAGTAATGGACACTTGCTATTTTAACTGTCCCCCCACGCACCCCCCTACCCCCTGCCCGGTTTCTACCAGGTCGAGGAAGTTAAAATCAGAGCCAATGAACATGGTAGCATCAAAAAAATTGAAGCAGACTCACAATAAGTTCTGTAAGTAATCTTCACTCTAGTCTGACATCCATGAATGCAAAGAATGAAAGTTTCTGCACTTTAAACTTCAGCTGATCACTGGTTCAGTTTGTTGCTGATTTCAGCTGAGTACAAATTAATGTCAATACCCAATACTAAATATCAAGACATGGATTGGACTCAGATTATCATTTTCTCATGTGGTTGATTTGCATATAAATCAGCTATTTTTCATTTATTAACAAACACAATAATCAGTAGTTTTCAATTAAGCTGTAAAGTATTTTTAGTATTTTCAACTATCTGATATACAGTCGTGCATCAGATACACTCGCGCTGAGCTGCAGAGCTTTTTGAGAATTCATGATGAATAACACTTCTCAGTACATCTATAACAAGAGATTATTACAGTGCTCATCAGTTGGATTGAGAAAGATTGCAAAGCAAGCTGGATAAATTGGCCCCTTAACAAGCAGTCACACAAGCCTACAGGATCGGGTTTGTTTAGGACAGAACAAGAACAGCTTCATTTGACAGATTATTGGTAAGAGAACTGTATCATTATCAGTTTTACTGCCAACAGCACAATGTTCAAAAATATGCTATTTATTTAATGATAGAGTGCGTAATATTGTGTAATATATGTATATATATATATATATAGCTCCATCTGGTGGACTCCTGTGGCACTGCAGCCAGTGCTATTTATAATAAAGAAAGGAACAGGTCACTTGACTTGAGTTCCAGAGTATTCTGCCATCTTAAGGCTTGTGTGTGTTTGTGAGTTGTACTGAATATGTAACAGTGGCGATGAGAATGGGATGACCAAAAAAAAAGCTGCAATTATTGTTGGTGGAGCGTTCAGCCAACCGTCAGAGAGACTTTGAGAGCTTCTCCGTTTTGATTAACAGCTACAAATTCAAGGTAAATTACACGCACACTTGTCTGAACAGCCACAGTCCAGATGGCCATGCCTATGGGAATAAAAGGATGCTTGTGGGAGTTTCAACGTGACCGTGAAAGTTTCGGAGCGTATATGGAGCGGCTAGAAATATTTTTCACCGCAAATCATATCATTGAAGTCCCCAATGATGAAAATCATAACCAGGTAGTGTTGGGAAGACAAAGGGCTATTTTCTTAACTGAAGCAGGGCCCGAGGTGTATAAAACTCTGAAAAATGTGCTTGTGCCTGTCAAGCCAAAGGACACAACTCTTAAGCAGATAAGTTAGAACAGTACTACAGTCTTGAACCCCTGGAAATCGCTGAAAGTTATTGTTTCAGATTACGAGATCAGTTAACTGAAGAAAATATCAGTGAGTATATTGTAGCATTAAAAAAGCTATCAATTCACTGTAATTTCAGAAACTTTCAGGACCGAGCATTACGTGACCGCTTTGTTTGTGGGATGAAAAATGATGTGATCAGAAGAAAGTTATTGACAACTCCTAACTTGACTTTTGATTTAGCTTGTCAGACAGTTATGTCAATGGAGACAGCCAACCAATATTCCTGAGAATTTCGTACTATTTCCAGTTGTCAGACAACTGAGGTGACTAGCCTGCAGGTTAAAAGTAAAAGACAGTTGGGCCTTAAGGTCTCAGAAACTGGTAATAGTAACAAAGCATTGAAGTCCTGCTATCAGTGCCGAGGACAACACATTGCTCAAAGTTGTCCATATGTGAAGGCAGAGTGTTTCATCTGCAGGAATACTGGACATCTTGCGAAGGCATGCCAACTGATGGGTAAACCAGCTTTCAAAGCTGTAAGTAGAAATTCCCAGGGACTACATAGCATGGAAGAAAAACAACAGGATGAGGAGGTTTTAGAGCTTCACATCATCAGGAGCACGAGGTTAACTAACAGCGATTCGAAAAGTATCATCATCCACATAGATGTAGCAGGAACCAAGATACGCATGGAAATCAACACTGGTGCATCCGTGAGTATAGTACCGGAGTCGCTATACCTCGACAAATTGTGTGATTTCCCATTGGAGAAATCCAAGATAGAGCTGCTCGGGAGAGAACATTCCTGTCATATCACCATACCGGTGAAATACAAGGATCAATTTCGGAGCTTGCCTCTATTAGTAGTAGCAGGAGACAAGCCTGCCTTACTAGGAAGAAATTGGTTGGGATCACTGAATCTTGATTGGAGTGAGATTTTTCGTGTTGAAATGAGATTTGCACCAAAGGATGATTTCATCAAAAATTATCCGAAGGTGTTCTACGAAACAGGCAGTCCAATCCAAGGCTTCAAGGCAAGTGTCAGGATACAGAAGGACGCTAGATCGGTTTACTGCAAGCCACGTTCCAAACCATATGCATTCAAGGAGAACCATATGCACTTAAGGAAGGACATACTAGCCTTGGAGGGGGTACAGGGTACAAAGACGATTCACTCGGCTGATTCCGGAGATGAGGGGGTGACCTTATGACCCTTATGATGATAGATTGAGTAGACTGGGTCTTTACTCGTTGGAGTTCAGAAGGATGAGGGGTGATCTTATAGAAACATTTAAAATAATGAAAGGGATAGACAAGATAGAGGCAGAGAGGTTGTTTCCACTGGTCGGGGAGACTAGAACTAGGGGGCACAGCCTCAAAATACAGGGGAGCCAATTTAAAACCGAGCTGAGAAGGAATTTCTTCTCCCAGAGGCTTGTGAATCTGTGGAATTCTCTGCCCAAGAAAGCAGTTGAGGCTAGCTCATTGAATGTATACAAATCACAGATAGATCGATTTTTAACCAATAAGGGAATTAAGGGTTATGGGGAGAGGGCGGGTAAGTGGAGCTGAGTCCACGGCCAGATCAGCCATGATCTTTTTGAATGGTGGAGCAGGATCGAGGGGCTAGATGGCCTACTCCTTTTCCTAATTCTTATGTTCTTATGTTCTTATGTAACATAGAAATATAGAAACATAGAAAATAGGTGCAGGAGTAGGCCATTCAGCCCTTCGAGCCTGCATCACCATACAATATGATCATGGCTGATTATTCACTTCAGTACCCCTTTCCCGCTTTCTCTCCATACCCCTTGATCCCCTGAGCCATGAGGGCCATATCTAACTCCCTCTTGAATATATCCAATGAACTGGCATCAACGACTCTCTGCAGCAGGGAATTTCACAGGTTAACAACTCTCTGAGTGAAGAAGTTTCTCCACATCTCAGTCCTAAATGGCCTACCCCTTATCCTAAGACTGTGTCCCCTGGTTCTGGACTTCCTCAACATCGGGAACATTCTTCCTGCATCTAACCTGTCCCGGACCGTCAGAATCTAATACGTTTCTATGAGATCTCCTCTCATCCTTTTAAACTCCAGTGTATAAAGGCCCAGTTGATCCAGTCTCTCCTCATATGTCAGTCCAGTCATCCCTGGAATCAGTCTGTTGAACCTTCGCTGCACTCCCTCAATAGCAAGAACGTCCTTCCTCAGATTAGGAGACCAAAACTGAACACAATATTCCAGGTAAGGCCTCACTAAGGCCCTGTACAACTGCAGTAAGACCTCCCTGCTCCTATACTCAAATCTCCAAGCTATGAAGGTCAACATGCCATTTGCCTTCTTTACCGCCTGCTGTACCTGCATGCCAACTTTCAATGACTGATGAACCATGACATCCAGGTCTCGTTGCACCTCTCCTTTTCCTAATTTGCCACCATTCAGATAATATTCTGCCTTCGTGTTTTTGCCACCAAAGTGGATAACCTCACATTTATCCACATTATACTGCATCTGCCATGTACTTGCCCACTCACCTAACCTGTCCAAGTCACCCTGCAGCCTCTTAGTATCCTCCTCACAGCTCACACCGCCACCCAGTTTAGTGTCATCTGTAAACTTGGAGATATTACACTCAGTTCCTGCATCCAAATCATTAATGTATATTGTAAAGAGCTGGGGTCCCAGCACTGAGCCCTGCGGCACTCCACTAGTCACTGCCTCCCATTCCGAAAAGGACCTATTTATCCCAACTCTCTGCTTCCTGTCTGCCAAGCAATTCTCTATCCACACCAGTACATTACCCCCAATATCATGTGCTTTGATTTTGCACACCAATCTCTTATGTGGGACCTTGTCAAAGGCCTTTTGAAAGTCCAAATACACCACATCCACTGGTTCTCCCTTGTCCACTCTACTGGTTACATCCTCAAAAAATTCCAGAAGATTTGTCAAGCATAATTTCCCTTCCACAAATCCATGCTGACTTGGACTGATCCTGTCACTGTTTTCCAAATGCGCTGCTATCTCATCCTTAATAATTGATTCCAACATTTTCCCCACGACTGATGTCCAGCTAACCGGTCTATAATTTCCAGTTTTCTCTCGCCTTCCTTTTTTAAAAAGTGGTGTTACATTAGCTACCCTCCAGTCCATAGGAACTGATCCAGAGTCGATAGACTGTTGGAAAATGATCACCAATGCATCCACTATTTCTAGAGCCACCTCCTTAAGTACTCTGGGATGCAGACAATCAGGCCCCGGGGATTTATCGGCCTTTAATCCCATCAGTTGAAAGTTGAGCAAGAACTCAAAAGACGAGAGAGTAAGAACATTGGGCTAGAATTTCCACTTTCAGGCTAAGGCCGAAAAAAATGCGCCTTGTTCCAGCGATGCGGGACCTATCACACTTGCTGAATGACGACTCAAGGCCCATTTTTCTTTTTGCAATTTTCCATTTGGCCTTACCCCAGCGATGTCAAATGGGGGATGTGATTTCTCAGCGAAAACGATCGCCCAAAGAAAACGGAAGTGAATGAAAAAAAAAGCTTCCCAAGCAACGCATTACTGTGCATGTGCAGGTTGTTTTTTTTTAGGTTGATGTTCTTTCCCACGTTTGTGGAGGTCAAGTGTCTTCACACATGCTCAGAAGTTCTTGGTGGGTCTGGGAGAGAGAGAGAGAGAGAGAGGAGAAAGGAAGCATTTTGAGAACTGGTAACTGATATCAATTTAATGGAGGGATCTTTTGAAAGGCGAAGAGCCAAGCCCTTCAGTGAGGAGGCCAATGAGGTCCTTGGGAACATTGTCAGTGAGAGGTGGGAGGATCTGACATGGGGTGGGAATGGGAAACCTCCATCCTGTGCATAGTGGAGGATTTGGGCAGAGATTGCCAACGTGGTCACGTCGGCATCCAATAAAGCCCGGACACCGGACCAATGCCGCAAACGCTGGAACAGCCTACTTTCAGCTGCCAGAGTAAGTTGAAATTTATAATGATCTAAATATTAACAAGAATCTGCTATGATATTTGCTTATATTTAAACATAATTAAATTATGAATACATTTATGCAACCCAGCATAAAGTTAAATGTTGTAATGTGAAATCTGCAACGTAATGCTAATTTATAATAGAACATTTTAATCTGTCAGTCTTAAATGTCTTCAATGTCTTAAATTGCCTGCTCCATTTGCTTATGCCGTGCAATGTTATCGTATCATTTACAGAAAAAAGTTTCGATCAATAATCGGGAACAGTGCAGTACGGGCATGGGCTCTGCAATGTTGCAGCCCCTGAATCCCTACGAGGAGCTTGCGGTGACCTTGGTGGGCCCAGAAAGCCGTTCGGTCACATCCCGTGGTGTGGCCGAACCCATCCTTGAGACCTGTGGGTAATGAGAAATGTGCATTGTTCAATGTGTGAATCATTAGTAAATACAGAAAATATTGTAGTTACTCATGTAATGTTATGCAATTAAAATGTAATTTGATGTTATGTAATGTTATGCAATTACAACCTAATGTTATGCTAATATAACATAATCTGATATATAATGGTGATGTACTATAGATGTTCGAATGAGGTCATGTTAGGTCATGTTAAAGCTTGTGATCACCTGTGCATATGTGGTGAATGAAAGCATTACAATGTTTTTACTTGAAGAAAAATTGTAATGCAATGAATTGAATAATTAATCATTGCTTATCAAATTAAAGGTCAAGTGATAGTCGAGTTGCTGGAGTCAATTGCCACTGAACCGTCTCCTACATTGCAGGAGGCTGAAGAAGAGGAGCCACTGCAAACTCCTGCAATAATGCTTCACCAGGAGGAGAAGGAGGAGGAACCGGAGGAAGAAGAGGAGTTTTTTTTTGTGGGTGGGGAACAACCTACGGCCATCTCGGTTGAGATGGAAGAAGCACCGGGACCAAGCGGTGTGCAGGTGGTGACGCCAAGACGCATCACATTGCAAACGCCGACCCCATGGAGGTCTGGTCAGTGTGGCGAGCAATCGCCTGCCTTGGAGGGCCAGACAGAGAGCTTGATTTCCCTGTGCAGTGAGACGGTCGCGATCGGTCGTGACCTTATCCAGGGATTCGAGGGATTCTCAGCGAGCTGGAGCCAGTTCTCTGCGAACTGGAGCCAGTTTCCTGCATCCTGGAGCAAGTTCTCGCAGAATTTCTCCAACAGGTCTTCTGAGCAGTCACTGATTGCAAGGGAGACCTTGGAGGCTATTCGGCAGCAGACAGCCATAACCAATGCCCTATGGCATGCGTTGATGGCTGGACACGGCGCTGCACCCCAAGGTGTCATGTCTGCTCACAGTGAGACCCCTAGCACGCAAGCGAGTACGGAGGTCACAGTTCCTCCAGACTCGGAAGTAGAGCCCCAGGCTTCCACTTCCTCTCCGTCACCTCCACCACGGCAGGAAGTCTTGACATCCCACTCTGCGCGACATCTTGGTGTCGGTCTGCGTAGACCAAAACGGGCGGGTGGGGTGCGAACACGGGATGGGACAGGATCTGGAGGGAAACGTGGCCGCAGGTAGGGAGAGGGGAAGTTGTTTTCTATGTTGTTCATTTGTTTTAAAATGTTCACTTGCTGTTATACTCTTGTTATTGTTACTGTAATTGTTATTGTTATTGCCACTAAATTAGCCAATATTATTCAATAGTTAAATGTTCACTTGTTCACTTGTTATCATTACTTAACTGTTCACTTTCCATTCTTTCTTAAATGGTCACTTGTTAGCATGACTGAAATGGTCACTTGTTAACATCACTGAATTGCTCACTTGTTGTCATGATTGAAAAGTTCACTAGTTATCATTACTTAAATGGCCACTTGTTCTGTAAATTTCTTCTTGTAACGTTTTGGGGATTTTGAGGGAAGGGTGGGTTGTTGCAGGGGGTGGGGGGTTGGAAGGAGGGTGTTGTTCATTAGTTGTTTAAAAAAATTTTTGTCTGTTAATAAAAAAAAATGTTTCTAAAACTTTTGTACCTTCTTTCTTATTTATATAAATTTTACAATGTACAGTTTCTCATGCTTAACTGTTTGTTTATTCAGTTTAACCACGCAAATGAAACTTTTGATTAACCATAACTGTAATTGAATGTTTGAATATCAGCAACAATAGGCCATGCGAAGCGTTCATTAATGAGCTGCTGATGCAAAAGCTTAGCGGCCGTGTAACTGGCACTGGTTAACGGTCTTCGTGAAAGGTGAGGTGGTACCGGTGCTAGATTGCCATGCTGATTAAGCTCCCCTATGTCCTCGCCCACATCCTCTCCAGCCTGTTCCTCCTCTTCATCTTCGCCAGCTGCCTCATCTGTCTCATCTCCTTCTGGAGGTGGACCTGCAGCATGATCTGGCATTATTGGTCCTCTCTTTATAGATAGGTTATGCAACATGCAACACACAACAATAAACTCTGCTACCTGATCAGGGTGGTACTGGAGCCTGCCTCCCGAATGATCCAGGCATCTGAAGCGCTGCTTTAGGACTCCAATTGTCTTTTCAATGATGTTGCGAGTCGCTATGTGACTTTCATTATACCGTCTCTGTGCTTCAGTGACAGGATTACACAGAGGGGTCATGAGCCAACTGGCAAGGCCATATCCTTTATCCCCCAGCGTCCAACCATGACCTTCTGGCTGATTGGCAAACAGGTCAAGGATAGCACTTTCACGTAAGATGTGCGCATCATGGATGCTGCCAGGAAATGTAGCATTTACTGTCAGAATTGTTTGATTGTGGTCGACCACAAGCTGCACATTTAGTGAGTGGAACCCCTTTCTGTTACGAAACACCTCTGCGTTCTTTAAGGGTGCTTTCAGGGCAATGTGCGTGCAGTCTATTGCTCCCTGCACCTTGGGGAAGTCTGCTATTCTCGAGAAACCCAATGCCCTCTTGGTCTGTGCCTCCCTGGTCATTGGGAAGCTTATGAAGTCCATCCTGTGAGTGTAAAGGGCTTCAGTCACCTGTCGAATGCAGCAGTGTGTAGTGTGCTGAGAGATATGGCAGATGTCGCCAGCTGAAGCCTGAAAAGATCCCGATGTGTAAAAGGCTAGGGCAGCAGTAACCTTCACCTCAATGGACAGTGCGGTTCTGATGGTGCTGGAAGGCTGCAGATCATCCTTGACGAGTTGACATATCTCATCGATGACCTCCTTCTGGAATCGCAGCCTCCTAAGACAAGCATTTTCAGACAAGTTCAGGTAAGATTGCTTTTCCAAGTACCTTCGTTGGCTGTACGGTCTCCTCCTCCGTCTTTGTCTCTGTCTACGCATTACTCTGCCACCTCTTCGATTGATCCTTTCAGTAACCAGTATGTGAACAGTTACAATTAAAGGCAGGGAAAGCATAGGCCCCATATCACTATCAATAATTACTTTCACTAATTTTAATAATCTATCTACTCTACTCTCTAATCACTGTAGTCTGCCCTCTCTGTACCAATCAGTTTGATAGGCCCCAACAATATCATTAACTAACTTCACTTCACTATGTAAAAGCTATTTACTAAATTATTCCTATGTATGAGATGTTTTTAGCATAAATAAGTTGTTAATACCTATTTATATTCCCTGTCCAAAATTTCTGAGTACAATTTTCTTCAATTTTACTCTCGAAATAACTCAGAACTAATTCTCCACCCTCCCTCCGAAGTTAAAAATGGCGCCCACAGTGCCCATTTCCCTCTCTAAGGCCCTGAAAAAGCAACTATTTTTGAGCACTCTTTTGGGCCTTGCATCGGCCCAGCGATGTGCATGCTAGGTGGCGAAACTTGGGATGGGCCTTGCATGGGCGATCATTTGGGCGATCATCTCGGCAATCAAAATAGAAACTTAGGGGCCTGTTTTTTTGGGCGATATTTTGGGCCTAGTTTCCATTTTTTGCTCAAAATGGGCTATAGAGGTCCGTTTTGGGCGATAGATGGGCCTTAGATGGGCGATGTGAAGTGGAACGTCGAGCCCAATATTTCTAAGATAGATCTACGTAATTGGGCTACACCCATTGTTATTGTACGTAAGTCGGATGGTAAGGTAAAATTGTGTGGTGATTATAAAGTAACCGTAAACCAGTTCTATAGGGTAATCGCCCCAATACATTGCCAAATGTAGAATAGTTGTTCACAACACGGGTGGGTTCAGATTTGCCGGGCCTCCTGCTGTTCGAGTTCCTTACCTTTTATTATGTGTCACCTTCCGTTGCAAAGATGAAAACTTAACTTTTTAAAGAGGGTGTCTTTCTGTTGGGTGGGACATACAGATGGTCACATTTACAATTGCAATTTCATTGAATAAATGAAAATATTACTTATTCTACTTGACCAAGGTCCTGCCATTTCTTTTTACACTGGCTTTCAGATCTCATGGTGGTCACCGTTGCACAGTGATCTTCTGCAACTCAGTTGCAGCATGTCTTCATTTCTTTGGGTGCTTTTATGTGACCTCTGCTGGTGTCAAGCTCCTGCCATCTGTTCTCAATCACAGCAACTAGTGCCTCCACTTCTTGCTGTAAGAAATTCTTGGTCCTTGTATTTTGTATTGTTGTATTGTTGCATCTTGTATTGCTGCTGCGATTTTTCCAATGCTCTCACACAGCACTCCTTCTCACACATACAACTGGCTCTTTAAAAATGGCCAATTGCCAACTCGGAGCTGTACTGCGCATACGCGTCCATTGCGACGACATCAGAAACGTAATGTTTTTGTCCCGCGCATGCGCAGATGGTGCGGCATCGTTTTTTGGCGCAGACAGCAGGCTCCACCCCCGAGGCAACTGGACACGCTGCACGGCACCAAATTCGAATTATACATCGTGGAAAATTTGGCAAATTATTTCTGCAGCATATCTGGCCCAGACAAAAGGGCGTAACTCTGACAATATGCCAGTAAAAGGACTTGGGGAAAATTGAGCCCATAGTCACAAAAAACCCAACAAATGAATACTCCTGTCATTTTCAAAGAAGAATGAAAGAAAGTTAAAAATTACTAAATGTACATTTACATAGCACCTTTCATATCTTCGGGGCATCCAGAAGTGCTTCACAGCCAACTAAATACTGTTTTTGTGTAGCGATGTCCGCAACACAGCAGACACTATATGCACATAAAGATCCCATAAACAGCAAGTTTGTTTAAAAGATCCATTTTCTTACAAAAATATGTTAAATGTTTTCATAATGCAAAAGAAAAGAATAGCTGACCATAATTGGATCAGCCTGTATTACCTTCCAATATATCTAGCCTAATCTAAATATAATCAAGAGGAAAGAAAAAAAGAAAGACTTGCATTTATATAACACCTTTCACAACCACTGGATGTCTCAAAGCGCTTTACAGCCAATGAAGTACATTTGGAGTGCAGTCACTGTTGTAATGTGGGAAATACGGCAGCCAATCTGCGCACAGCAAGCTCCCACAAACAGCAATGTTATAATGACCAGATAATCTGTTTTTGTTATGTTGATTGAGGTATTAATATTGGCCAGGACACAGGGGAAAACTCCCCTGCTCTTCTTCAAAACAGTGTCATGGAATCCTTGACGTCCACCTGAAAGAGCAGACGAGGCTTCGGTTTAAAATCGCATCTGAAAGATGGCACCTCCTTCAGCACTGCACTGGAGTGTCAACCTAGATTTATGTGCTCAACTCGGAGGTGAGCGTGTTACCCACTGAGCCACAGGCAACTGGGCTGAATTTTTGGCTTTTGAGATTTCGGGGCGATAATCTCAGCGGGGCGGTCCCAATACCGCCAGGAAAAAGTTTGAGCCTACGTTCGCAAATTTCGGCAGAAATTGAGGTCCCATGATCATGGCCGCAAAGTCAGGTGTAATATAGAAACATAGAAACATAGAAAATTGGTGGAGGAGTAGGCCATTTTGCCCTTCGAGCCTGTACCACCATTTTATATGATCATGGCTGATCATGCAACTTTAGTACCCCATTCCTGCTTTCTCGCCATACCCCGTGATCCCTTTAGCCATAAGGGCCACATCTAACTCCCTTTTGAATATATCTAATGAACTGGCATCAACAACTTTCTGTGGTAGAGAATTCCACAGGTTCACAATTCTCTGAGTGAAGAAGTTCCTCCTCATCGCAGTCCTAAATGGCTTACCCCTTATCCTTAGATTGTGACCCCTGATTCTGGACTTGCCCAACATCAGGAACATTTTTCCTGCATCTAAACTGTCCAATCCCATCAGAATTTTATATGTTTCTATGAGATCCCCTCTCATTCTTCTAAATTCCAGTGAATATAAGCCTAGTCGATCCAGTCTTTCTTCATATGTCAGTCCTGCCATCCCGGGATTCAGTCTGGTGAATCTTCACTGCACTCCCTCAAAAGCAAGAAT
The DNA here is from genome assembly GCF_044704955.1 of Pristiophorus japonicus. Lineage (NCBI taxonomy): Eukaryota > Metazoa > Chordata > Chondrichthyes > Pristiophoridae > Pristiophorus > Pristiophorus japonicus. Next base: position 138,955,932 of record NC_091979.1, on the reverse strand, counting down.
GTCCTTCCTCAGATTAGGAGACCAAAACTGTGCACAATATTCAAGGTGTGGCCTCACCAATGCCCTGTACAACTGCAGTAAGACCTCCCTGCTCCTATACTCAAATCCTCTCACTATAAAGACCAACATGCCATTTGCCTTCTTCACCGCCTGCTGTACCTGCATCTCAACTTTCAATGACTGATGTACCATGACACCCAGGTCTAGTTGCACCTCCCCATTTCCTAACCTGTCACCATTCAGATAATATTCTGCCTTCCTGTTTTTGCCACCAAACTGGATAACGTCACATTTATCTATATTATACTCCATCTGCCATGCATTTGCCCACTTACCTAATCTGTCCACATCACCCTGCAGCCTCTTAGCATCCTCCTCACAGCTCACACTGCCACCCAGCTTAGTGTCATCTGCAAACTTGGAGATATTACATTCAATTCCTTCGTCTAAATCATTAATGTATATTGTAAAGAGCTGGGGTACCCCACTAGTCACTCTGAAAAGGACCCGTGTATTCCTACTCTTTGCTTCCTGTCTGCCAACCAGTTCTCTATCCACGTCAATACATTGCCCTCAATACCATGTGCTTAATTTTGCACATTAATCTCTTGTGTCGGACCTTGTCAAAAGCCTTTTGAAAATCCAAATACACCACATCCACTGGTTCTCCCTTGTCCACTCTACTAGTTACATCCTCAAAAAATTCCAGAAGATTTGTCAAGCATGATTTTCCTTTTATAAATCCATGCTGACTTGAACCGATCCTGTCACTACTTTCCAAATGCGCTGCTATTACTGTTTTGGATCGATAATAATAGATCCAGGTTCGGGATCTGGATGAATGTTAAATAAGAGACAAGACAAATGAAGTAAAGATAAAACACCGTTTACTGAGAGAAAAGAAACATAATACAGTTTATGAAGAAAAGAGAAGTATGATAAGATGCAACAAAGCTTATGGCCTTTAGCCCGTCGGGAACTCCGCAACGATGGCTGGTCAGGAGCCTTGGGGGTCCCGGCACCACTCACTAATCACGGTCCAAGGTGAAGTTCAAATAGCTACTGGACAGTCCGTTCCTTTATACTATTGAACAAGCATGGATGCATGTGGCTTATGGCCAACTCCTAATCTGTAAGGCCCCAGCTGTTCTTCCACAAAGCATGAGATCTCGAGGCACGACCGTCCCATAAACAAACTGGTGTGCGCCTCTCTCTCTCTCTCTCTCTGCATCAACAACATTCCACGAGGAATGAAGCAGAAACACACTGTAAATGTTGAAATATCATAATTAACCCTATGTGATTAATCCCATTCAATACAATCCACCCTTGAAATTTAGACATTCTAAGTAATATAATCGAGTTGAAGGTGTAATGCATCAGTTACACGTTGAGAATGCGCAAGCAACACCTGCAATCTACATCAAAGAATACATACAAGCAGTAATATCAGCAATGAGTAAAACAACGATAGGATGTATTAACAGCTTCAAGGTAGCGGATGTTTTTGGGGACCACCCCTAAAAAAAAATGTCCGTGACCGTTGTCGCAACTCTGACCAAGGCGCCTTCACTGTAACTCATAGCAACTTGCAGAGTATGAAGAGTACGCCCTCGTTTGCTCAATTCGTCAGTGACCTTTTGATTATCTTTTAGAAATTGAACTAAACGAGTTAGGTCTACAGTGGGAGTAAGGTTAGTAATGCCTAGGACGGTGTGATGGCGCACAACATTTTTCCATCATCCCAATCGATATGACCTTTTAGAATGAAGGTCATATATGGTGTACACATTTTTAAAGCAAGCATTTAGAGGAGGATCTTTACGGGCGCCGTCAAGATAAATGGGATAGACACTAGTAACACTAACATGATTCTGTCCGATTTCATGTAAAATTGTATCATTGTATGGTACAAGTGTCCAAATACATGTTCCCGCTGTATGCTGTAAGGAGCATGGTTCAAACACAGGTGTGTACAAAGGACACACCATACCGAAAGGTCATATTTGACAACCATGAGCTTGGTGAGTTCTATTGCTAGCATCAATCCATCCACCCTTGAACTCGGGTACCCACTGATTTTGGCCGTACAGGTGGGGAAGCACTACAAACTGGCACCAAATATTGGTTTTTGTGATATTGACTATTTTCATAGTAAAGTTACATCCCTGGTCATCACAATGTTTATGTTGCATATCAGGTTTTACCCCTAGATTTCTGTTGCCAAAGTGGAATATTTTGCTCCAACTATCTGCATGCCCTGACATGGCAATACATTCTAACTCGGCCCTTAATAGTTGCCGGGTTACTTCTTCAAACATGTATTGTGTGTGATGACCTAATTCTTGTTGTCGTCCGGCGACACTCCATATCTCTTGAGTAGTTTTATCTATATGTTCCCATCGCATTACGTCCGACAGCCAACTAGAAAACATCTGTCCTGTGAGACATCTGTCCCATGCATTTCACAATCAAATTGCATCTCCAGTGAGTCTCCCTACCTTTTGTATTTTGTTTTGTAAGGTCTCAATATCCATAGAGTTTAATGCTCCTATTCCTGTTCCTACGCCTCCTGATATTGTGACTAATATATGACGCTTTTGTCTCACTGACGTTTTCAAATTTGCTTTAATTGTTGCTATATTACAAGTGTCAAGTGGCTTGTCCGCTTACCGGACTTGTAGTGTGAGATTTAATATGGGTGGGGATATAAGCACAGGTGTACATGTAGAGTGTCGTCGTTGCAAATGATCCACGGGGCTCTTAGAATGCTTAACTACACGCATTGACCAAAAGTGGCCCATAATCCACCTACCAGTAATTACGGAGGCATTTGTACATCCATACCGTAGAGGCGTATTTAACTTAATTTTGTCTGACATAGTGTCATTGCTTGGCGTAATGTTGCGGGCCCAACTCCTTAACCATGTGACGTTGTGCAATAACGACACATTGGAATGCACATTGCATATCATTGTCATGTCTTTTTGCCACTTGATTGATAACGTGATGCTGGCCCCCGTGCTTACTGTTAATAGCACCTGTCCTGGGCCTCCCCAGTACCCGCATGCGTCACAAGTGACGCTCCAGTGTCCGAGAGTGCAGGCTTGCCCGGAAGGACAGGTAAAATTGTCTTGCATACGATCAGTGTTAGCTAACCGCCACCCTATACGGCCATCCCATGCCATGTTTGAGGATGGAAGTAGCACAGTCACAGATAACGAGACACAGAGACTGGCCAGCACGAGTTGGTAAATCGCCATTTTGGGCCGAGTCCCTGTGGACAGAAGCATAAGTATATTAATTCAGCCCCGTTTAGTCAATTTACCCTTGTCAACACAGAGGGGAATATCTTGACCGGTCAGGAGCACCCAATAAGTGTTTCCTTCTCCTTTTGCAATGATTTCCCCTGCTTGTAAGGGTTTCTGGGGGTACTGCACCCACACCTTTCTTTCTTCACAAACTGTGTCCTGAGTCTGATTTCCTTTTTCAATAGTAGGGACACTAACTTTGCCTAACATGCGGCTTATGGGAGTTCCCCCCTGCAATGGTCAGTGATTCAGATTGCGCACTGCCTCTGGTAAGACCTTTAGCCACCCTTGCAATGTGTTAGTGGAAGTTAATATTTTAATCTGTTGCTTAAGTAGTCCATTCATGCATTCTATTAACCTTGCAGCTTGCGGATAGTAAGTTATGTGAAACATCCAATAGATCCCGTTGTCTACCGCCCAATGTTGCACTGTTTGACCAGTGAAGTGCGACCCATTATCGGACTGTACTTCTACTGGCTCACCGTAGTATGTGATTAAATTCTCCAGTACTTTAATCGTACTTTGTTGATTCGCTTTAGTCACTGGATAAGCTATCAAAAGTCCAGAATAGGTATCAACAGCAGTGAGCAAATATTGGAACCGTTGTTGCAATGGTAAAGGTCCTACATAATCAACTTGCCATATTTGTGCTGGTTGAGTCCCTCTCTTAATATGGGCACCGGGTTGTCATTGTAGGGGAAAATGCTTCACCTTTTGACAAATTTCACAGGTGTTTATGATTTGTTTAACACCGTCCGTAGTCAAATGTAACCCCCTATTTCGTGTCTATTGTATTGTACCCTGAATGCCCAAATGTCCAGGTTTGTGGTGGGCCCACTTGCCTATGCCATATTCTTCCTCTTCCGCCTCTTTGACAGCCCGTACCTGGGCTATATTATCAACGGCATTATATTTAGAGGTCTTTGAAGTGTTTTTCATGTGAGCGTCCACATGATATATAGTTATTTTTCATCTTCTGAGCTTTGGACCATAGTTGTTCCCACAGGTACTTTCCCCACAAGTCTTTCCCAGTTATTTGCCAGTGATGTTCATGCCAGTTTCGCATCCAGCTCGCCATGCCATTGGCTACTGCCCATGAGTCAGTATATATGTGTACTTGTTGCTGTTCCTCTTCTAACGCAAGGACTACAGCTGCTAGTTCTGCTAGCTGGCTGGAGCCTCCCACGCCCTCATCATGCACAATTGTTTGGGTTTTTGGATTGAAGGCAGTGGCTCGCCATCACCGAAGGCCGTTTCGCCAGACCGCTGAGCCATCTGTGAACCACGCATGGCTACGTTCTTCAGGTGTTAACTGTTCAAAAGACACGCCCCAGGAGATTGGTGACTATTTGGTTAAACTGACAGATGACTGCATAAGTTCACTCTCAGCTATTTGTGGGTATTCAGTCACATGCTCATGTAGTCGGGTGATTCCTCCTTTTCCTTTATTTGCTCTGTCTGCGATATACCATTTCCAGTGCACTATGGAGCTTTGCTGCGCTCGCCCGACCTTGTGTGTCTCATTTTCTGAGAGAGCCCAGGATTATATGGGTAGGTCAGGTCTTAAACTGACTTTGTCGTCCCCTGTCTGTCCTTCTGTTTCTGTTAGGGCCCAATAACATGCTAATAATTGTTTCTCAAATAGAAAATAGGTGCAGGAGTAGGCCATTCGGCCCTTCGAGCCTGCACCGCCATTCAATAAGATCATGGCTGATCATTCCCTCAGTACGTCTTTCCTGCTTTCTCTCCATACGCCTTGATCCCCTTAGCCATAAGGGCCATATCAAACTCCCTCTTGAATATATCCAATGAACTGGCATCAACGACTCTCTGCAGCAGGGAATTCCACAGGTTAACAACTCTCTGAGTGAAGAAGTTTCTCCTCATCTCAGTCCTAATTGGCCTACCCCTTATCCAAAGACTATGTCCCTTGGTTCTGGACTTCCCCAACATCGGGAACATTCTTCCCACATCTAACCTGTCCAGTCCCATCAGAATCTTATACGTTTCTATGAGATCCCCTCTCATCCTTCTAAACTCCAGTGAATAAAGGCCCAGTTGATCCAGTCTCTCCTCATATGACTGCCCAGCCATCCCTGGAATCAGTCTGGTGAACCTTCGCTGCACTCCCTCAATAGCAAGAATGTCCTTCCTCAGATTAGGAGACCAAAACTGAACACAATATTCCAGGTGAGCCCTCACTAAGGCTCTGTACAACTGCAGTAAGACCTCCCTGCTCCTATACTCAAATCCCCGAGCTATGAAGGCCAACATACCGTTTGCCTTCTTCACCGCCTGCTGTATCTGTATGCCAACTTTCAATGACTGATGAACCATGACATCCAGATCTCGTTGCACCTCCCCTTTTCCAAATCTGCCGCCATCCAGATAATATTCTGCCTTCGTGTTTTTGCCCCCAAAATGGATAACCTCGCATTTATCCACATTACACTGCATCTGCCATACATTTGCCCACTCACCTAACCTGTCCAAGTCACCCTGCAGCCTCTTAGCATCCTCATCACAACTCGCACCACCACCTAGTTTAATGTCATCCGCAAACTTAGAGATGTTACATTCAATTCCTTCATCTAAATCGTTAATGTATATTGTAAAGAGCTGAGGTCCCAGCACTGCGCCCTGCTGCACTCCACTAGTCACTGTTTGCCCTTCTGAAAAGGACCCATTTATCCCGACTCTCTGATTCCTGTCTGCCAACCAGTTCTCTATCCATGCCAGTACATTTCCCCCAATACCATGTGCTTTGATTTTGCACATCAATCTCTTATGCGGGACCTTGTCAAAAGCCTTTTGAAAGTCCAAATACACCACATCCACTGGTTCTCCCTTGTCCACTCTGCTAGTTACATCCTCAAAAAATGCCAGAAGATTTGTCAAGTATGATTTCCCTTTCATAAATCCATGCTGACTTGGTCCAATCCTGTCACTGCTTTCCAAATGCGCTGCTATTTCATCCTTAATGATTGATTCCAACATTTTCCCCACTACTGATGTCAGGCTAACCAGTCTATAATTACCCGTTTTCTCTCGCCCTCCTTTTTTAAAAAGTGGTGTTACATTAGCTACCCTCCAGTCCATAGGAACTGATCCAGAGTCAATAGACTATCAACTATGGAATGTAACGAGTAGCAGCATCTGTCAATTTTCTAGACCAGAACCCTAATGGTATACGAATGCCATGTTGAACCTGCCACACACTCCATACTGCAGTGTCATTGGTAACGGATACCTGTAACTCAAAAGAATGCCCAGGCACTCGCGGGGCTAGGGGTAAAGCTTGAGCTACGGCTTCTTTGGCTGCATCAAAAGCCACCTGCTGTTCCTTTCCCCACTCGAAGTGGGCCTTTTATCATGTTACGGCATACAGCGGTTTTAATAACATCGTGAGGTGAGGTATGTGTCTCCTCCAGTAACCCAATAGTCCCACAAACCATTGAGTCTCAGTTTTATTTGTGGGGATGGCCATTTCTTGAATTTTATTCTTCACAGGCTCGGGTATGATGCGCTCACCCCAAGACCATTGGATCCCCAAAAACTGGACAATCTGGCTAGGGCCCTGCACCTTCTTCAGATTTATTTCCCAGCCCCTGTCTCGCATGTGTTGGACTAAAGTAGCTAGGGCTTCTGACACCACTGTCTCGGTGGGACCCCTTATTAGTACATCATCGATGTCGTGTGCCAGTGAGACATTAGGAGTCAACATGCACATGTCCAGGTCCCGGGCCACCAATCCTTGGCATAGGGTAGGGCGATGTAGGTAACCTCGAGGTAGGCGTTTAAACGTGTATTGCCTCCCTTCCCAAGTGAATGCAAACTGGTCCTGGGATTCTCCCGTTATTGGAATGGAGAAAAAGGCATTGGCCAGGTCGATTACCGCATACCACTCCGCACCTTCTTCAGACAGCCGCTCTGTTATAGTTACTACGTCTGGGACAGCGTTGCAAGGGGAGGGGCAAATTTGTTCAGTTGTCGGTAGTTCACAGTCATCCTCCAACTTTTGTCGGGTTTCTGCACAGGCCAAACAGGGCTATTGTAGGGGGACACCGCATGTCTAATGATACCTGCCTCCAAGAGCCCTTGTATGGTTTCCCCTATTTCTTTGTGTCCTCTGGGTATTCGATACTGTTTCATAGTCACTATACGTGATGGTCGTGGTATTACCACTGGTTCCCACTTTGCTTCCCCTGCAATCACAATGATCGCCCGTATTCCGAATGAGAATCACCCGAACGAGGTGTTGTGTGTGGTTCCCTTTAAAAGGTCCACCCCAATAATAAGTTCCTTTACTGCCGATATTAAGACCATTACCCAGCGCGAAGGCCCATTTCCCAATGCCATTCTGATAGTTGTTCGGACAGCGGGCGTTTCTGCCCCTCCGAATCCATTAATCATCATACGGGTCCCTGTGTGTTTCCTAGGATTTCCATGGATAATAGTAATTTCTGCCCCTGTGTATAGTAAAGCGACATCTTTTTGTATGTCCCCCGCCAATGTATCATAATCGGAATGTGTGGCCTCAGATCCCCGGGAGCTTGGGTTGATGTGGTTCTAATGAGGAGTACTCCAGGTTCCCGGCCGCACCCCTAGTCGAGGGGATTACTAGCCTTCCACAGCTCTTCTACGTTGGGGTATCGGCTAGTGGGAGGTGGTTTTTCCACATCCGCAGACTTATCGCTATCCGACTAGTCTCCCTTACCTCCCTCCTTTCACTTTTCCCTGTTCCCGGGATGCAGTCATCATTCAACATTTTTACCTTCCACCTAAATCTCTTCAGAGGGTCTTTAAATGTCCATTTAATTTTGAAATTTCAGTAAAGCCGAACTGATTAATTATCAGTTATTTGCAGACATCCAGAGGGCAATTGTATCTCCAAACATTCTACTTCCTGCAGCGTCAGTTATATTTGGAGTGAACACATAGAATACATCGCTCCTGTTGGGATTCCATCAATTTTTTCCTTGGGGACCCCTGCCTTCAGTAAAGCTGCGAACATGTCCCACCGCGTAATTCTTTTTTTTTGTCTTTGCTGACCCTGTACCTTTCCCAGAGGTCGAACCTTGTCACTGGTACCGATCCCCCTCTACATTAGCCGTTTTCGACTCTCACACACTATCTTCTGCATCCTCTAACTGTCCTAACAATAGGCAAGCGTGCCCCACCCTCTGCCCTTGAGCTGGTCCCAATAATGCGAGTAGCGCACCCCTCATTATAGGAGGGCCACTCTTCATCGGCCTACTCCGCATTCCTGCCATAAAAAGCTCCTGATCTGGCCCCCCATAAAGTTGGTGATATATTCCTCCCTGTGTTGCCATATTGCGCAACTGTATCGCACCCTCCGCCATAGTATTCCAAGGTTTTACCTCCCCTTCCCAATCAACGGCAGAGGGATATTTTTGCCGGACTCCTATAGTAACCATGTCCCATAGCGAACCTGTGCCCTGGACACTCCGTAGCACTGCTGTGATAAGGTGGTCCGTAGTCATAGACCCCATTTTTGTTAACTCTTCGGGGTTAAGTATTACGCCTGATGCTCCCTGGTCCCAAATCCGGGTTAGTCATTCTGACAATGATTCCCCGGGTTTTTGGCAAAATCGAGACTCTATTTCTTGTAACTCACTAGTGGTGAAGTCACACACCCCTCTAGTGGTTACCGTCTGTTCCCCATCTTGCTGTTTCATCTTATTTGTCATAAGGGGTCTAGCTTTCGTGCTCGAAGCATATGGGGGAGGGTCTTTAGTTGCTTCCCGTTTCCCCCCCCCTCTCCATCTGGCCACTCATATTCTGAGTCAGAGGAGTACCAGATGTCTCCGACCCAAAGAGCCGGAGACATCCAATGCACGTACCTTTGACCGATCTATCTGTAATTTCCGTTGTCTCGCTTTCTTTTTATTTTGTACTGTCGCCAGACGGCATATTAAAGTTTCTGATTGTTCATTGACTTTATCCGCCCGTTATTGTGCAGTGTGGACCGCTTCAGTCAGAGTCGAGTTTTGACTTTCCAAAACCTTAACAGCTGTTTTTAACTGTAGGTTTTCTGCCTCACTTTCCTTAAGTTGTTTACACACGCCCTTAATGCTGTCAACAAAATCCAACCCATTTGTAGGGGACTACTTTTCTCCTGTGGGAAGTCCGCTTCCTCCAGGAGAGACAGTACCATGTTGGGTACGATTCTATCTTTGCTCTGTTCCAATAACTGCGTATCCCAATGTTGTGGGGGTCCAAACCGGGCTAACACATTGGCAAGAGAGCCAAAACCCTCATCCCTCGTGCTCCACCCTGGTATTCTATACTTCTCTCCCGCAGGAGGCGACTGCTTCTTGTCTTTTCTCTTAAAAATTTTACCAGATCCTGTTCGTGATGCCAAAATGTTTTGGATTGATAATAATAGACCCAGGTTCAGGATCTGGATGAATGTTAAATAAGAGACAAGACAAATGAAGTAAAGATAACACACTGTTTATTGAGAGAAAAGAAACATAATACAGTTTATGAAGAAAAGAGAAGTATGACAAGATGCAACAAAGCTCATGGCCTTCAGCCCGTCAGGAACTCCCCAACGATGGCTGGTCAGGAGCCTTGGAGGTCCCGGCACCGCTCGCGAATCACGGTCCAAGGTGAAGTTCAAAGAGCTACTGGACAGTTCCGTTCCTTTATACTATTGAACAAACATGGGTGCATGTGGCTTATGGCCAACTCCTAATCTGTAAGGCCCCAGCTGTTCTTCCACAAAGCATGAGATCTCGAGGCGCCGACCGTCCCATAAACAAGCTGGTGTGCACCTCAAGGTCTCTCTCTCTCTCTCTCTCTCTCTCTCTAGAGCAACAATATTCCACGAGGCATGAAGCAGAAACACAATGTAAATGACTAAATATCATAATTAACCCTATGTGATTAACCCCATACAATACAATCACATCTTTAATCATTTATTCCAACATTTTCCCCACTACCAATGTCGGGCTAACCGATCTATAATTCCCTGTTTTCTCTCTCCCACCTTTTTTTTAAAAGTGGGGTGACATTAGCTACCCTCTAATCCATAGGAACTGATCCAGAGTCTATAGAATGTTGGAAAATGATTACCAATGCATCCACAATTTCTAGGGCCAGTTCCTTCAGTACTCTAGGATGCAGACTATCAGGCCCTGGTGATTTATCGGCCTTCAATCCCATCAATTTCCAGAACACAATTTCCTGACTAATAAAGATTTCTTTCAGTTCCTCCTTCTTGCTAGACCCTTGGTCCCCTAGTATTTCCGGAAGGTTATATGTGTCTTCCTTAGTGAAGACAGAACCAAAGTATTTGTTCAATTGGTCTGCCATTTCTTTGTTCTCCATTATAAATTCACCTAATTCTGACTGAAAGTGACCTACATTTGTCTTCACTAATCTTTTTCTCTTCACATATCTCAGTTTTAATGTTCCCAGCAAGCTTCCTCTCATGCTTTATTTTCCTGGTCCTCCTCTGCTGAATTCTAAATTTCTTTTAGTCCTCAGGTTTGCTGCTTTTTAAGGCCAATTTATATGCCTCTTTCTTGGATTTAACACTATCTCTAATTTCCCTTGTTAGTCACGGTTGAGCCATCTTCCCCATTTTATTTTTATGCCAGACAGGGATGTACAATTGTTCAAGTTCATCCATGTGTTCTTTAAAGGTCTGCCATTGCCTATCCACCATAAACCCTTCAAGTATCATTCGCCAGTCTATCCTAGCCAATTCACGTCTCATACCATCGAAGTTACCTTTCCTTAAATTCAGGACTCTAGTCTCTGAATTAATTGTGTCACTCTCCATCTTAATGAAGAATTCTACCATATTATGCTCACTCTTCCTCAATGGGCCTCGTACAACAAGATTGCTAATTAATCCTCTCTCATTACACAACATCCAGTCTAGGTTGGCCAGCTCTTGAGTTGGTTCCTCGACATATGGTCTAGAAAACCATCCCTTATACACTCCAGGAAATCCTCCTCCACCGTATTGCTACCAGTTTGGTTAGCCCAATCTATATGTAGATTAAAGTCACCCATGATAACTGCTGTACCTTTATTGCATGCATGCCTAATTTCCTGTTTGATGCCATCCCCAATCTCACTACTACTGTTTGGTGGTCTGTACACATGGATTAACTACAACAATTGTACATTCCTGTCTGGCGTAAAAATAAAAAAGGGAAGGTGGCTCAACCGTGGCTATCAAGGGAAATCAGTGAAAGTATTAAAGCCAAGGAAGTGGCATACAAATTGGCCAGAAATAGCAGCGAACCCGGGGACTGGGAGAAATTTAGAACTCAGCAGAGGAGGACAAAGGGTTTGATTAGGGCAGGGAAAATGGAGTACGAGAAGAAGCTTGCAGGGAACATTAAGACGGATTGCAAAAGTTTCTATCGATATGTAAAGAGAAAAAGGTTAGTAAAGACAAACGTAGGTCCCCTGCAGTCAGAATCAGGGGAAGTCATAACGGGGAACAAAGAAGTGGCAGACCAATTGAACAAGTACTTTGGTTCGGTATTCACTAAGGAGGACACAAACAACCTTCCGGATATAAAAGGGGTCAGAGGGTCTAGTAAGGAGGAGGAACTGAGGGAAATCCTTATTAGTCGGGAAATTGTGTTGGGGAAATTGATGGGACTGAAGGCTGATAAATCCCCAGGGCCTGATAGACTGCATCCCAGAGTACTTAAGGAGGTGGCCTTGGAAATAGCGGATGCATTCACAGTCATTTTCCAACATTCCATTGACTCTAGATCAGTTCCTATCGAGTGGAGGGTAGCCAATGTAATCCCACTTTTTAAAAATGGAGGGATAGAGAAAACAGGGAATTATAGACCGGTCAGCCTGACATCGGTAGTGGGTAAAATGATGGAATCAATTATTAAGGATGTCATAGCAGTGCATTTGGAAAGAGGTGACATGATAGGTCCAAGTCAGCATGGATTTGTGAAAGGGAAATCATGCTTGACAAATCTTCTGGAATTTTTTGAGGATGTTTCCAGTTGAGTGGACAAGGGAGAACCAGTTGATGTGGTATATTTGGACTTTCAGAAGGCTTTCGACAAGGTCCCACACAAGAAATTAATGTGCAAAGTTAAAGCACATGGGATTGGGGGTAGTGTGCTGACATGGATTGAGAACTGGTTGTCAGACAGGAAGCAAAGAGTAGGAGTAAATGGGTACTTTTCAGAATGGCAGGCAGTAACTAGTGGGGTACCGCAAGGTTCTGTGCTGGGGCCCCAGCTGTTTACACTGTACATTAATGATTTAGACGAGGGGATTAAATGTAATATCTCCAAATTTGCGGATGACACTAAGTTGGGTGGCAGTGTGAGCTGCGAGGAGGTTGCTATAATTCTGCAGAGCGACTTGGATAAGTTAGGTGAGTGGGCAAATGCATGGCAGATGAAGTATAATGTGGATAAATGTGAGGTTATCCACTTTGGTGGTAAAAACAGAGAGACAGACTATTATCTGAATGGTGACAGATTAGGAAAAGGTAAGGTGCAACGAGACCTGGGTGTCATGGTATATCAGTTTTTGAAGGTTGACATGCAGGTACAGCAGGCGGTTAAGAAAGCAAATGGCATGTTGGCCTTCAGAGCGAGGGGATTTGAGTACAGGGGCAGGGAGGTGTTGCTACAGTTGTACAGGGCCTTGGTGAGGCCACACCTGGAGTATTGTGTACAGTTTTGGTCTCCTAACCTGAGGAAGGACATTCTTGCTATTGAGGGAGTGCAGCGAAGGTTCACCAGACTGATTCCTGGGATGGCGGGACTGACCTATCAAGAAAGACTGGATCAACTGGGCTTGTATTCACTGAAGTTCAGAAGAATGAGAGGGATCCTCATAGAAACGTTTAAAATTCTGATTGGTTTAGACAGGTTAGATGCAGGAAGAATGTTCCCAATGTTAGGGAAGTCCAGAACCAGGGGTCACAGTCTAAGGATAAGGGGTAAGCCATTTAGGACTGAGATGGGGAGAAACTTCTTCACCCAGAGAGTGGTGAACCTGTGGAATTCTCTACCACAGTAAGTTGTTGAGGCCAATTCACTAAATATATTCAAAAAGGAGTTAGATGAAGTCCTTACTTACCAGGGGGATCAAGGGTTTTGGTGAGAAAGCAGGAATGGGGTACTGAAGTTGCATGTTCAGCCATGAACTCATTGAATGGCGGTGCAGGCTAGAAGGGCCAAATGGCCTACTCCTGCATCTATTTTCTATGTTTCTATGTTTCTATATCTATAGAAGCTTTTGCAGTCCGTCTTAATATTCCCTGCAAGCTTCTTCTCGTACTCCATTTTCCCTGCCCTAATCAAACCCTTTGTCCTCCTCTGCTGAGTTCTGAATTTCTCCCAGTCCCCGGGTTTGCTGCTATTTCTGCCCAATTTGTATGCCACTTCCTTGGCTTTAATACTAATCCTGATTTCCCTTGATAGCCACGGTTGAACCACCTTCCCTTTTTTATTTTTACACCAGAAAGGGATGTACAATTGTTGTAGTTCATCCATGCGGTCTCTAAATGACTGCCATTGCCCATCCACTGTCAACCCCTTAAGTATCATTCGCCAATCTATCCTAGCCAATTCACGCCTCATACCTTCAAAGTTACCCTTCTTTAAGTTCTGGACCATGGTCTCTGAATTAACTGTTTCATTCTCCATCCTAATGTAGAATTCCACCATATTATGGTCACTCTTCCCCAAGGGGCCTCGCACAATGAGATTGCTCATTAATCCTCTCTCATTACACAACACCCAGTCTAAGATGGCCTCCCCCCTAGTTGGTTCCTCGACATATTGGTCTAGAAAACCATCCCTTATGCACTCCAGGAAATCCTCCTCCACCGTATTGCTTCCAGTTGGTTAGCCCAATCTATATGCATATTAAAGTCACCCATTATAACTGCTGCACCTTTATTGCATGCACCCCTAATTTCCTGTTTGATGCCCTCCCCAACATCACTACTACTGTTTGGAGGTCTGTACACAACTCCCACTAACTTTTTTTGCCCTTTGGTGTTCTGCAGCTCTACCCATATAGATTCCACATCATCCAAGCTAATGTCCTTCCTAACTATTGCATTAATCTCCTCTTTAACCAGCAATACTACACCACCTCCTTTTCCTTTTATTCTATCCTTCCTGAATGTTGAATACCCCTGGATGTTGAGTTCCCAGCCCTGATCATGAGCCATCGACATCTGGGCATGAAGGAGATGACGACGAAGGGGAGGACAGTGTGCTCCCTGAGCGTGAGATCCCAACAGTCGCACCATGTGGGGACAAAACATCAGGGATTTTGAGGGGTTTGATGACTTTGAGGCTCTTGCTCCCAGTGGCCTGCAGCAACGCCCAGTGGGAGGGAAAGCTCGGAGGCCAGCTCCCCGGAGGGTGAGTCGGCACAGTAGTTCTGCTCAGAGACAGGCAGATGTGAACCTGTACTTGATCACTGTGTCCAGGGAGGATACGGAAATGCACTGCCAGCTCATGCGTGCACTGGGTACGGTCCCACAGTGCATAGACGCACTTGCTGTGAGTGTGGCGGAGGCAGTCTCACGCATTGACCATGCATCTGAAGACTCCAGCGAGCCCATCCTCACCCACTCACAGAGGCAGATGGGCTCCAGCAGCGACAGTGGAGTCCCAGATGGCGCGTGCCATGGGTGACACGGCAGCAGTGATCGCATCGCAGGCACAAGCCAGGCTCAAGCTTGGTGCTGTCATGTGAGCACTGACTACTGCAATCCTCTCTGTGTTCCCCACTGTCCAACGGGGAGGTGATGGTGCCGAAGCGCGCCAGCAAGTTGTGGTCACACATCATGCTCGGGATGCTGCGGCCCAGCCCCGTGTGACTGTCAATGGTCCCCAGGAAATGGAAGATGCTGTCCTTCCTCAAGGTGACAGCATTACGGCTCCCACCACTGACTCTCCGACCTTGCACCAACGCGGTCCATTCCTGATCCATCAGAGACTGCTGCCACCGATGCTGAGGCAGAGCAGTCCGCAGCCAAGCATTCCCGACCCAGAGCTGGCCCAGGGCATCGTCCTAGGCCATCTGCACTGTCTGGCTCACTAAAACAGCAGCCTTCAAGCTGTTGAGGAGGAGCAGCAGGCATGGGAGGGGGATGAAGGGATGCGGGGGGGGGGGAAGCTCAGGACAAGTCCCATTAAGATGTGGGACAATGTTGTGGAGATGCCCTGATTTTTAATTATGACGCATCTAAATAGTTAAGTTGAATTAATGCTTTTCATTGTTCTTGAGTGCCTTGCAGCAGAACGTGGTTTATTATATGGTTTTCTTTTGATGTGGCGGGACTGTTTATTACTTTATTGCAGTAAAATATCACTTTGACCCTTTGTCATTGGTGTCGTGTGTATCATTCCAAAGTTCACCGGAGATGTGCCTTTGTGGTGGCCAGTTTTAGCTGCATCCCTCAGCTTTCTCCATTCAAGAGAACCGATCCATTATGATCTGGTGACGTGCAGCTCTTGGTCCGGCAGCATCTCCACATGGCCTCCCCGTGGATGGGGTGGTGATGCAATTGAGGCCTTGCCAGGCTCCTCTTTGTTGTCCTCCTCCTCCTCCTGAGATGGGCCCAATGGCAATGCCTGGCCACTTATGAAGCCCAAGTTGTGCAGCATGCAGCACACCACAATTAATTCGGAGACCTGTCGAAGGGAGTATTGAAGGCTGCTTCCAGAGTGGTCCAGGCATCAGAATCGGTGCTTGAGCACCCCAATTGTTTGTTGGATGATGTTGCAGATGGCTGCATGGCTCTCATTGTAGCGCTGCTCCACTTCTATCGTGGGGAGTCATGAGCCAGGTGACTAGACCGTAACCTTTGTCCCCGAGCAGCCAGCCGCGCCGTTCCCTTGGTCACTGAAACAATCATGAGACACTGCTCTCACATAAGAGAAAAACAATGTGTGTGCTCCCTGGATAGTGAGCATTCTCTGTGAGGATGTGCTGCGTGTGGTCACACATTAGCAGCACATTTAGGGAATGGTATCCCTTTCGGTTTCAGAATACATCTGTGTTGTGGAATGTTGCTTGCAAGGCCATGTGTGTACAGTTAATGGCTCCTTGAACCCTCGGGATGCCCACAATTCTGCCAAACCCACATGCCCATTCATTTTGGCTATCCCTGCTCATTGGGAACTTTATGAAGTCCATTCTGAGGGCATACAGAGCCTTTGTGACATGGCGAATGCAGCAATGTGCAGCTTGTTGAGAGATGCTGTATATGTCCGTTGCTGCTGCCTGGAAGGAGCCGGAGGCATAGAAGGCCAGCGCCACAGTCACCTTCACTGCGATGAGCAGCGCAATCCAGCACAGTCCTGTAGGTGATGGCTTATCTCTGTCAGCACTTCCTTTCAGAAGCACAGCCTTCTCACACTGCTCCTCAGAGAACTGGAGGTATGAGCGTTGGTACCTGTAAACCCATGTGGGGGTAAGCCCTCCTCCCTAGACGTTTTCCGTCTCTTTATCCATGAGCCAACATGGCCAAGAGCCCTTCTTCTATCTTGACATTGCCTAGCAATAGCAAGGAGCATGATACACTGGCGAACTAGTTATCTCACTGAAGTTGTAAGGACACTGTAATGGCCGATAAAACTACCACTTTCAAGTCAGAGCTTCACGCAGTATGTAAACGTTGCAGTCAATGTGACCTGCGATGTAGAATCCTCCTCCCTCGAATTTAAATACACAGTAAATACCGCCTACTGGACCGTGAAACCACTTGGTTTTTCAGGCGTTTCTTGGGGCAGGTGCGTAATGCAGCGTGAGGACCTAATTTTGCAGCCGGAACACTAGCAGAGCGTTGCACAATGATTGATGTCATGCTCTCATTGAAACTAGAGAGCGGGGCAGTAGGTTTTTGCGCTGCCGCAAACCTTGAGCCAAAGTTGCTGACCAGGCAGTAAAAGCTGGCTGCCTGCCGTTATGCCTTAAACCACCCTTTACTGCCTCTCCTGGGCGCTACCAGAGGTGCAAGGGAGCCAATAATCTAACCCTAAGAACATTCAGTTTATCACAGTTTTGAAAATGTCAATAGTGTATCAAACTTCAGCATTGAGAATAAGTTTACAAAATATTACAAAACAGAAAACATTTTATTGTGACTTTTTTTCAGTTAATAGTCAATCATCAATAATTAAAATTTCTACTGATAGTTACAGTACAGCTTTCTTGCACTAATTGCAATCTAGCCAGAGCAAGTAATTAGGAAGGCAAATGGAATGTTGGCCTTTATTGCAAGGGGGGGGTGGTGGAGTACAAAAGTAGGGAAGTCCTGCTACAACTGTACAGGGCATTGGTGAGACATTGGCGCGTACAGTTTTGGTCACCTTATTTAAGGAAGGATATACTTGCATTGGAGGCAGTTCAGAGAAGGTTTACTCAGTTGATTCCTGACATGAAGGGGTTGTCATGAAGAAAGATTGAGCAGGTTGGGTCTATAATCATTGGAGTTTAGAAGAATGAGAGATGGTCTTATTGAAACAAATAAGATTATGAGGGAGTGTGATAGGGTAGATGCAGAGAGGATGTTTCCTCTTGTGGAGGAATCTAGAACTAAGGGGTATAGTTTCAGAATAAGCGCTCGCCCATTTAAAATGGAGATGAAGAGGAATTTCTTCTCTCAGAGGGTCGTGAATCTGTGGAAATCTCTATCCCAGGGAGCTGTGGAGGCTGGGTCATTGAATATATTTAAGGTTGAGATAGATAGATTTTTGAATGATAAGGGGTCAAGGGTTATGGGGAGCGGGCAGGGAAGTGAAGTTGAGGCCAAGATCTGATCAGCCATGATGTTATAGAATGGCAGAGCAGGCTTGAGGGGCCAAATGGCCTATTCCTGCTTATGTTGTTATATTCTTATGCACTGGAGGGCGTTACACTCCGCTTAGAAGAAAATAATTGAAAATAGAACCATCCAGCAAATGAACCTTTGCAAGTAATCTGTAAAGAACGTAGTTTTTTGAAAGAATTAAATGGAATATTTTTAAAGAACTGTGATGCAAAGCATTATAATATTTATTGATAAATCAAAAATAAGCCGATAGGCATGCTACCAATAATGAACACCATTTAATCTGTATATATGATAAACTCTTATTATTGAATTATTGAAAGTCACTATGTGTGGCTCTGTTATGCTTTGTCAATATAGTAAGTTCTAAAATAACAAATGAAGGCTTTTTGTCTTTCACCACATTCACAGTAAACTGTATTTCAGAACACTCACACTTACTGGATCTTTATTGGGCTCTTGCATTACATTACCAATCTGTAAAGAAATAGATATTTACTTTAGAAACACAATTTCAACGGGTCTCGGACAGACTGTACAAATGGTAATTTTGTTAAGTCATGACAATATGAATCAATTTGTGGATGTAAATTGCTTTTATCTACCCGTGCACCCCGCACCTTTATTGCACATTGTAGACTGTTGTTGAAATGAACCAATAAACCACCCATCAGAAATATCTCACCTGTGCAAATTGATGTAAAGTTTATTACAATGTAAAGGTAATTATACTGTCAACTTTGTGCAGGAGATAAGGTTGAAGGATTTGGGGGGGAAGAGGGAGGTGGGGTGGTGGGCGAGTGAGAACAAAGTCCATATTTGGTCACTTAGCACAGCATAGCCATGACAATATTCCCCAATGCCAAATTGCCAGATTTAAACGGCAACACGATCACGATCGGGCATTAAAAAAATTAAGAGAGTATTTACAGTCAGTTTTAGCCAAATCCTGATATACAAAATTGACCGAACTCAAAGTGATTGGCGGGTCATCACCCAACTTCTCTCACTGGATCCATGCTGCTTTTGTGGTAGTTGAATTTACTTATAATGTGTATTATGGTTAATAAGAGCACAGTCTGCACCGTCCCAGCAGCACATAAAATCTTGGTGGTTCGTGGAGTATTTCATTATTTCTGTCCACAGTTTTCTTCATAACTTTCAGTCCTATTCTGAATTAGAAATTTATTCAGCTAGTTTTTTTAAGGAGTTAATTAACACAGATGGAGTGAAACTGCATTGTGTGGTCACAAAAATACTAAGGCCAAGAATTTCCACTTTGGGCACAATTGGCGATCTGGGCGCAAATTACACTAGTTTTGAGAAGTGTTTTCTTTCCTCAAGTTTCCACTCAAACATGTGTCACTGAACATATAATCTTCCATGAACCAGCACAATCAGGCAGTTGTTTTTCTTGATGCACATAGACATCAGTGCTACACCCTCAGAACTCAAAACAGCAATTTCTAAAAGCAGTGTGAAGTAGGCCTCACCACTGTGGTCAGCATGATGGTTCAAGAGTGAACCTATTCCAGCACCTCAGCTCAGTGTAATTATGTCATGCCATGTAATAGTTTTATTAGGCCTTACATCGGGATGTTTTCAGGCTGCACAGTGCCAGGAGCACATAGCTCTTCCTCATGCAGCAGGTGGATGTCCTCCTCCACTGTGTGCTGGGTGTTAACTGTGGGCATAGAAAGGCCAGCACCCACTCGCTTAGGTTCTCGTTCTGTATCTGACCCGCTGAATACAATGTACAACTCAGAAAATCCTATGGAGAATTTAAGGTAGATAGTGCATGGATTTATCAGGGTCGGAGTGATCTCCTGGACTCGTTTCGATTGCCTAGGGGACTCAAAAAGAAAGTTCCCAGATTTTTCCCCCGCCAAATTGACTTTGGTATTTCTCTGTTTTTTTAGCTTCTCCCAGGAGATCACATGGTTTTTGGTGGGGTAGAGATTGTATCTATTGTGATAGACAATTGTGTGGGACAGGCTGGATGGACCAAGAGGGTCTTTTCCTTTCCATCATTGTTCGTATGTTTGTCATTCAAATCATAGATAATGTGGCCACCATTTCAGTCACTTGTTTGAACCCAAAGTGATGGTTTGCACTGGTTCTAAATTCTGGTGAGATATTGCAACATTTTCAGAACTTGTGATGATCTCTTTTATTAACTTAATATTCATTGTCATATCCTCATTTGTCAAGGCATTACTGCATATATTTCTGAGGTGTCCACATTAATACTATTGCAAAAAACACATTGGCCCAGAAATTCCTCTGGGGATCTTCCCGCGGGCAATTGCCTCCTCGCTGGAGATTTTTTACGAAAGTACCTGGTGGTCTAGGAGGCGCCCTGGATTCCGTTGGGGAGACCTTCTCTTCCCACGCTGCGAAGCGTGCTCCCATCCCATGCAGAAGATGCAGTTACGTGTGACTGCTCAGCCAAGCAGGTAAGTATTTCACAGGTTCGCATTAATAGCACTAAGACACGCGTATCTACGAGTTCTCAGTGCTATTAATAGGAACAAAACCCAACACACAAAATAATAAAAAATAAAAAACAGACCACACATGTTTAAAATTAATTGAAATTAAAGTTATTATGTCTTATAAAAATAAAATATTTTCCCGATTTTTAAAAAGGTTTTTTCATTATGGTTAAAAATAAACTTACTGTTGAGGGGAAGGTTTTTAACAATAATCAATATGTGTTTATAGTTTAATTTTATCGTGTTTTTGTATGTTTTAAAACACTTGCACCTGTAAAAGTAGGCTATGAACCTGCTTTATCAGGCACAAGATATTTGAGGACATTTGCTGGGCAAGATATGCGTAAATCCCACAATCTTGCTCAAGAAATGTCTTCACTCCCGATATGTTTACGATCTGTCAAGAAAAAACGGTTTTCAGCACATGCGCATTGCATGCTGAAAACCGGCTTTTCTGATGCCTTCCTGGGTCCATAGAAACTTCGTACGGGCCCGGAACATCGGAATTTCTACCCCATTATTTTCTTGACACAGAAAAAAAACAAGATAATATTCTTGGTAGACAATCTACAAGACAAATTGTTGACGTGCACCTAATAATGACATGTACTTGTTATGCACTTGATCTGGTAACTTATATCATTTGCTAGATTGTGCAGCAACCTCAGAGGCGGAGGCAGTGTGCCAGTATGATGACCGCTCTGAATCTGCCACTGTTTTTTCCTGTGGCCACTTGTAGCTGGATGGTGTAGTTTTGATCTTTATCCCTTCCAGAATGTTAAGGTTGCTGATTCTTTTTTCAACAGCTATAAGCATTTCTCTACACATCAAAGTAACTATTCCATTTTGCAGCAATGCTGAACTCTACCATAGCACAGTGGTTTTCCAAACTATCCTGTGCTAATATCAGCATGCTCTTGAGGCTCCCTATCATAACTTCTGATAAACAATGTCAGCTGTCTAAAAGAAAAACTGCTATAATTGTGGAAAAACATTTTTATTAGTAACCAGCTACAGAAATAATGTACGTCTGCACATATAGAAAGCAGTATTGAATTCAGAGCCCAAGATGCTGTGCTCACAGTACACAGTATATTACAGATGGACTGAAAGAGGACCTTATGGGCGCTCCTTGAATCTCCTCATGGACCCCAGTTTGAAAACATGTTCCTTAGTGCAGTCGTGTGAGTGTGCATTGAATTTCTTTCCCAACTAGTCAAGATTATTTTCCTCCCCTGCTATGTCACAACAGGTATGTAGAGCACCATTTCACTGAAGCTTGCATTTATGTTATTTCTTCCCTATCAAGTGTACAGAGGTATTACATTTACATAATAGCAATGCAAATCTGATTCAATGGTTAGAATCTTTATCCGCAATTTAACAAAATTCAAGGGAGTTGAAAACCGTGCACGTTCAGTTGGGCATAACCTGAATGAGGTAATGCAGAGCAACCCCCAACAGCATCTTTGCATCCAACAGTCCAAATATCCCTCCTGTTAAAAAAGGAGGGAGAGAGAAAACGGGTAATTATAGACCGGTTAGCCTGACATTGGAAGTGGGGAAAATGTTGGAATCAATTATTAAAGATTTAATAGCAGCGCATTTGAAAAGCAATAACAGGATCGGTCCAAGTCAGCATGGATTTATGAAAGGGAAATCATGCTTGACAAATCTTCATGTATTTTTTGAGGATGTAACTAATAGAGTGGACAAGGGAGAACCAGTGGATGTGGTGTATTTGGACTTTCAAAAGGCTTTTGACAAGGTCCCACACAAGAGATTAGTGTGCAAAATTAAAGCACATGGTATTGGGGGTAATGTATTGACGTGGATAGAGAACTGGTTGGCAGACAGAAAGCAAAGAGTAGGAATAAACGGATCCTTTTCAGAATGGCAGGCAGTGAGGTACCACAGGGCTCAGTGCTGGGACCCCAGCTATTTACAATATACATTAATGATTTAAACAAAGGAATTGAATGTAATATCTCCAAGTTTGCAGATGACACTAAACTGGGTAGCCGTGTGAGCTGTGAGGAGGATGCTAAGAGGCTGCAAGTTGACGTGGACAAATGCATGGCAGATGCAGTATAATGTAGATAAATGTGAGGTTATCAACTTTGTTGGCAAAAACAGGAAGGCAGAATATTATCTGAATGGTGACAGATTAGGAAAAGGGGAGGAGCAACGAGACCTGGGTGTCATGGTACATCAGGCATTGAAAGTTGGCATGCAGGTACAGCAGGTGGTGAAGAAGGCAAATGGCATGTTGGCCTTCATAGCGAGAGGATTTGAGTTAGGAGCAGGGAGGTCTTACTGCAGTTGTACAGGGTCTTGGTGAGGCCACACCTTGGATATTGTGTACAGTTTTGGTCTTCTAATTTGAGGAAGGACGTTCTTGCTATTGAGGGAGTGCAGCGAAGGTTCACCACTGATTCCCTGGATGGCCGGACTGACATATGAAGAAAGACTGGATCGACTAGGCTTATAGTCACTGGAATTTAGAAGAATGAGAGGGGATCTCATAGAAACATATAAAATTGTTACAGGATTAGACAGGTTAGATGCAGGAAGAATATTCCTGATGTTGGGGAAGTCCAGAACCAGGGGTCACAATCTAAGGATAAGGGGTAAGCCATTTAGTACCGAGATGAGGAGAAACTTCTTCACTCAGAGAATTGTGAAACTGTGGAAATCTCTACCACAGAAAGTTGTTGAGGCCAGGTCGTTAGATATATTCAAAAGGGAGTTTGATGTGGCCCTTACAACTAAAGGGATCAAGGGGTATGGAGAGAAAGCATGAATGAGGTACTGAAGTTGCATGATCAGCCATGATCCTATTTAATGGCAGTCCAGGCTCGAAGGGCTGAATGGCCTACTCCTGCACCTATTTTCTATGTTTCTCTATCCCTTCCATCGTACACTTGGACAGTCCCTGGGTAGATCATGTTGGCGGCCAACTTGGGCTCACTCAGTCCCTGCACTCTCAGATGCATTTGTGAGAGCAATAAATCCAGCGAGCAATGCGAGCACTACTCACCGTGCTGTCCTTTATCCTCCCATCTAATAACATCAGAGTGGGGGTATGGTGGGTTAGTGGAGTGATCAGGGACGATCCTGTAAAGAGCTGTGAGCGCTTTACAGCCCAATGCGTGGCTAGGAGATGCCTCTCGCAATTGGAATATCCCCGTTCTACATCCGTGAGGACTCTTGATGTCCTCCACGAGTACACCAAGGGCTTCAGTTTGCCGTGCCGCTCCTGGAGCAGCACTGCGCTCAAACTGTCCCCGCTGGCTGCTACTTCCAGAAAGAAGTCCTCCCCACCATTAATCGCCCCTAGTGCAGGTGAGTCTCCAATAGGACTTCCCCAACATCGGGAATCCCACTCCCATCTGACTCCCTCGCAGAGGAGCCTAAGCAGAGGGGCTGCCGTCATGGCGTAATCCTCAATAAAATCCCTGCAGTAACCCGTGAGCCCCAAGAAGGATCTCACCCCCGTCATGGTCGTGTGGGGCTGGTAACTCCTGTACCGCCTTCTGTTTGGCCTCGTCTATAGCCCTTTATCCAGCCCTCATGGTCAGTCCGAGGAATTTTCCTTCCCTCTGACCGATCTGAGCTTTCTTAGGATTGAACCCTGTCTCTCTCAGCAGCTCCAGCAGCTCAGCCAGCAGTGGACCATGCTCCTCCCCCTCATCGGTGAACAAAAATAAATCATCCACATACTGCACCAACTGCTGGGTCTGCTGAAACCTTTTAAAGCGTCTGCCATACACTGGTGGAATATGGAGGGGTTGTTATGAAATCCCTGGGGAAGGCATGTTCATGTGTACTGCTCCTTTAAAAGTGAAGGCAAACTTTTACTGGTCTTCATGTTTCAGTGGAATCAACCAAAACCCATTTGAAACGTCCAGCACCGTAAATGTGGTTGCAGTTGCTGGAATACTCCTTATCAGGTCAGCCAAGGCCACGACTGTGGACGCGCAGGCTGGGATGTTTTTGTTGAGCACCCGATAGTCCACGGTGG
Source organism: Pristiophorus japonicus (assembly GCF_044704955.1). Taxonomy (NCBI): domain Eukaryota; kingdom Metazoa; phylum Chordata; class Chondrichthyes; family Pristiophoridae; genus Pristiophorus; species Pristiophorus japonicus. The sequence continues at coordinate 138,931,275 of NC_091979.1, read as the reverse complement.
CTCTCCACGACTGGTCCGGTTTCTTAACCGGTCAAAGTGGCGAGTTCACTTGTGTGGCTATGGGCCTCAATAATTCCTCTGCTATCAGGGATCCAAGTTATTGTGTATGCAATAACTGTTAGACTGAGTACTGTTTAATTCCAAGAGGTATAACCTTGGCTCTGCTTTATTAAGGCCCAAAGTGACTAATATACACATGTGCGTGCAGCCCAATGGCCTCCAACAGTGACGCCATCTAGTGGCTCATGATCTCAAAAGTACATACATGACAATACCCCCTTCTGAGATATTAACACAGTCTTTTAAAAATTGCGATGGTCCTGTGTTTTACGCTCCTGGGTTGACTGCCTCAGTTCAACTCCAGACTTGGGTGAGTATTCAGAATCTGTTGTGACGGGTGGCTGGGTGGCTGACCTGGTGGGAGTGGCAATGGCCATGTCAGGGATTGAAAGTCCATTTTCATTGAACATGTCAGTGATTTAAAGTCCTGATTCACTGATGAGCACGGAGTCCTCTGATGACTGGGGGTAGGTTGGTTGGGGTTCGATTGACTCTTCCTCCGACTGTTCCAGTTCGTCTGTGTGCTGCAGCTTTGTCTGATGCATATGTTTCCTGTATGTTTGCCCATTTTTGAGCTTGACAATAAATACTCTGTTACCCTCCTTGGCCATGCCAGTACCAGTGATCCACTTGGGACCCTGACCATAATTCAGGACATATACAGGATCATTTACAGAATTATTGCGTGACACAGCTGCGCGATTGTGATACCTTTGCTGACTTTGTCTTCTATATTCAACATGATTATTCAAGTCAGGGTGTACAAGAGATAGCTTGGTCTTAAGACCTCTCTTCATCATTAGTTCAGCAGGCGAGACCCCGGTAAGCGTGTGTGGTCTTGTCCTGTAACTAAGCAGTATGCATGACAGGCGGGTCTGCAGTAACCCTTGGGTTACTCACTTCATACTCTGCTTTATGATTTGGACAAAACATTCTGCTTGGCCATTGGATGCAGGTTTGAATGGTGCTGACCTTACATGTTTGATACCATTGAGTTTCATGAACTCTTGAAACTCCTGACTGGTGAAGCACGATTCGTTGTCGCTAACAACGATGTCAGGCAGACCATGTGTCGCGAACATGACACTGAGATTCTCAATGGTAGCTGTGGATGTGCTGGATGACATGAGTACACACTCTATCCACTTCGAATATGCATCCACCACAGCTAAAAACATCTTCCCCAGGAAGGGACCTGGAAAGTCTATGTGGATCCTGGACCATGGTTTGGACGGCTACGACCACAGCCTCAGCGGCGATTCCACTGGTGCTTTGCTGAGCTTCATGCAAGTGTTGCACTGATGCACACATGATTCCAGCTCAGAGTCAATTCCCAGCCACCAAACATGAGACCTGGTGATGGCTTTCATCATTACAATGCCAGGATGTGTGCTATGTAGCTCACGTACAAATTTCTCTCTCCCTTTCTTGGACATATCAACACAATTTCCCCACAGTATACAATCCGACTGAATAGACAGTTCGTCTTTGCGACGAATGTAGGTTTGGTCTCCTCGCACATTTGCTTGGGTGTGGCAGACCAATCACCTTTGAGGATGCACTCTTCACCACCGATAAAATCGGGTCCTAGCTGGTCCAGTCTTAACTTGTTGAGCCGTGACAGGGGTTCCTTCACTCTCAAAAGCATCCATAACTAACAATAGGTCCACCAGTTGTAGCGTTTCCACCTCCGGTGTGGGCAACGGCAGACGGCTCAAAGCATCAGCACAATTCTTGGTGCCAGGTCTATGGCGAATGGCATAATCATAAGCGGATAATGTCAGCGCCCACCTCTGGATGTGGGATGAAGCATTGGTATTGATCCCTTTGTTTTCAGAGAACAGTGAAATGAGCGGCTTGTGATCTGTCTCCATTCAAACCGAAGACCAAACAGGTGCTGATGCATCTTTTTAACCCCATACACACAGGCTAGTGCTTCTTTCTCTACCATGTTGTAGGCTCTTTCCGCTTTATTTTTTGAAGCATAAGCGACTGGTTGAAGTTTACCCGACTCATTAGCTTATCGGAGTATGCAACCAATTCCATATGATGAAGCATCACAGGCCAATATTAACTGTTTACTTGGGTCATAATGTACCAGCAGCTTGTTACAGCAAAGCAGCTTAGTGGCTTTCTCAAAAGCTCTGTCTTGAGACGCAACTCACACCCAGTTGTCGCCTTTCCTTAGCAGCATGTGCAGTGGTTCTAATAATGTGCTCAATTTAGGTAGGAAGTTACCAAAGTAGTTGAGTAGACCCAGGAATGAATGCAGCTCCATCATTCTTGGGTGCATTCTTGATGGCCTTGGTTTTCGCTTCCATGGGCCTTATGCCATCAGCAGCAATTTTCCTCCCCAGGAATTCGACCTCTGGTACCATGAAGATGCACTTCGAACGTTTCAGTCTGAGTCCAACTTTGTCCAGACAATATAGAACCTCTTTCAGGTTGTTCAGATGTTCCTCGGAGTCACGACCTGTGATCAGGATGTCATCTTGGAACACGACGGTTCTGGGAACGGACTTCAGTAGACACTCCATGTTCCTCTGAAATATTGCTGCAGCCGAGTGAATTCCAAAAGGGCACCTTTGATAAATAAATAGTCCTTAATGCGTGTTAATACACGTTAGTCTCTTTGACATCTCGACCAGCTCCTGTGTCATGTAGGCCGACGTCAAGTCCAGTTTGGTGTATGACTTCACCCCGCCGCTAGCGTTGCAAACAAGTTATCAGCCTTTGGTAACAGGTACTGATCCTATTTCGAAACCCTGTTGATTGTAGCCTTGTAGTCACCACAGATTCTGACTGTGCCATTACTTTTCAGCACGGGAACAATGGAGCTGGCCCATTCATTAAATTCAACTGGTGATATGATCCCTTCACACTGGAGTCTGTCCAGTTCGATTTCGACCTTCTCTCTCAACATATACGGAACTGCCCGAGCTTTATGATGGATGGGTCTTGCATCCGAGTGCACGTGGATCTGCACCTTGGCTCCCGTGAAGTTGCCGATGCCTGGTTCGAACAGCGAGGTGAACTTGCTCAGTACTTGGGCACATGTATCTTCCTCTGACGACAACGCCTTGATGTTGTTCCAGTCGCATCTGATTTTTTCAAGCCAGTTCCAGCCAAACAGCATTGGGCCATTGCCTGGGGCAATCCATAGCGGTAACTCATGCACCGCACCATCATACAACACTTTAATTGTGGCACTACCAATCACCGTTATGAGTTCTTTGGTGTACGTGCGCAACTTGGCATCGACTGGACTCAGCCTGGGCCTCACAGCCTTAGTATCCCACAGCTTGTCGAATACCCTCTGGCTCATTATCTATTGACTCGCCCCCCGTGTCCAGTTCCATCGATACTGGCACCCCGTTAAATTTCACGTTGATCATTATCGGTTTGCTCTTAGTTAGGAACGAGTACAGTCCATACACTTTCTCCTCTGGTATCTCGATTGCGTATCCAGATCTGTGCTAGTCTGACCATCATCCTCCACATGTTTGCTTATCTGCGGATACTTGCGCTGGAGATGCCCCAATTTCAGATAGCCTTTGCAACTATATTGCTTAAATCAGCACTGATTCCCCCACAACTGCAACATGGAGAAATCAGATGCATTCCCGTTGGCGGACTTTGGGCAGCCACAGGTTTCGTGTACGCAGTCGGGTAAGCCCTGCCATGTGCTGCTCTGCCAAATGCCGAATCAATCATATTTGCAGTACTTGCCGAGTTTCAATTTTTCACTGATATCTGCTTTAGACGTCTATCCGATGTCATACATGACTGAGCGATCGTGATGGCCCTGTTCAAGTCCAACGTCTCCACCGCCATTAGTTTACGCAGGATTACCTCGTGGTTGGTCCCACAGCATGTCTGCCAACACAGCCCTGAACTTACACGGTCCCACTAGACGTCTCAGGTCGGCAACGAATTCCGTCGTATTCTGGCCCTCTGAGCGAACGTGCGTATAACATCTGTATCTCGAGATGATGATACCTTCGTCTGGCTTAAGGTGGTCCTGTACCAGTGTACACAATTCTTTATACGTCTTCTCTGTTGGACTCAAAGGCAGGATTAGATTCTTTATCAGATCGTAAATTTTTGGACCGCAAACCGTGAGAACACCGCCCGGCGCCGATCTGCGTTGCTGACCTCCTCCATTTTGTTGGCCACAAAGAACTGGCTCAAATGGCTCACAAAGTCTGCCCAATCTTCTCCTTCCACAAATCGCTCCAACAATCCAATTGAGCTTATTTTTGCATGCAAAGGTTCTTGTTGCCTCTTCGCCAAATGTTGTGTATGCAATAACTGTTAGACAGAGTACTGTTTAACTCCGAGAGGTATAACCTTGGCTCTGCTTTAGTAAGGCCCAAAATGACTAATATACAACATTGCTGGCCTCATACTTGGGCTGCACACATGTACATGCAGCCCAATGGCCTCCAACAGTGATGCCATCTTGTGGCTCGTGATCCCAAAAGTACATACATGACACCAATGCCATCTCCAACTCAGCTCTGCCTCTCTGGCGAAACTGTACTGCTTCTGTGGCCATGACATGGGATCCCCCGTACTCGGACTTCCATCCCGGTCACCCTACCACAGTCGGCTTGTGTGTGACGAACGATGCGAGGTTTTCTCACACGTACGCCTGGTACTCAGCCGTTGGGGTATTGACCAATTGCTCTCGGTCATAACTCCCCTTCGGCTTCATGTTACACATGTTGCCTTTTCCTTCCCCTTTCCTGGGGATCGCTACAACTTCTTTCTCCTCAAATCCACTATAATCCTGTGGGCTAACAAAAAGTCAGCCCCTAATATTCCTGACCCTGGCTATTCCCACTTTATTAGGATGCATTCCCACCTGGTGTGGAGGGATCCTAAATCTATGGCTAACGGCCTGAACATCGCCCCTGTCTGCTCGTTCCCGGTGAACCCCACGAGACTGAATGGAACCTTGCTGGACCAGGGTGAATCGGTCGGGTTACTCCCATGGATCATCGTGCTCGAAGCTCCGGTGTCCACCAAGCACTTCCCCTCTATCTTCTCCACCCCCATCCTGATGCATTGTCTACTCCACCGTCTACTCCACTCATCGTACGTGAGCGAACACAGTTACTCAGGCTGGGTGCATGCTAGTCAGGGTGGTGGGATTACCAGAGTGGTCGGGATTTCCCTGCTCACGGCAGCATCAACCCTTCCCTGCTCTGGCACAAAAACTGTCCAAAGGGCGGCCACCAGAACATCAAATTGTTCCGTGGTCGGTCCTTTTGTCTCGACAGGTTTTGTCTTAGGCACTGGAGGATCCCCTTTGCCTTGCTCCCTCCTCGGGGCCAGGCAGTCTCTTCTTCAGTGTCCCGTCTTCCCACACCCAAAACACATCATAGCGTTCCCTGCGCTAACCCCTTCCTGACGCCATTCCTTTTTACTAGCCTCATTGGCCTTTATTTCATGTAACATGCCCTTACTTGGCTTGACCTCTATGGTATATGAATAAAGAGTCTGACCAGATACTGTGAGCTCAAAGTAAAGTGTGACCTTAGTCTTTTATTGCAGGTCTCCAGAGTGCCTCTCCAGCCTGTGAGGCCTCCTTAAGTACAGGTGCTCCCAAGGGATTGTGGGATCCCTTGGGACTCCAGGGGATGAGCCCTCTGATGGTTAAACAAGGTATTCACAGGTTTACATATATAACAACACTGCCCACCCCCCCCCCCCCCCACCAAGTCAATGGTGTAACTATTTAAAAGCTATGTTGATCTGGGGCCTTCTTTTCCCTGGTTGATCGTCTCGGTGCAAATGCTCATTTTGGTGAGTCACTTGTTGGGCCCTCGCTGGGCTGCTGTGCAGCTGGCCTTGCTGGGCTGCCTGGTGTGGTGAGTCCTGCTGGGCTGCTGTGGGTGATGGGTTCTGCTTCGTGGCCAACCGCTGTGTCGGTTGCAACTGGTGTGTGTGTTGAGGGGGTCAAAAAAGTTAGCGACTAATGTGGGTTGCTCTGGATAGTCCGTGAATCTGAGTTTAGTTTGATCTAAGTGTTTCCTGTAGATGAGTCCATTTGAACGTTTGACCCGAAACACCCTACTCCCCTCTTTGGCCACGACAGTGCTGGGAAGCCACTTGGGACCTTGTCCATAGTTCAACACAAATACAGGATCATTAATCTCAATTTCGCGTGACACATTTGCGTGATCATATGTACTTTGTTGAAGCCGTCTGCTTTCTACCTGTTCGTGTAGATCAGGGTGGACTAACAAGAGCCTTGTCTTAAGTGCTCTTTTCATGAGCAGTTCAGCGGATGGAATCCCAGTGAGCGAGTGTGGTCTCGTGCGGTAACTAAGCAGAACTCGGGATAGGCGAGTCTGCAGTGAGCCTTTAGTTACCCTCTTCAAGCTCTGCTTGATTTTTTTACACTGCTCTCTCTGCCTGACCATTGGATGCTGGTTTGAATGTGGCAGATGTGACATATTTGTTCCCATTGCGGGTCATGAACTCTTTGAACTCGGCATTGGTGAAACACGGCCCATTGTCACTCACAAGGACATCAAGCAGGCCATGCGTGGCAAACATGGCATGCAGGTTTTCAGTGGTGGCAGCGGACGTGCTTGCCGACATTATCTCACATTCAATCCATTTGGAGTACGCATCGACAACCACTAGGAACATTTTTCCCAAGAATGGGCCTGCATAGTCGACATGGACCCTAGACCACGGTTTGGAGGGCCAAGACCATAAACTTAGTAGTGCCTCCCTGGGTGCATTGGTTAACTGTGAACATGTGTTAGAGTCCTGTGTGCACAAATGTAAGTCTGCATCAATACCAGGCCACCACACATGGGATCTGGCTATCGCTTTCATCATTACAATGCCTGGGTGGGTACTATGGAGATCACTAATGAAAGTGCCCCTGCCCTTTTTTGGTACCACTACCCGATTACCCCACAGAAGGCAGTCTGCCTGTATAGACATTTCAGCTTTGCGCTGCTGGTACGGCTTTATTTCTTCCTGCATTTCTAATGGGACACTGAACCAGCTACCGTGAAGCACACAGTTTTTTTTACTAAGGACAGTAAGGGGTCCTAGCTCATCCAGGTTCTAATCTGTCGGGCGGTAACAGGTGATTGTTCACGCTCGAATGCTTCCATTACCGTAAGTAAATCTGCAGGCTGTGCTATTTCCACCCCTGTGGTGGTCAATGGCAGCCTACTGAGAGCGACGGCACAGTTTTCTGTGCCTGGTCTGTGGTGGATGGTGTAGTTGTATGCGGACAACGTGAGCGCCCATCTCTGGATGCGGGCCGATGCATTCGTATTTATCCCCTTACTTTCAGAAAAGAGGGATATCAGTGGCTTATGGTCAGTTTCCAATTCAAATTTGAGCCCAAACAGATATTGATGCATTTTCTTTACCCCATAAACATACGCTAACACTTCTTTTTCAATCATGCTATAGGCCCTCTCAGCCTTAGACAGAAGTCTGGATGCATAAGCAACCGGTTGCAATTTCCCAGATTCATTAGCTTGTTGCAATACACACCTGACACCGTATGACGACGCATTGCATGCTAGTACCAAACGCTTACATGGATCATACAACACAAGCAATTTGTTGAGCATAACAGTTTTTTAGCTTTTACAAAGGCATTTTCTTGGTTTTACCCCATACCCATTCGTCTCCTTTACACAGTAAGGTGTGCAGTGGTTCTAACAGTGAGCTGAGACCTGGTAAGAAGTCACCAAACTAGTTTAGGAGTACTAGAAACGACCGCAGCTCCGTCACGTTCTGTGGCCTCGATGCGTTCTCGATTGCCTCCGTCTTCGAATCAGTGGGCCCGATGCCGTCCGCCGCGATTCTTTTCCCCAGGAACTCCACTTCAGGTGCCAGGAAAACGCACTCCGAGCATTTTAACCTGAGCCCCACACAATTGAGCCGACTAAGAACCTCCTCCAGGTTCTGCAGATGCTCGGCTTTGTTCCGACCTGTAACCAAGATGTCGTCCTGGAAGACCACGGGGCGCGGGACTGAATCAGTAAGCTTTCCATGTTTCTCTGGAATATCGTCGCGGCTGATCGAATCCAAACAGGCATCTGTTATAAATTAAGTGACCTTTGTGCGTGTTGATGCAGCTGAGGCCCTTCGATGGTTCTTCAAGCTCCTGCTTCATGTAGGCCAAGGTCAAGTCCAGCTTCGTGAACATTTTTCCTCCCACCAGCATTGCAAATAAGTTGTCTGCCTTTGGTAGCGGGTATTGACCCTGTAGGGAGAAACAATTAATAGTTACTTTGTAATCATCATAGATTCTGATGGTGCCGTCTTCGTTGAGGACTGGAACAATCAGACTGGCCCACTCATTGAATTCGATCGGCGAAATGATGCCCTCTCGTTGGAACCGGTCCAGCTCGATCTCCACCCTCTCTCTCATCACGTATGGTACCGCTGTCGCCTTGTGAAGGATGGGTCGTGCCCCTGGAATTAGGTGGATCTGCACTTTTGCTCCTTGGAACTTCCCGATGCCTGGTTCGAACAGCGAGGGGAACTTGTTCAGGACCTAGGCACACAAAGTGACATCGACGGGCGAGAGTGCACAGATGTCGTCCTAGTTCCAGCATATCTTCCCCAGCCAGCTCCTGCCGGACAGCATGGGGCCATCATCCGGTACCACCCAGAGTGGTAACTCATGCACCCCTCCATCATAGGAGACCTTTACAGTAGCACTGCCGCTTATGGGAATCAGTTCCTTTGTGTAAGTTCTCAGTTTAGTGTGAATGGGAGTCAGGACTGGCCTTAAGGCCTTGCTGCATCATAATTTATCAAAAGTCTTTTTGCTCATAATGGACTGGCTCACACCCATGTCCAGCTCCATTGACACCAGGAGTCCATTTAATTCAACCCTCAGCATTATCGGGGACACTTTGTGGTAAATGTGTGCAAGCCATATTCCTCTGCCTCCTCGGTCTGAGGCTCTGGTTCGTCATGATCCGCCGTGGATCTGTCCTCCTCTGCAACATGGTGGTTTGCAGGATTAGCAGGGTTTGCAGCTCGCCTGCACATACGTTGGAGATGTCCCATTGTTCCACAGCCCTTGCAAACACACCCTTTAAATCGGCATGAATGGAAACTATGATCATCCCCGCAGTGCCAACAAGCTGTTAATGGCCTAGCAGTCATCACCCTTGATGGTGGACTCTGAGACATCTGTGGACGTGCAGCTGCAGGCATGTGAGGCCTGCCCTGTATGTTACGATTCAAAAACAACATTACTTTGTTCACAGTATTGTAGTAGCACTCGTGTGCTGAGAGATTTGCTTGGTATTGTCACTGAACGCCTGGGCTATTGCTATGGCTTTACTCAAGGTTGGGGTTTTTACAGTCAAAAGTTTGCGAATGCCAGGTACAAAGAAGTCCCTGAGCATGTGTTCCAAATCTCCTTCAAAGTATTGCAAGGCATCTTAGCTCGGCGGCATAGCTCGCCACTTCCTGGCCTTCAGACCTCTTGCACGTGTAGAACCGGTAGCTCGCCATCAGAATGCTTTCCTTCAGGTTAAGATGCTCCTGGACCAGTGTGCACAAATCATCATATGAACTCTCTGTGGGTTTCGCTGGAGCAAGCAGATTTTTCATGAGGTCATACGTTGGTGCCCCGCAAACGGTGAGGAGAATCGCCCTTCGTTTGGCAGCAGTCGTTTGGCAGATATGTGAAGAGAAAAAGATTAGTGAAGACAAACGTAGGTCCCTTGCAGTCAGAGTCAGGTGAATTTATAATGAGGAACAAAGAAATGGCAGACCAGTTGAACAAATACTTTAGTTCTGTCTTCACGAAGGAAGACACAAATAACCTTCCGGAAATACTACGGGACCGAGGGTCCAGTGAGAAGGAGGAACTGAAGGATATCCTTATTAGGCGGGAAATTGTGTTAGGGAAATTGATGGGATTGAAGGCCGATAAATCCCCGGGGCCTGATAGTCTTTATCCCAGAGTACTTAAGGAAGTGGCCTTAGAAATAGTGGATGCATTGGTGATCATTTTCCAACAGTCTATCGAATCTGGATCAGTTCCTATGGACTGGAGGGTAGCTAATGTAACACCACTTTTTAAAAAGGCAGGGAGAGAGAAAATAGGTAATTTTAGGTCGCTTAGCCTGACATCACGAGTGGGGAAAATGTTGGAATCAATTATTAAGGATGAAACAGCAACACATTTGGAAAGCAATGACAGGATCGGTCCAAGTCAGCATGGATTTATGAAAGGGAAATCATGCTTGACAAATCTTCTGGAATTTTTTGAAGATGTACCTACTGAAGTGGACAAGGAAGAGCCAATGGATGTAGTGTATTTGGACTTTCAAAAGGCTTTTGACAAGGTCCCACACAAGGTCCCACACATAGAAACATATAAGATTCTGACGGGACTGGACAGGTTTGATGCGGGAAGATTGTTCCCGATGTTGCGGAAGTCCAGAACCATGGGACATAGTCTTAGGATAAGGGGTCGGCCATTTAGGACTGAGAATGAGGAGAAACTTCTTCACTCAGAGAGTTGTTAATCTGTGGAATTCCCTACCGCAGAGAGTTGTTGATGCCAGTTCATTAGATATATTCAAGAGGGAGTTAGGGCTAAAATAGGAAACATAGGAAACATAGGAAACATAGGAATTAGGCACACGAGTAGGCCATCTAGCCCCTCGAGCCTGCTCCGCCATTCAATAAGATCATGGCTGATCTGGTCGTGGACTCAGCTCCACTTACCCGCCCTCTCCCCATAACCCTTAATTCCCTTATTGCTTAAAAATCTATCTATCTTTGACTTGCAAACATTCAATGAGCCAGCCTCAACTGCTTCCCTGGGCAGAGAATTCCACAGATTCACAACCCTCTGGGAGAAGAAATTCTTTCTCAACTCGGTTTTAAATTGGCTCCTCCGTATTTTGAGGCTGTGCCCCCTAGTTCTAGTCTCCCCCACCAATGGAAACAACCTCTCTGCCTCTATCTTGTCTATCCCTTTCATGATTTTAAATGTTTCTATAAGATCACCCCTCATCCTTCTGAACTCCAAGGAGTAAAGACCCAGTCTACTCAATCTATCATCAAAAGGTAACCCCCTCATTTCTCGAATCAGCCTAGTGAATCGTCTCTGTACCCCTTCCAAAGCTAGTATATCCTTCCTTAAGTAAGGTGACCAAAACTGCATGCAGTACTCCAGGTGCGGCCTTACCAATACCTTATACAGTTGCAGCAGGACCTCCCTGCTTTTGTACTCCATCCCTTTCGCAATGAAGGCCAACATTCCATTTGCCTTCCTGATTACCTGCTGCACCTGCAAACTAACCTTTTGGGATTCATGCACAAGGAGCTCTGGCGAGGTATTTCTTCCGCCAGCAGCGCGACCTCAATTATGACACGCAGCTCCTGTTTGTGAACTTGGGGGGTGCCAGGACCGCCCTCCGGGAGCTGCCTGTCTTTTACAGGGAACTCATCAGGGTCTGGAACAAAGTCTCCACCAAGCGCAGCTCTCCGCCGGCTGGAGTGGCGGCCGTCCTGCAGGAGCCGCTGCTCGGGAATCCGTACCTCCACGGCCGAGGTTTCATGTGGCGGTCGGAAGAGAGGGCTGTGGCTGGTGAGGTGACCAGGGTCAGGGACCTGCTCGATGGCGGAGGAGCGGGCTGGATGGCGCCAGACACGCTGGCGCGGCGCCTAAACTCTGCCAACGTCCGCCACGCGGCCGATGCCATCGAGTCGCTAAAAACAGTTCTGGGCCCTGACTCCGTTAGGTGCATCGAGGAGGCTCAAGCATGTGGGGAGATCCCGTCCGAACTGACCCCCGTCCGGACGGAATTCCTCATCGGCGCCAAACCCCGGAACCTCCCTCGGGGGCCGGCGCCTCACAACTTGAGCCGCCTCGGGGAAATCCCCTCCGTGCCTTTTAGTTCCGCGCGGAGGGGTTTCCTGTACGGGCTGCTCCTGCACACCCTCAACTTTGCCATCCTCGCCGGCCGTCCGGACACGCCATGGCGTACCATCTTGCCGTCCGGAGGAGGCGGGGGTCCCCGATGGAGGGCACTCTACGCAGGGGTCCTCCCACTATTCATCGGGGACTTGGCCTGGAGGGTGGTGCACGGAGCAGTGCCGTGCAACAAATCTTTAAGCCGGTTCACGGACTCCCAGGCCGCCTGCAATTTCTGCGGTCTGGAGGAGTCCGTGTTCCATGTTTTTATTGAGTGCACGAGGTTGCAGCCCCTGTTCCATTATTTGAAGGGGCTGCTCCTGAAATTCTGGCTGCACTTCAGTCCCACTCTCCTGATCTTTGGGCACCCTGTGCGGAGGGGAGCGGGTAGGTCTGAAGGCCTCCTCGTAGGACTGCTCCTGGGCACGGCCAAGGGTGCCATCAGCCGGTCCAGGCAGCGGGCGGTCGAGGGGGTCGTTCAACCTGACTGCCTGCCTCTCTTCCGCTCTTACATCCGGTCCAGGGTGTCCTTGGAGATGGAGCACGCGGTGTCCACCGGTACGCTCGCGGCCTTCCGCGAGAGGTGGGCACCGGAGGGACTGGAGTGCATCATCACGCCCGGCAACCAAATTTTAATTTGATTTTACGTTTTAAAGTTTAATTTGTTTTAATTGCCGGTGCTTTTAGTGTCCCCTTCCCTTTTATAGGGGGCACCGGAGAAATTGTGATTTGAGTGCCCAAAAAAAAAAAAAACACAAAAAAAAAAGGAAAAAAAGGGCCTTGTAAATGTCTGGTTTGTCACCCAGGTCGGGTGGCACAGTTTAATGTTTATGTTTTGCAGGTAGACTCTAAAAGAGTTTCATGCACAAGGACCAATTGTGGAGCAGTGGAGGCGTGTCCTGCTCAGTTGGAGCTGAGCTGCAGAGAGGAGAGCAGCTATCAACTTGAGCTCCTGCCTGGAGAGCCCTGAGACCAGCCCAGGAAGAGAAGGAAGGAAGGGGCTTCACCACTAACTTTTACCCAGAGGGAGAGGAGGAGAACAGAAAACTTTAAACAACTTTTACCATTCTGCAAAGAGTTGGAGAGAGGGGGAAAAACCAACAACAAACATCCAGTGTGGAAGGAGGGAGACTCTACATTTCTACAGGTGGGTGTGGGTGCATTTCCCAAACAGACTTTGTTGTATCGGTGGGGGGAGGAAAGAAGACCACTGAGGGCCGGAACATCGTGGGGGGTGTGTGTGTGTGTGGTAGTGTGTGTGGGGGCCTTGCTTACAACTAGGCCCCCCCCACAATTGAACCCCCCCCCCCAATTGCCTAGCCTGGGATAGCTGGAGCTACCAGGCTGAAGATTTTTCTCATTTACCCTATTAACATCGTTAGGAGTGTGTGCCTGGTGGCTCTTGCTGCCCCAGGTGAAGACGTCTTCTCCCCCCACCTGAAGACCCACCCCAAGGACTGTGTTTTTTGTGTTTTGCCATCTGGGGAGTGCACCCACCCACAGCTGCGAGGGGAGACCTGCCCTCGCAGTTCCCCCCCCTTCCCACCCCCCTCTCTCTTTCTCTGTTACTCTGTTTCTCCCCTCTCTCTCTGAGGCCTCTTTCTCCTAATTTAAAAAAAAACAATTAAGACACTGAGCAGAGGGAACAAGGCCCCTCCCCAATCATTAACAAGGGGAGAGGTGTGCCTCTTTCAGAGCTCCCTCTGTTCAAACAACAACGAGGCTAATAAAGACCATTAAGGCCTGTGACTTTGGGGTGGGTGTAGCCCTTAAAGGGACCCCGTGATGGCGACCCCATCCACGCCGGTGGCAGGGCCAGCGAAGACGTATGCGCAGGTGGCAACTGTTTCCACGGCACCTCCTGCGCCACCCGCTGCCCTGCCACCTTTTCAACTTATGACCAGGAAACACGCGGTCAAGAGCTACACTCACCCCACAATGAGCATTGAGGAGTGCGTGCGGGCGATGGCTGGGGTAGTCGGCCCCTCGGCCATTGTCGCGGCCTCCAAGATGTCTGGGAAGGCTGTTTTCTTCCTGGGGTCGAAGCGGGCGGTGTCCCTGGCCCTTGAAAAGGGGCTCACGGTGGTCGGGACGTTCCTGCCAGTGGACCCTCTCGAGGCCACCGCGCAGAGGGTCATCGTGTCAAACGTCCCGCCCTTTGTTTCCGCTGAGCTCCTCCTCCCTCACCTACACCAACTGGGGGAGGTAAGGTCGGGGATCAACCCCATACCGCTCGGCCTCAGGGAGAACAGCCTGCGCCATGTGTTCTCCTTCCGCCGCCAGCTCTTTGTCCGGCTGGCGCGGGAGGACATGACGGAAGGGCACTTTAATGTGGTGCACGAGGGGACTGCCTACCGCGTCTTCTGGACGTCGGACGGCGTGCGGTGCCATGCCTGTAGGGAGGTGGGGCACATTCGCAAGAACTGCCCCGCCTCCAAGGCCGCCAAACCACCGAAGGCGGCCAAGGCTGGCGCCGCCGCCACCCCTCTCCCTAGTTGCGTCCGCGTGCCGGGAGCCATAGGTGCGCGGGCATCGTCGGAGGCCTTTGTTTTCAGGGCCTCCGGCGGGGGGGAGGGAGAGCGTCCGACCGGAAAGAGGGCGCGGAAGAAGGCAAAACATCCAGAGGCGGGTCCCCTCAGTGCGCCAGACAATTTGACCACCGCGCTCAGCCCAACCCAGTCACCGGCGAGCGCGGGGTGCCCAGAGCCCGTGCCTGAGCCCTTGACCAATACCACAGAGGGGCTCGGGCGCGGGCAAGAAAAGGAAAAGGGGGGGGTGGTGCGGGAGGCCTCGGCAGACATGGAGGTCTCCCTGCCTCAGCGCACCTCCAGCAACAAAAGGAGGCGCCGCTCCGTTGAGGCGGAGGGGGAACAACATCCCTCCGCGGAGGAGTCGGTGCCCGCCGCGTGTCCCGCGTCCCCCACCAGCGCCCCCAAGCTGCGCCGTAGGCGAGAGGAGTCTGTCCCCAGGGAGGGTGAGACAGTCGAGGCTGCCCAGCCTCTGCCTCCCGGGGATGGCGTGGAAGATCTGCCTGTCGTGGGGGGCGTGGGGATCGCGGAGGAATGCATTGCCGCTGGGTCGGGCGTCCCGGGGACTGAGGCGGGCGAGGCCGAAAAGGCCGAACCTGAGCCCGCCCAGCCAATACACAACTTCCCCCGGGAGTCGCTCGACCCGGCAGAAAATGAAACAAATGTTTTTTATGACACTGTAGATGCTGGGCCGGGGGGTGGCAGCGGGGAGGGGGAGGAACACCCACCCTCGCCCCTTACTTTGGAGCTGGTGCACTTGGGGAGCCTGGGGATTTCCTATGGCCGGGTCTCTCCTTGTTCCCCAGTTCCTGGAGCGGAGGGGGAACCCCTTCCGCTGTCATTTCCCGACCCAGCACCATTTTTAAAGGAGCCCAGTGGGGACTCCTCTGCCGACGATCCTGGGGGTGGGATCGGGGCAGAGCCAGGGCCGGTTGGAGCGGCCGGTTCATTTGCCGTACCTTGTGCGGTCGATGGGCCGGCTGCTGGCGGCCACCTCCCGGAGGAGGACGGGGACTCGGTGGGGGACGCGGGTGAAGACCTAGAGACCACCGCCAGCGAGGCGGTGGATCTGCTCGCGGCCGCCGCCGAGACCATCCTCATTCCTGCAAAGGAACTCAGGGACTTTTTGGCCCAGAGCCGGGGTCGCTGCAACCAAGCCCGACTGGCCCTGGAAAAATGGTCCGAGCCAGAGCTGATCAAGGGGTTCGTCCGCGCCGCCGTCAAAACCTTGGCCGCGGGCGGGCCCTTGACAAAGGCGCAACACCTTGAGCTGCGCGAGCTCGAGGGACTCCTCGCTGGGCTGCGGAGGGAGCGGAGTTCAACAAAAGACTCCGCTCCCTCCCCCACAATAGGTTAAGGTAGAGGTTGCACTATGCTTTTGCCATGAAGATAACCATAGCCAGCCTCAACATCAACGGCGGCAGAGGGGCACGCCGTAGATTTGACAATTTTTCGCTCCTGCGGGAGGGGAAATATGCGGTGTGCTTCCTGCAAGAAACCCACACCGTTCCGGGAGACGAAGCCACGTGGCTCCTGGAATGGCAAGGAGAGGTCCGCATGAGCCACCTCACCGCCATTTCTAGTGGGGTGGCCATCTTGCTGGGCCCGCATTTTCAGCCAGAGATCTTGGGGGTCGAGGAGCCCGTGCCAGGCCGCTTGCTGCACGTAACGGTTCGCCTGGGGGACGTGCCGCTCCATCTCGTGAACGTGTACGCCCCTCAGCCCGGCCCGCAGCAAACGCGCTTCTTTGAAGAGGTGTCCGCTCTTCTTGGCTCCGTCGACGTCGGCGACTGCATTGTCCTCGGGGGGGATTTTAACTGCACCCTCGAGGCGAGGGACCGCTCCGGTGCCCCGCAGTGCATGATGGCGATGGAGAAGTTGAGGGACCTGGTCGGGTCCTTCGACTTGGTGGACGTCTGGCGAAATCTCCACCCCGACTCCAGCGCCTTTACTTGGGTGAGGCCTGGAGTTGGATGGTCCAGAGTCGACCGCCTTTACGTGTCTCGGGCGTACGTTTCCTGCATCCCGGCGGCCTCCATGCGGCCGGTGCCGTGTTCGGACCACCACCTGGTGTGGGCGGAGCTCGCTTCGCTCCGCGCGAGGACGGGGTCCGCGTACTGGCACTTTAACAACCGGCTGCTGGAGGACGTGCGGTTCCAGGACTCGTTCCGTCGATTCTGGTCCGACTGGAGAAGGAAGCAGGGGGGCTTCCCCTCCTTGAGGCTATGGTGGGACGTGGGCAAGGCTCACGTCTGCGTCTTCTGTCAAGAGTACGCGAGGGGGTCGACCAAGAAGCGGGCGGCCAGAGTCGGGCGCCTAGAAAAAGAGGTGCTCGACCTGGAAGCCCGTCTCGGTCAAGTCGTCCAGGACCCGGCCCTGCGGACGGTGTACGAAGCGAAGAAGGCCGCGCTGAAGGACCTGCAGCTCGTCGGGTCCCGAGGCGCGTTCGTGAGGTCGCGGATCCGGTTCCTGCGGGATCTGGACCGCGGCTCCCCCTTCTTCTACTCGCTGGAAAAAAGGCAGAGTGTCTGTAAGCAGCTCTTGACGCTGCTGGCCGACGATGGCTCTCTCGTCTCGGATCCGGAGGGCGTCAACAACAGGGCCCGTGAATATTACGGGGCTCTGTTCTCTCCGGATCCGTCCAGCGAGGAAGCGCGTAGAGTTTTGTGGGAGGACCTGCCGAAGGTCAGCCCGGAGGGCGCCGAAAATCTGGAAGCTCCGCTAAGCCTGGCGGAGCTGACCGGTGCCCTCGCCCGGCTCTCGAGGGGAAAATCCCCGGGGCTGGACGGGCTGACCGTGGAGTTCCACAGGGCGTTCTGGGACGTCCTGGGGAGCGACTACACGCGGGTCCTGGGGGAAAGTCTGGCGACCGGGGAGATGCCCCTCTCTTGGCGCAGGGCAGTCATCGTCCTGCTGCCTAAGAAGGGCGATCTCCGCCTCCTTAAGAACTGGCACCCGGTCTCCCTCCTCAGCACGGACAACAAAATCTTCGCCAGGGCGATGTCTGCTCGCCTTGGTGCCGTGCTGGACCACATGATCCACCCCGACCAGTCCAACACGGTCCCGGGCCGGACAATCCACGATAACATCCATCTGGTCCGGGACCTCATCCATTGTTCCCAGGAGGCTGGTCTGTCGGTCGCCTTCCTATCCCTCAACCAAGAGAAGGCGTTCGACAGGGTGGATCACGACTATCTGCTCGGAACTCTGCGCGCTTTCGGGTTCGGGACGCATTTTGCCGCCCGGATCCGACTTTTGTACGCCGCCGCGGAGTGTCTGATTAAGGTTAACGGGTCCTTGACGGCGCCCCTTCGCTTTAGGAGAGGGGTGCGCCAGGGATGCCCCATGTCCGGCCAGTTATACGCCGTTTGCGTGGAGCCTTTCCTGCGCCTCTTGCGGACGAGGTTGACGGGACTGGTTCTGCAAGGGCCGGGCGTGGAGGTCGTCCTCTCGGCTTACGCCGATGACGTGCTCCTCGCGGTAGAGGATCCCGCTGACCTGCGGAGGATGCTTGAGAGCCAGGAGATTTACTCGGCCGCGTCCTCCGCCAGGATCAACTGGGAGAAATGTTCCGGACTCCTGGTGGGTCAGTGGCGGGTGGACTCCCTGCCGGAGGAGCTCAGGCCTTTTGCCTGGAGCACGACCCATCTCCTCTATCTGGAAGTCTACCTTAGCCCCGACGAGGGAGCCTGGCCGGCGAACTGGCAGGAGCTGGAGGCCAAGGTCGTCGCTCGCCTAGGGCGCTGGACAGGACTGCTCCGAGTGCTGTCCTACAGGGGTCGAGCGCTAGTCATAAACCAGCTGGTGGCCGCAATGTTGTGGTACCGGCTGGTCACTTTGATCCCTCCCCCTGCGTTTGTCGCCAAGATACAGAAGAAGCTGGTGGACTTCTTCTGGAACAACAGGAAGCACTGGGTCTCTGCCGCGGTCTTGAGTCTCCCGCTTGAGGAGGGCGGTCAGTCGTTGGTGTGCATCAGCGCCCAGCTCGCGACTTTCCGTCTTCAGACCCTGCAGAGATAGCTTTACGTCGAGCCCCCTCCTAGGTGGTGTGCTCTGGCGAGGTATTTCTTCCGCCAGCAGCGCGACCTCAATTATGACACGCAGCTCCTGTTTGTGAACTTGGGGAGTGCCAGGACCGCCCTCCGGGAGCTGCCTGTCTTTTACAGGGAACTCATCAGGGTCTGGAACAAAGTCTCCACCAAGCGCAGCTCTCCGCCGGCTGGAGTGGCGGCCGTCCTGCAGGAACCGCTGCTCGGGAATTCGTACCTCCACGGCCGAGGTTTTATGTGGCGGTCGGAAGAGAGGGCTGTGGCTGGTGAGGTGACCAGGGTCAGGGACCTGCTCGATGGCGGAGGAGCGGGCTGGATGGCACCAGACACGCTGGCGCGGCGCCTAAATTCTGCCAACGTCCGCCACGTGGCCGATGCCATCGAGTCGCTAAAAACAGCTCTGGGCCCTGACTCCGTTAGGTGCATCGAGGAGGCTCAAGCATGTGGGGAGATCCCGTCCGAACTGACCCCCGTCCGGACGGAATTCCTCATCGGCGCCAAACCCCGGAACCTCCCTCGGGGGCCAGCGCCTCACAACTTGAGCCGCCTCGGGGAAATCCCCTCCGTGCCTTTCAGTTCCGCGCGGAGGGGTTTCCTGTACGGGCTGCTCCTGCACACCTTCAACTTTGCCATCCTCGCCGGCCGTCCGGACACGCCATGGCGTACCATCTTGCCGTCCGGAGGAGGCGGGGGTCCCCGATGGAGGGCACTCTACGCAGGGGTCCTCCCACTATTCATCGGGGACTTGGCCTGGAGGGTGGTGCACGGAGCAGTGCCGTGCAACAAATTTTTAAGCCGGTTCACGGACTCCCAGGCCGCCTGCAATTTCTGCGGTCTGGAGGAGTCCGTGTTCCATGTTTTTATTGAGTGCACGAGGTTGCAGCCCCTGTTCCATTATTTGAAGGGGCTGCTCCTGAAATTCTGGCTGCACTTCAGTCCCACTCTCCTGATCTTTGGGCACCCTGTGCGGAGGGGAGCGGGTAGGTCCGAAGGCCTCCTCGTAGGACTGCTCCTGGGCACGGCCAAGGGTGCCATCAGCCGGTCCAGGCAGCGGGCGGTCGAGGGGGTCGTTCAACCTGACTGCCTGCCTCTCTTCCGCTCTTACATCCGGTCCAGGGTGTCCTTGGAGATGGAGCACGCGGTGTCCACCGGTACGCTCGCGGCCTTCCGCGAGAGGTGGGCACCGGAGGGACTGGAGTGCATCATCACGCCCGGCAACCAAATTTTAATTTGATTTTACGTTTTAAAGTTTAATTTGTTTTCATTGCCGGTGCTTTTAGTGTCCCCCTCCCCTTTTATAGGAGGCACTGGAAAAATTTGATTTTAGCGCCCCAAAAAAAAACCAAAAAAAAGAAAAAAAAGGAAAAAAAAAAAGGGGCCTTGAAAATGTCTGCTGTGTCACCCAGGTTTTAATGTTTATGTTTATTTTCAGGTAAACTCAAAAGAGTTTCATGCACAAGGACCCCCAGGTCCCTCTGCACCACAGCATGTTGTAATTTCTCCCCATTGAAATAATATTCCCTTTTACTGTTTTTTTTCCCAAGGTGGCTGACCTCACACTTTCCGACATTGTATTCCATCTGCCAAACCTTAGCCCATTCGCTTAACCTATCCAAATCTCCTTGTAGCCTTTCTGAGTCCTCTACACAACCCGCTTTCCCACTAATCTTAGTGTCATCTGCAAATTTTGTTGCACTACACTCTGTCCCCTCCTCTAGGTCATCTATGTATATTGTAAACAGTTGTGGTCCCAGCACTGATCCCTGTGGCACACCACTAACCACTGATTTCCAACCGGAAAAGGACCCATTTATCCCGACTCTCTGCTTTCTGTTCGCCAGCCAATTCTCTATCCATGCTAATACATTTCCTCTGACTCCGCGTACCTTTATCTTCTGCAGTAACCTTTTGTGTGGCACCTTATCGAATGCCTTTTGGAAATCTAAATACACCACATCCACCTCTATCCACCATGCTCGTTTTACCTCAAAGAATTCCAGTAAGTTAGTTAAACATGATTTCCCTTTCATGAATCCATGCTGCGTCTGCTTGATTGCACTATTCCTATCCAGATGTCCCGCTATTTCTTCCTTAATGATAGTTTCAAGCATTTTCCCCACTACAGATGTTAAACTAACCGACCTGCCTTTTGCCTGCCCCCTTTTTTAAACAGAGGTGTTACATTAGCTGCTCTCCAATCCGCTGGTACCTCCACAGAGTCCAGAGAATTTTGGTAGATTATAACAAATGCATCTGCTATAACTTCCGCCATCTCTTTTAATACCCTGGGATGCATTTCATCAGGACCAGGGGACTTGTCTACCTTCAATCCCATTAGTCTGTCCAGCACTACCTCCCTAGTGATAGTGATCATCTCAAGGACCTCCCTTCCCACATTCCTATGACCAGCAATTTTTGGCATGGTTTTTGTGTCTTCCACTGTGAAGACGGAAGCAAAATAATTGTTTAAGGTCTCAGCCATTTCCACATTTCCCATTATTAAATCCTCCTTTTCATCTTCTAAGGGACCAACATTTACTTTAGTCACTCTTTTCCGTTTTATATATCTGTAAAAGCTTTTACTATCTGTTTTTATGTTTTGCGCAAGTTTACCTTCGTAATCTATCTTCCCTTTCTTTATTGCTTTTTTAGTCATTCTTTGCTGTTGCTTAAAATCTTCCCAATCCTCTAGTTTCCCACTAACCTTGGCCACCTTATACGCATTGGTCTTTGATTTGATACTTTCCTTTATTTCCTTGGTTATCCAAGGCTGGTTATCTCTTCTCTTGCCGCCCTTCTTTTTCACTGGAATATATTTTTGTTGCGCATTTTGAAAGAGCTCCTTAAAAGTCCTCCACTGTTCCTCAATTGTGCCACCATTTAGTCCTTGTTTCCAGTCTACTTTAGCCAACTCTGCCCTCATCCCACTGTAGTCCCCTTTGTTTAAGCATAGTACGCTTGTTTATGACACAACTTCCTCATCCTCAATCTGTATTACAAATTCAACCATATTGTGATCACTCATTCCGAGAGGATCTTTTACGAGGAGATCGTTTATTTTTCCTGTCTCATTGCACAGGACCAGATCCAAAATGGCTTGCTCACTTGTAGGCTCTGTGACATACTGTTCTAAGAAACAATCCCGTATGCATTCTATGAATTCCTCCTCCAGGCTACCCCCTGCGATTTGATTTGACCAATCGATATGTAGGTTAAAATCCCCCATAACTACTGCCGTTCCTTTTTCACATGCCTCCATTATTCCCTTGATTATTGCCCGTCCCACCATGAAGTTATTATTTGGTGGCCTATAAACTACGCCGACCAGTGACTTTTTCCCCTTACTATCTCTAATCTCCACCCGCAATGATTCAACATTTTGTTCATTGGAGCCAATATCATCCCTCACAACTGCCCTGATATCATCCCTTATTAACAGAGCTACCCCACCTCCCTTCCCTTCCTGCCTATCTTTCCGAATCGTCAGATACCCCTGTACGTTTAATTCCCAGTCCTGGCCACCTTGCAACCATGTCTCTGTAATGGCCACCAAATCATACCCATTTGTAAAGGGATTAAGGGGTCTGGAGAGAAAGCAGGAAAGGGGTACTGAGGGCATGATTAGCCATGATCTTATCGAATGGTGGTGCTGGCTCGAAGGGTCAAACGGCCTACTCCTACACCTATTTTCTATGTCTATGTCTATGTCTATTCGCTTCTTCTTCCAGCTCGTTGGCCACGAAGTATTAGTCTAGTCACTCCATGAAGGTTTCCCAATCATCTCCCTCCGAAAATGTCTCCAGGATGCCCACTTTTCTCTGCATCGTTGCGGTGGGGTTCGATATCTATATCCCATCGCCAATTGTGGTGTATGAATAAAGAATCTGACCAGATACTGTGAGCTCAAAGTAAAGTGTGACCTTTTATTGTGGTTCTCCAGAGTGCCTCTCCAGCCTGTGAGGCCTCCTTAAGTACAGGTGCTCCCAAGGGATTGTGGGATCCCTTGGGACTCCATGGGATGAGCCCTCTGGTGGTTAAACAAAGTATTTACAGGTTTACATATATAACAAACTCCTCCTCTGAGTCGGTTTTAAAGGCCAGACTCATGTGACGGAGCACTGTGGCCTCTTTATTCGCGAGGTCCTTAGAGTCAAACCAGGCCTTGCCTTTTACCCTTATTTATGGCAAACTGTTTACCACGAGGGTTCTGAGCCAATCATTTCTCGGCCCCCCCCTGCAAATGTGCTCTGTCGAGCAACCCACCCATGGCCATTTCGTAGATGGGCCAGAGTCTGTCCGCGAATGCCTGAGGTGCTTCCCCTGCCAGTTGCAGTGTCTTCTCTACTCGAGAGAATGGACTACCCTGGGCGTGACCCATGGCTCTTAGGATTTCCTCCTTTAAGCTGGTCGTGGTCCCGTGTCCCCGTTTTAACTCGGCGGATAGCGCCTGATAATGTTTCCCAACCAGGGAAAACAGCAACTGGTTGTGAGCCTCAGCCTCACTACACCCATTAATCCCCCCAACCTGATCCACCTCGGTGGAGTGAACTGAGGGGTTCCCTTCTTTCTTTAACTTGGGCACCCCCGAGATCATATACTGCAGCTGCGGGGTGGTGAATGGAACCACAAAATCGCTTTGCAGCGCGCCCTGATTCGCGCCATCTATGGGCGGGCCGAAGCTTTGCTGCCTTATGGCCTACATCGGTCCCTTTGGCACTTCAAGTGGTGGTCGGACGTCCCTACCCTGCCCCCAATCCTCACTATCTTCTCCTTCCTTTTCCCAGACCACCCGAGCTTCCCCCAGGGCCATCAAGCAAACCGTGCCTTTGGCTTTGGCTAGAAATTGAGTCAAGCTTTGGATTTTTTCTTGGCAGTGCCCGTCATTCCCACTCTCAAACCGCCTGCTGCTAGCTACCCTGTAAGCTATCTTAATATCTCTCAGTTGCCCCCTCCAGCCTGTCAACTTTACCCGTTAAGCGGGCATTCGCTTCCCGTACAGCCTGCTCATTGAATTTGGCCTCATTGACCTGACACTGCAGGTACTCTCCAGTGTTACGGGAGGTTTTCTCCTGAGTAAGCCTTTCCTGCCTCTCCTAGCGTAACTCATCCACTAATCCGTTCCCAACTATGGCCCTTATGGCTGACTGCTCCTTGGACTCCTTGAGCTCTGCCTTAAGCTTACCAACCTGCTCCCTGAGCAGCTGGACTTGCTTCTGCAAACACAGGAGCCAAATAGCCTTTTCTTTTGCCTTTTTGTGTTCCTTACTCCCCATCCACTCTGCAGCTCCGTCCTAAGGACTCTCAGCCCGTAACAGGTCTAACACCCACTGCTGTGTTACACTAACTTTGCCGAATATGTACGAGGAAATCCTATCCCCCATTGCTGAAATCTTGAACTTGAGATCTTCCATGACTGTCTGTTCACTCATATCGGAGACCTGCCGCAGTCACCAGATTCTGTAAGTGGTTTTACCCCTGGTGGTTTTGAATCACCCCTCTTACAATAGTTCTAGACATCGGAATTACAGTCGTGAACAGTAATATACGGTCATAGACAGATCTTTTTGGTTTCCACCATCACAATGCTTTTATTCAAGTTAAAACACACCTGTACCCAGTAAAAACACACCCTGGTATTGTAATACAAATCAACACAGTAAAACACACAGTCTGGCTTATCTAAACAGGTCTCTAACGTGAAGTACTCATGTCTAAACCACTCCTGCTCGGATTCAAAATTGCACCACTGAATCTGTCCATCAGAATGTGCATACGGTTATGATCCTTGCAAAAACCTCCCCACTAAAACCCCTAAGGCTTGGTTGGGACTCATGGCACCCTTTCACACTATGCAGTGGTCTTAAAGATGCATGGGCTGGGATAAATGCTCACCAATTACCCCTCTGGCTTACTCGCTGCTTCTCCCAATGAGGCGAATCTTCTAGTCTTCAAGTCCAGTCTCAAGGTCAGCTTCACAGTCGAAGTAGCAAGGCTCTCTGGTGTTTCTTCTCCATCCCAGACAGAGTGCTCAGTCTTTGTGCATTGCAAGCAGGAGTAGAAGAGGGGAGAGAGCGAGAGATGGCAGCCAAAACTGCCTCTCTTATACTTGCAAAAATGTGTTTTCTCGCTCCAAAAGTCCAACTGTCCTACCACTGAGGCTGTGCAACTCAAAAGCAAAAATCAAGTCTCTGGCTTGTTCCTATGTAGTTGGCCAGCCCAATTGGGGCTGTACGTTGATGTGTGGCTCCAATGAGTCTGTGGTCAAATAGCTTTCCTTTGTGTTTCGATGGCTTGAAACCCCAACTACTTTACCTAATGTCTCACTGATGGGTTCCCATTCCATGACAAAAGGCGCCCAGCAACCATGATATTCCTGCTTTCAGCCATTCTCATTCCCACCCAGCTGATGTATATTCAAGTTAAACATGTTTGGACCTGCCCCAGGTCAGTGCTGTCTGCTCTCTGCAGTAACAGAAAATGTGTCCAAGCAATATCCAAAAGTTTAAGTTTTTGCTGTTGAATTTTTGCCGAATCTTACATACTAAGCAAGTGTAAAACCCACCTAAACTCTGCTCTGGCACCGTATGGTGCCCATACCCTGCTGACTTTAGAGATTGACCCCTGCATCACTAAACATGACAACAAAATGGTACTTAAAATACCAATAGTTATGCAAGTTTAAACCACTTTGGTTACTAGCTTATTAATAGAGCCAAGAAGCTTTGAGGCATTGAGGAATTCCTGGGGGTCCACACTCATTGTGTAGGTGTGGTGAATTGAAACCTTTGCCTGCGCTAGCCCCAAACTAAAGATCCCATCCCAAATCCTGGGAATGGGGTTGTTTAGGTGACTGGGGCCAGTGTTCAGCAGCACTCATCCTGAAGGCAGAGTGACCCAAGACAGCGCCACTGGGGAGCCCCAAGATGATCCCGGGGCCAAAGACAAAGGTATAAATATCTTCAGCTGAGGTGTACCATGCATAGCAAATAAACATCTATACATGGTCAAATGTATTGAGCCCTTGGAGAGATACTGTGCCACGATCATAGTTACATTGGGCCCAAATTTCCCCATGAGTTGCACCGTTTTTTTTTGGTGTAACTTCATTTTTCTGGTGTATCTTTTAAGTTGCAAATATGGCCATTTCATTTGTGCCAGTGTAAGTGAGTTAGTTAGGTTTTTTGTTAGGTCAGTTTTTTTTTTCAAAAAGGGCTGGTCCCAGCCACTTACACCATTTATGTCAATTTGGCCAGAAAAAAGTTGTCCTAAACTAACTTAGGGCAGCGTATGTGTCCATTTTTGTCTGCACAGAAAAAACTTACTTACAGTTAAGGAATCGGTGCAAGTAATTACATTTAAAGCACCACCAAGCACCAAACAAAGCACAAAAAGTAATAAGCTATTCATTAACAAATAAAATAGAAGGAACCCTGCCCCTAAAGCACCAAGACCAAAGTAATAAGCAATCAATAAATAAAAAATAAAAAAATAGAAGGAACCCTGCACCTAAACAACATTTCAAGCTCCAACAAGCACCAAACAAAGCACAAGCAGTAATAGCCATTCAATAAAAACTAAAGAACTGAAGTAAATAATTAAATTAACAAAATTAACAAATAAAGAGCTGAAGTAAATCCTACCTTCGGCCTGGGATAGGGGATGGAGAACGTGGCTGCCGCTCCATCGAATTTCAACCCTTTTTGGGCGGGAATTTTTTCCCTTTTTGCCCATTTTCCCTTTTTCCCTTTTTTGCCCACTGACATCTTCAAAGAGCTTCACACATAAATTATTTGTAATACAACCTAACTGCATGTTGCTGGTTATTTATTGACACACAGGATGGGATGTAGGTTAAGCACATGGCTGTCACTGTATATGTGCTTCTTTAACATGACAAGACCACCACCCAACCAAACGAACGCAAAGCCAGCCCAGCATGGCATGTGACGTCATTACACAACAAGCTATCCTCCGTCCAAACCATTAGACTGCAGCCAAAGACAACCAACTTCTCCCCCTCGCTCGCCCCGATCAAAACTCAGTTGCACCAACCTATTTCTTGCTATTCTCAGTGGCCGGTCTGTGCGGCAGGCCATTCGGCCTGGGATAGGGTTGGACGCGTTCTGCAGGCATCATCATCACAATCATGGGACAGAGCTACTGCGCATGCGTGACCGCTCTACTACACATGCACACAACTGCACTGTTTTCGGCGCAGGGCTCCACAAGGAGCGCCACGCCAGGACCCGAGACACACAGCAGAGCAGCCAGAATCGTGAGTACGTTTTTCTGCACCGGTTCCAGCGCACAAAGTTGGTGCATCTCGGGAGAGTGAGCCGAAAAAAGGGGTTGGGGAAATTTGGGCCCATTGAATGTGCTGCAGTCATGCAGGGTGTCAGTGACCAACCAGGACAGTTTCAATGTTGCGTGCATGTCTGAAACAGTACAGGCGGGACGTAAGCAGAGAGTATAGATCTTGGTGGCAATAAAGGTGAAATTGGATATGGGCAGTAATTTGTCTTAATTTTATAATTTGTTTCTGATACACTCGCAACTCCCAACTGTCCTAATCGATAACTGACACCCTACATGCCTGCAACATATTCAACATAACTGCGATCATGGCATAATACAACTGCATGACTTCAATACATTTGGCAATTCCATTCTCTATGCCATTTTTCCATTGTCTACTTCTGCAGTATGACTCTCTCCTAGTTCCTCTAGTTGCCTCAAGTCTGTAAATGCATTTCTTCCAATGACTTCTCTCATGCCTACATAGTCTCCTCTGACCTGCCCCAAGACTCCATTCTTGATTCCTTTCTTTTCCTAACCTACATGCAGACTCTCAATTATATTGCTCACCTTTCAACTGTACATCAATGGCACCCAAATCTATCTTACTGCTGCTACCCTCCATTCCATAACTGTCAGCATACTGTCTAACTGTCAGCTGGAGGTCAGGCCCTGAATGAATTAAATTGTTTCTAGTTCAACATCAGCAAGACAATGAGATCCTGCTTAGCACCTGTCAGAAAATGTGTATGTCTGGTGCTAATTCCATCTCCCTCTCAGATTGCTTGTTCAGCTCAGAAACCTCAGTATCTTGCTTGTCCCCAAGCCAAGTTTCAGAGAAACATAGAATCATAGAATAGTACAGCACAAAAGGAGATCATTCGGCCCATCGAGTCTGCGCCAGTTAGTTCCACTCCCCCGCTCTTTCTCCCTACCAATGCAATTTTTTTCTCTTTCAAGTATTTAAAACAATTAATTTTTGAAGGCTGCTGTTGACTTTGTATCCACTACCCTATCAACAACAACAACAACTTGTATTTATATAGCATCTTTAACATCCCAAGACGCTTCACAGGAGTATTATGCGATAAAATTTGACACCAAGCTGCATAAGTAGAAATTAGTGCAGGTGACCAAAAGCTTGGTCAAAGAAATATATTTTAAGGAGCGTCTTGAAGGAGGAAAGAGAGGTACAGAGGCAGAGAGATTTAGGCAGGGAGTTAAAGAGCTTGGGGCCTAGGTAACAGAAGGCAAGGCCACCAATGGTTGAGCGATTATAATCAGGGATGCTCAGGTGGACAGAATTAGAGGAGCGCAGACATCTCGGGAGATTATGGGGCTGGAGGAGATTGCAGAGATAGGGAGGGGCGAGGCCAGGGATGATGGGTGAGCGGGACTTGGTGCAAGTTAGGACACGGGCAGCTGAGTTTTTGATTACCTCTCATTTACCTAACATAGAATGTGGGAGGCCAGCCAGGTGTGTGTTGGAATAGTCAAGTCGAGATGTAACAAAGGCACGGATGATGGCTTCAGCAGCGGATGAGCTGAGGCAAGGGCAGAGACAGGTGATGTTACGGAGGTGGAAATCGGCGGTCTTAGTTATGCTGCGGATATGTGGTTGAAAGCTCATTTCAGGGTCAAATATGACACCAAGGATCAGCCTCAGACAGACCTTGAGGACAGGGATAGAATCAGTGGCTAGGGAACAGAGTTTGTGATGGGGACAGAAAACAATGGCTTCGATCTTCCCAATATTCAATTGGAGAAAATTTCTGCTCATCCAGAATTGGATGTTGGACCAGCAGTCTGACAATTTAAAGACTGTGGAGGAGACGAGAGAAGTGGTAATGAGGTAGAGCTGGGTGTCATCAGCGTACATGTGGAAACTGACTCTGTGTTTCCAGATGATGTTGCCAAGGGGCAACATGTAGATGAGAAATAGGAGAGGGGCCAAGGATAGATTCTTGGGGGACACCAGAGGTAACAATGCGGGGGTGGGAAGAGAAGCCATTGAAGGTGATTCTCTAGCTACGATGAGATAGATAAGAATGGAACCAGACAAGTGCAGTCTCACTGAACTGGACAATGGTGGAGAGGCATTGGAGAAGGACAGAGTGGTCAACCATGTCAAAGGCTGCAGTCAAGTCAAGAAGGATGAGAAGGGATAGTTTGCCTTTGTCACAGTCATTAAGGATGTCATTTGTGACTTTGATGAAAACCGTTTCGGTACTGTGGCAGGCACGGAAACTGGATTGGAGGGATTCAATCATGGAATTGCAGGAAAGGTGGTCACAGATTTGGGAGGTGACAACACGTTCAAGGACTTTGGAGAGGAAAGAAAGGTTGGAGATGCAGTGGTAGTTTGCAAGGATGGAGGGATCGAGGATTGTTTTTTTGAGGAGAGGGATGATGATGGCAGATTTAAGGGAGAGGGGGACAGTACCTGAGGAGAGAGAACCGTTAACGTCAGCTAACATGGGAGCCAGAAAAGGAAGTTGGGTGGTCTGCAGTTAGGTTCAAGGGAGCAGGAAGTGGGTCTCATAGGCAAGATGAGTTCAGAAAGGTCATGAAGGGAGATTGGAGAGAAACTGGAGAAAGATGTGAGGTCAGGGCTAGGGCTGTGGGCAAATCAGGCAGTGCATTTCGAATCCTAATCACACATTGCCTAAAAAAGCTTTTCCTCATGTCACCTCTGGTTCTTTTGCCAATCACCTTAAATATTATGCCCTCTTGTTATTGACCTTTCAGCCATTGAAAATAGTTCTTTAATTACTTTATCTAAGTGCTTCTATACTCTATCAAATCTTCTCTTAGCCTTCTCTGCTTCAATATCAGAAATGAGGTTCAAATCCATGCCCCCAAGGGAGACAGCAACCTTAGACCACTCAACCAATCTGATTCCTATATAAGCAGTAACTGAATTTCTGGCATTCTGGGATTCAAACCCACACCACTCCAAAGAAACTAGAGTCTTAATCCAGTGCCTGAGACAGCTTGGCCACCTACAACACTTCTTTTTTTTTCACAAAAGTTTTTTCAAATCCCATACTTCCCATCCACATTCCATGTGTGGGGACTGTTCTCGCCAACAATAACTTGCTGCATTATTCTATTGTGTTAATAAACAGGGTCTTTAGTGCAAAATCAACTCTTCACATTTTGGCTTTCGTACAGTTTCTATCTCAAATATGAATTCCAAACTGGAGTATCAAACATTGATGTATATGCTGGTTAAGCAGGTCATTGAGAAGCATACAAGATTTTTGCTGGTCTGTTCTCACAAATCACATCAGAAAACCATAGTTCCTGAACTTTTGTTGGTATTTTATCAAATAATAGAGAAAATATATGCCTTTTTACCATTTTAATAGCAAGGCTAACATCAGACTCATGATTCTTTATACATTTAAATGTTTTTCTATCTGTATAGAATCTGTTCATTTGTTCCTAGCACACTATAAGCTGATCCTTTCCATCTTCTGTTGTTTGCTGTACAATAGCCATGAGATTTTCTGGAGCAGCTTTGCCTCTTTCTTCCAACATCAGCAGCTGATCCGAATTTCTCCAACAATTGAGACAGTTTTGGTAACTGCCTCGTTTTTTGAAATTTCCTCCTATTTCTCATTTTAGTTGTTGACAACAAACATCCTCACTGGATAGATTGGGCAATCAATTCCAGTCATCAACCTCTCTTCAAATGCTTTAAAGATTCCACTGAACAACATTTACATATTTATTTGTGTGATCTATTGCAAAGATTCCAATTGCATACTGAAATATATTTTCTTATGTTAA
Organism: Pristiophorus japonicus; assembly: GCF_044704955.1. Lineage (NCBI taxonomy): Eukaryota > Metazoa > Chordata > Chondrichthyes > Pristiophoridae > Pristiophorus > Pristiophorus japonicus. The sequence continues at coordinate 138,900,610 of NC_091979.1, read as the reverse complement.
GTTGTGTAGAACCAAATCAATTTTGTCACAAATAAATTGTCTAACAATGAGCTTAATATTTAGCTATTACATTACAATCTGACTTTAATTTTGACAGACCAAAGTTAGATTTATATCAAAAAATAATCAGGTCTTCCTACAGCATCAATTAGTCACCAACATCTTGGGGGGGTTGTGAGGTGGGGGACATGACAGAGATAGGGAGGGGTGAGACCATGGAGGGTTTTGAAAACAAGGATGAGAATTTTGACATCGAGGCTTTGCTTAATGGGGAGCTAATGTAGATCAGTGAGCACAGGGGTGATGGGTGAACAGGACTTGGTGCGAATTAGGACACGGGCAGCCAAGTTTTGGATCATCTCAAGTTTACAGGGTAGAACATGGGAGGCCAGCCAGGAGTGCATTGGAATAGTCAAGTCGAGAGGTAACAAAGACTTGGATGATGGTTCAGCAGCCGATCAGCTGAGGCAAGGGCGGAGATGGGCGATGTTACGGAGTTGGAAATAGGCGGTCTAAGTTATGCCATGGATATGTGGTCAGAAGCTCATTTCAGGGTCAAATATGACACCACATGAACAATGACAGACAGGTAAAGACCCTTTGGTCCATCGAGCCTGTCCCACACAATGTCGATACCTTGTGTATCACAACATATACACTCCATCCTAGCCAAAACTATGTGAGGCAAAAAAACAGTTTAAAAAAATGCAGGCCAGTTTGGGGAAAAAAATCTGGGAAATTTCTGTCCAACTCATGTAGGTGATTGAAACTAGTCCAGGAGATCACTCTGGCCCTGAATTCTCTGCAGTACCTAACTTCTGCAATAGGTGATCTCTGCCCCAACCAGAAACAGGTCCAGCTCTCATAGAAACATAGAAACATAGACATATAAATACGTGCAGGAGTAGGCCATTCGGCCCTTCGAGCCTGCACCACCATTCAATATCATGGCTGATCATTCACCTCAGTACTGCTTTCCTGCTTTGTCTCCATACCGCTTGATCCCTTTAGCAGTAAGGTCCATATCTACCTCCCTCTTGAATATATCTAACAAACTGGCCTCAACAACTTTCTGCGGTAGAGAATTCCACAGGTTAACAACTCTCTGAGTGAAGAAGTTTCTCCTCATTCTAGGTCCTAAATGGCTTACCCCATATCCTAATGGGAGTTGTGTACAGACCACCAAACAGTAGTAGTAAGGTTGGGGAGAGCATCAAACAAAAAATTAGGGATGCATGCAATAAAAGTACAGCAGTTATTATAGGTGACTTTAATCTACATATAGCTTGGGCTAACCAAACTGGTAGCAGTACGGTGGAGGAAGATTTCGTGGAGTGTATTAGGGATGGTTTTCTAGACCAATATGCAATGGAACGAACTAGAGGCTGGCCATCCTAGACTGGGTGATGTGTAATGAGAAAGGACTAATTAGCAATCTTGTTGTGCGAGGCCCCTGGGGAAGAGTGACCATAATATGGTAGAATTCCTTATAAAGATGGAGAGTGACATAGATAATTTAGAGACTAGGGTCCTGAACTTATGGAAACTTAACTTCGATGGTATGAGACGTGAATTGGCTAGAATAGACTGGTGAATGATATTTAAAGAGTTGATGGTGGATAGGCAATGGCAAACATTTAAAGAACACATGGATGAACTTCAACAATTGTAAATCCCTGTCTGGAATAAAAATAAAATGGGGAAGGTGGCTCAACCATGGCTAACAAAGGAAACTAGGGATAATGTTAAATCCAAGGAAGAGGCATATAAATTGGGCAGAAAAATCAGCAAACCTGAGGACTGGGAGAAATTTAGAGTTCAGCAGAGGAGGACAAAGGGTTTAATTAGGAGAGAGTAAATAGAGTATAGAGTATGCTGAGAACATAAACACTGACTGCAAAAGCTTTTATAGATATGTGAAGAGAAAAAGATTAGTGAAGACAAACGTAGGTCCCTTGCAGTCAGAAACAGGTGAATTTATAATGGGGAACAAAGAAATGGCAGACCAATTGAACAAATACTTTGGTTCTGTCTTCATGAAGGAAGACACAAATAACGTTCCAGAAATACTAAGGGACCGAGGGTCGAGTGAGAAGTAGGAACTGAAGGAAATCCTTATTAGTCAAGAAATTGTGTTAGGGAAATTGATGGGATTGAAGGCTGATAAATCCCCAGGGCCTGATAGTCTACATCCCAGAGTACTTAAGGAAGTGGCGTAGAAATAGTGGGTGCATTGGTGATCATTTTCCAACAGTCTATCGACTCTGGATCAGTTCCTATGGACTGGAAGGTAGCTAATGTAACACCACTTTTTAAAAAAGGAGGGAGAGAGAAAATGGGGAATTATAGACTGATATCAGTAGTGGGGAAAATGTTGGAATCAATTATTAAAGATGAAATAGCAGCGCATTTAGAAAGTAGTGACAGGATCGGTCCAAGCATGGATTTATGAAAGGGAAATCATGCTTGACAAATCTTCTAGAATTTTTTGAGGATGTAACTTGTAGCATGGACAAGGGAGAACCAGTGGATGTGGTGTATTTGGACTTTGAAAAGGCTTTTGACAAGGTCTCACACAAGAGATTAGTGTGCAAAATTAAAGCACATGTTATTGGAGGTATTGTATTGCTGTGGATAGAGAACTGGTTGGCAGACAGGGAGCAGAGAGTCGGGATAAATGGGTCCTTTTCAGAATGGCAGGCAGTGATGAGTGGGGTGCTGCAGGGCTCAGTGCTGTGATCCCAGCTATTTACAGCATACATCAATGATTTAGATGAAGGAATTGAGAGTAATATCTCCAAGTTTGCAAATGACACTAAGCTGGGTGGCGCTGTGAGCTGTGAGGAGGATGCTAAGATGCTGCAGGGTGACTTGGGCAGGTTAGGTGAGTGGGCAAATGCATGGCAAATGCAGCATAATGTAGATAAATGTGAGGTTATCCACTTTGGTGACAAAAACACAAAGGCAGAATATTATCTGAATGGCGGCAAATTAGGAAAAGGGGAGGTGCAACGAGACCTGGGTGTCATGGTACATCAGTCTTTGAAGGTTGGCATGCAGGTACAGCAGGCTGTGAAGAAGGCAAATGGAATGTTGGTCTTCATAGCTAGGGGTTTGAGTATAGGAGCAGGAAGATCTTGCTGCAGTGCTACAGGGCCTTGGTGAGGCCTCACCTGGAATATTGTGTTCAGTTTTGGTCTCCTAATCTGAGGAAGGACGTTCTTGCTATTGTGGGAGTGCAGTGAAGGTTCACCAGGCTGATTCCCAGGATGGTAGGACTGACATATGAGGAGAGCCTAGATCGACTAGGCCTGTTTTCACTGAAGTTTAGAAGGATGAGAGGGGATCTCATAGAAACATATAAAATTCTGACGGGACTGGACAGGTTAGATGCAGGAAGAATGTTCCCGATGTTGGGGGAGTCCAGAACCAGGGTCTGTCCAATCCCATCAAAATTTTGTATGTTTCTATGAGATCCCCTCTCTTTCTTCTGAAGGAATTCAGTGAATCAGCATCCATCGCACGAGACAGAAGCCTGCTCCAGAGTTCCACTATTCTCTGGAAAAAAGATTCACTGGTGGGTGTAGCCTATAGGTCCCCTAACAGTAGCAACTCTGTTAGTCGGAGTATAAACCAGGAAATAGTGGGGGCTTGTAAAAATAGAACAGCAATAATCAAGGGTGATTTTAACCTCCATATTGATTGGGCAAATGAAATTGATCAGGGTAGCCTTGAGGAAGAGTTCATAGAGTGCATAAGGCATGGGTTCCTTGAGCAGTATGTAATGGAACCAACCAGGGGGAAGGCTATCTTAGATCTAGTCCTGTGTAATGACACAGGGTTAATAAACAATCTCCTAATAAAGAATCCCCTTGTAATGAGCGATCATAGCATGGTTGAATTTTAAATTCAGATGGAGGGTGAGAAAGTTGGATCTCAAACCCGCATACTAAGCTTAAATAAAGGAGACTGCAAAGGTATGAGGGCATCGTTGGCTAAAGTGGACTGGGAAAATAGATTAAAGTGCAGGACAGTTGAAGATCAGTGGCGTACATTTAAGGAGATATTTCACAACTCTCAAGAAAAATATATTCCAGTGAGGAGGAAAGAGTGTAAAAGAAAAGATAGCCATCCGTGGCTAACTTAGCAAATAAAGGATGGTATCCAATTAAAAACAAAGGCATACAAAATGGCCACAACTCGTGTGAGGACAGAAGATTGGGAAGTTTTTAAAAGCCAGCAAAGAATGACTAAAAAAATGATTAAGAAAGGGAAGATAGAGTATGAAAATAAACTAGCACAAAATATAAAAACAGATAGCAAAAGTTTCTATCGGTATATTAAAAGGAAAAGAGTGGCTAAAGTAAATGTGGGTCCCTTAGAGGATGAGACCAGGGAATTAGTAATGGGGAACATGGAGATGGCAGAAACTCTGAACAAATATTTTGTATCAGTCTTTACGGTAGAGGACACTAACAATATCCCAACAGAGGATAGTCAAAGGGCTGTAGGGGGTGAGGAACTTAACACAATCACAATCACTAAGGAGGTGATACTCAGAAAGATAATGGGACTAGACAGATAATTCCAATGGACCTGATGGCTTGCATCCTCGGGTCGTAGGAGAAGTAGCGGCAGGGATAGTGGATGCATAGGTTGTAATTCATCAAAATTCCCTAGATTCTGGGTGGTCCCAGCAGATTGGAAAATTGCAAATGTAACGACCCTATTTAAAAAAGGAGGGAGATAAAAAGCAGGAAACTATAGACCAGTTAGCCTAACATTTGTGGTTGGGAAAATGTTGGAATCCATTATTAAAGAAAGAGTAGCAAGACATTTGGAAAAACAAAATTCAGTCAGGCAGAGTCAGCATGGATTTATGAAATGGAAGTCATGTTTGACAATTTGCTGAATTCTTTGAGGATATAACGAACAGGGTGGATAAATGGGGACCAGTGAATGTGGTGTATTTTGACTTCCAGAAGATATTTGACAAGGTGCCACATAAAAGTTTACTGCACGAGATAAATGTTCACGGAGTTGGGGGTAATATATTAGCATGGATAGAGGATTGGCTAACTAACAGAAAACAGAGAGTTGGGATAAATGATTACTTCTCGGTAATCTAGTGGGGTGCCGCAGGGATCAGTGCTGGGACCCCAACTATTTACAATCTATATTAATGACTTGGAAGAATGGACTGAGTGTAACGTAGCCAAGTTTGTTGATGATATAAAGACGGGAGGAAAAGCAATGTGTAACACAAAAAATCTGCAAAAGGACATAGACAAGTGAGTGGGCAAAAATTTGGCAGATGGAGTATAATGTTGGAAAGTGTGGGGTTATGCACTTTGGCAGAAAGAGCAAGTTATTATTTAAATGGAGAAAAATTGCAAAGTGCTGCAGTACAGCGGGACCTGGGGCTACTTGTGTATGAAACACAAAAATTTAGTACGCAGGTATAGCAAGCGATCTGGAAGGCCAATGGAATCTTGGCCTTTATTGCAAAGGGGATGGAGTATAAAAGCAGTGAAGTCTTGCTACACTTATACAGGGTATTGGTGAGGCCACACCTGGAATACTGCATACAGTTTTGGTTTCCATATTTATGAAAGGATATACTTGCTTTGGAGGCAGTTCAGAGAAGGTTCACTAGGTTGATTCCAGAGATGAGGGGGTTGACTTATGAGGAAAGGTTGAGTAGGTTGGGCCTCTACTCATTGGAATTCAGAAGAATGAGAGGTGATCCTATTGAAATGTATAGGATTATGAGGGGGCTTGACAAAATGCATGCAGAGAGGATGTTTCCACTGATGGGGGAGACTAGAACTAGGGGACATGATCTTAGAATAAGGGGCCGCCCATTTAAAACTGAGATGAGGAGAAATTTCTTCTCTCAAAGGATTGTAACTCTGTGGAATTCACTGCCTCAGAGAGCTGTGTAAGCTGGGTCTTTGAATAAATTTAAGACCGAGATAGACAGTTTCTTTACCGATAAGGGAATAAGGGGTTATGGAGAGCGGCAGGGAAGTAGACCTGAGTCCATGATCAGATCAGCCATGATCGTATTGAATGGTGGAACAGGCTCGAGGGGCCATATGGCCTACTCCTGCTCCTATTTCTTACGCGCTTATCTTCTAAAAGAACCACCTCCTGACATCGAATCGAGACCTAGCCTTATGCAATTTATATTTGTGAGCCCTGGTCCTCCCTAACCTAATGTCCCTTCTCTGCTCCCTTTCCGAAGCCTCAATATCACCCAGCATGTGAGGAGAACAAAACTGGACACATTATTCCAAGTGGGGCCTGACCAAGGTCTTGTACAAGGATTAAATAATATGCCTTGTCTTGTACTTAATTGTCCTATAGATACATCCCAACACCCTGTTTGCTCTAGTTATTGCTTCATGGCATTGCTCATGTACCTTTAAAGATGTATGCACTGGCATGCCCAAATCTCTTTCTATCTACACCTTCTTTAATGGTTTTCCCTGAAGGGTGTATGAATGTTGAGCATTTTCCCTGCCCACATGCATAACACTGCAGTTATCTATGTTATACATCATTTGCCAGTCACAAACCCAATCTCCCAACACAGTAAGATGTGCCTGAGGCAGATGAGCATCAGCTACAGTTCTAATCCTCACACAGATCTTGGTATCATCTGTATATTTGCAGATTGTGCCCCCAACACCTACATCCAGATCATTCATAAAAATTGTAAAGACCAACAGTCACAACACCGATCTCTGCAGAACATCACTGGTGATCGGTCTTCAAACAGATCCAAATCCATCTATAACTCATTTTTGCCTATGTCCTTTCAGCCAGTTCTCAATCCAGCTCAAAATATTACCACTAATACTTTAATCATGTAGAGAAGCTTCTTGTGTGGTACATTATCAAAAGCATTTTGGAATTCTAAGTAGACAATGGGGCCAAAATTCACCGTCCTCGAAGGGGCGGTTAGTGTGGAGTTCGGGCGGCCGACCAAAAAAAATCGATCAGCTGCCGCCGTCAGTTGATTCCACCCCCCCCGCTGAGTCATATTCAGCCCGGGGGGGGGGGGGGGGGATTTGAGCAGTGTGCTCTTCCACTGGAAACAGTGCAGTGAAGCGAAACCCAGAGCGCAAAGGACCGGAAAATCCAGCCCAGCGTGTTGATGCTAGAGTTAGGCGAAAAAGAAGAGCTAGAGAGCAGGAGCAGAAAGCAGCTGACAGAACGTGTGGCGGGGTGGCGGGGCGGCTTGGATCTATAGCAGCAGTGAAAATTCCTTGTCCTTATTTACAAATCAACCCCTTGGCCTTGCTGCCCCTCTAAATCTCCCTCTGGCCCTATATCTTAGCTTGTAACATCCATTCTCTGAGTCTGCTCTAACGTGCATCTCTTTCCACACGACCTAACCTTGGCAAAGCCTTCAACCCACATGGCTCTGCTCTCTCGGGAACTCCTTTTTTAAACACCTGTTTTTATGCCTTGCCATTATCAAAGTTACCACAAAATCTTCATCTTTCATACTTTCCCTAGCTCTTCACTCTAACCCTGCTTGGTGTCTGAATTTTTATACCTCTCTTGTAAAGCTCCTTGGGAAGTTTCACTATATTAAAGACTCACTATATGTAGTTGTTCAGTGAAGCAGCATCCAACTTCCCAACAGCAGACAGCATACATTCAGATGTGCTGCCCTAATCTGGCTGAGAGTTCATAAATTCAAATTAATTTTACATGTATACTGCAGGTGAGAAAGGTGAATCAACTTACACATAGCAAAATATCCCAAGGTACTTCATGAAAGGGTTAGTTTTTTTTTTAAGTTTTTAAAATTATGATTAAAAATAAATGTAACGTAGCTTTTATCAGGTGCAAGAATTTTGAGCACATTTGCTGGGCAAGATATGGGTAAATACCACAATCTTGCCCTTGCAAATGTCCTTGCACCCAAGATACGGAAGATCTGTCAAGCTCTAGCTTGACAGATCAGAAAAGCCGGTTTTCAGCGTATGCGCATTGTGCCCTGAAAACTGGCTTTTGCGATCCCTTCCCGGGTCCGTAGATGTTCCATACGGACCCGGGGATGCCGGAATTTCCAGGTCAATACCAAAGAGTTAGATTTTGAGGAAGGTTTTGAGGATGTAGAGAGATTTGGAAGGCATAGAGGTTTAGGATGGCTAAAAGAAGGATCAGCAGTGCTGGAGGCCTTCTTGCTGCTGTTTTTGGTCAAGTTAATGATCTGAACCTAGATATATGGGCAGACTCAGGTCCATTCAGATGGAGAGCAGACTTATGTATTCCGCCTGACTTGGGCTCATATTGAGGGAGGGGAGAGAGGAGCAGAAAATTGGCCGCAATGTGAGGAAGTTAGAAATGCAATGCTGTGGTGTAGCAGCTTGACGTTACATTGCTGTGTACCATTGGACCATTCACTGACACAGGCTATTCATTTTACAGCTGAGTAAACACTATTATAGTGAGAGACAGAACTTGCATTGATATAGCATCCTTCACAACCTCAGGACGACCTAAAGTGTTACACGGTTAATGGAGTAGGGCTTGAACTGACAACCCTCTGAGTCTGGGACAAGAGTGCTACCACTGAGCCAAGGCTGACACTTTGTTGCTCATGGGCTTTAGCTGCTGTAAATCTAGCATCAACCAAGATATTCATCATTCAGAAAGTGTCGCACTCCTGGGATCCATTATAAAAAGCTGCAGTAACTAAACAACTGATTCACAGCTATAAAATGTTACTGGAGGATTGCCAGAGAAAACAACAACTATAACAATATAAAAGTAATAGTCACTGCTTCAGCTGTGATGATAAATGTCTAGTTACCAGTGATCTAGAGAACAAATGTTTACAACAGCAACAACTTGCATTTATAAAGCACCTTTAAATAGGAAAATGTCCCAAGGTGCTTGTTGTTGTTGTTGCTTCACAAGAGTGTAATCAAACAAAAATTGATATCGAGCCAAAGAAGGAGATATTAGAATAAAAGCTTGATTGAAGAGGTAAGTTTTAAAGAGGTTCTTAAAGGAGAAGAAGGAGATGAAGAGACTGAGGATTATGGAGGGACTTCCAGAGCTTAGGGCCTAGACGGCTGAAGGCAGGGCTACCAATGGGAGGGTGAAGGGAGTGGGGAGGTACAAGAGTTCTGAATTGGAGGAATGTGGAGTTATTGGAGAGTTGTAGGACTGGAGGAAGTTACAGAGATAGAGAAATGTGAGCCCCAGGGCTTGAACACGAGAATGAAAATTTTAAAATTGAAATATTGGCAAGTTAATGACTTACATTTTGAGCCTTTTCATCCTTGTTGTTGGCTTACTTTTGCCGAGTGGAAAAGCTGCATGGCTTTCCCACTCAGGCCCAAGTTAAAATACAATTGGGACCCTAATGATATAATAGGACCCCGATCTGCAAAATGTCATGAGGCTTCTGCCTGTTTTAAGTAGATGCCTCACTTAAAAGAGCTCCACCTAGTGGACTACTGCTCCACCTACTGGCCTACTGTGGTAATGCAACTACAGATGTAAATAATAAAGGATCAGTCACATGATGACAGTTTTCCATAAGAGCCACCTTGTGTAGTGTGTTTGTTAGTGATGTTGTGTTGTCTTTTCTCCTGGGGGTGAAATTAGCCTTTTTTATAGCCCCACCTGCGTCTCCCAGGGGTGCTAATGGGGCGTAACAAGGTTATTGCCCAGGGGAAGCAATTGATAGCGCCTCCGGGGAAATTGCCCTCGAGGTTTGGGGGGGCGTTGTGCCTGTTAGCACACTAATGGGGCTATAACAAAAGGGCAATTTTGCCCCTAGGAAGTGAAAGATGCATCGCTCTAGGCGATCCCAGGTCCGGCTACGCACAACGGTGAGCCCCAGAATCTGTGGGGCATACGCTGCGCACAACTCTGCAACATTTGAAAACAACTTTTCAAAGCGGGGTTCGCATGAGGTAAGTGCAGATTTCGTTTAGATGTCGGCAGCGTACTCCTTAGCTACGCCACAAATTCAGGGCCAGTGTTTCTATTGCCATCTGACTTGCGATCAGCTAATTCACTGTAGATGAGGAAATCTATCTTGGGACTTTCCTGGTCGATATGCTTCAATTGTTCGCTGGTTGAGTCATCAGGGTGCACTTGGATTTTACAGTGTTACTAGCTCCTAAATCTATTATAAATATTCAGTGTGTTGATTGTTCCATCTCATGGCTGGAATTGGAACCCTTCTGGAATAATCTGTAAGAGCCATCTTGTGTAACGTGTTTGTTAGTGAAGTCGTGTTGTCGTTTTGCACCCTTTTCTCCTGGGGTCCTGATCATATGTTCATTCGGATAGCATCCTGCCTGATGCCAGTTGCAAAATCATTTGCTTCATAGGATAGAATCATAGAAATTTCTAGCATAGAAGGTGGCATTCAGCCTGTTGTCTCTGTGCCAGCTTTTTGAAAGAGCTATTTTTTTCCCCCAGACCCTTTAAAATGTTTATTTTTCAAATATTTACCCACTTCCTTTTAAAAGCTATTATGGTTCTGCCTCCACCACTGTTTCACGTAGAACATTTAATGTCCCAATAATGTTCTGCATAAAACAACCACAACCTTTGTTCTTCTGGTGATGGTCTTAAGCTTATGGCCTTTAGTTACCAACTGACTGAACAATGGCAATAGTGCTTCCAGATTTACTTTATCAAAGTCTCTCATAATTTCGGTCTCCTCTTAACCTGCTTTGTTCTAATGAAAATGTCTCCAGTCTCTTCTCTTAATGAAAACCTCTCATCCTGGAGAACATACTACTGAATCTCTTCTGCACATTTTCCAATGCCTTGACATCTTTCCTAAAGTAAGGCACCCAGTAGTTTAACAGTGGCTGAACCAATGATTTTTACAGGTTTAGCATTACTTCTTTGCTTTAAAAGATAAAGAGGACACATTTATACAGTATCTTTTCCTACCTCAGGTTGTCCCAAAGCACTTCACAGCCAAATAAGTACTTTTGAAGTGTAGTCACTGCTATAATCATAGAAACATAGAAACATAGAAAATAGGTGCAGGAATAGGCCATTCGGCCTTCGAGCCTGCACCACCATTCGATAAGATCATGGCTGATCGTTCCCTCAGTACCCCTTTCCTGCTTTCTCTCCATATCCCTTGATCCCTTTAGCCATAAGGGCCATATCTAACTCCCTCATACAATCATTGAATCATAGAATGATACATCACAGAAGGAGGCCATTCGGCCCATCATGCCTGTGCTGGCTCGTTGGTAGAGCTATTCAATTAATCCTATTCGCCTGCTCTTTCCCCATAGCCATGTTTTTTTTTTCGCTTCAAATGTTTATCCAGTTCTCTTTTGGATGTTACTATTGAATCTGCTTCCACCACCCTTTCAGGCAATGTATTCCAGATCACAACAACTTGCTATGTAAAAAAATGTTTCCTCATGACACCTCTGGTTCTTTTGCCAATCACAACAAATCTGTTACTGAACCTTCTACCACTGGAAACAGTTTCCCTTTATTTACTCTATCAAAATCAGTCATAATTTTCAGCACCTCTATCAAATCTTCTCTTAACTAAGGAGAACAGCATCTTCAGTCCCTCCACATAATTGAAATCTCTGCACCATTCTAGTAAATCTCTTCTGCACCCTCTCCAAGGTCTTCACATCCTTCTTAAAGCACGGTGCCCAGAATTGAACACAATATTCCAGCCGAGGCCTATCCAGTGTTTTATAAAGATTCATTATAACTTCCTTGCTTTTGTACTTTCTGCCTCCATGAATAAAGCCAAGGATCCCGTATGCTTTATTAACAGCCTTCTCAACTTGTCCTTTGCCCCCTCCTGTTTCTCATCAATATGCTGCCCCTTGGTGATATCATCCAAAAACACGGAGTCAGTTTCCACATGTTCGCTGACAACACCCAGCTCTACCTCTCCACCACTTCTCTTGACCCCTCCATGGTCTCTAAATTGTCAGACTGTTTGTCCTACATCCAGTACTGGATGAGCAGAAATTTTCTTCAATTAAATATTGGGTAGACCGAAGCCATTGCCTTTGGTCCCCGTCACAAACTGTGTTCCCTAGCCACTGACTCCATCCCTCTCCCTTGCATCTATCTGAGGCTACACCAGATTGTTTGCAAACTAGGCCTCATATTTGACCCTGAAAGTATTCAATATGGTGCCACATAAGAGGTTACTCCACAAGGTAAAAGCTCATGGGGCTGGGGATAATATATTAGCATGGATAGAGGATTGGTTAACTAACACAAAACAGAGAGTCGGGATAAATGGGTCATTTTCCAGTTGGCAAACAGTAACTACTAGGGTGCCGCAGGAATCGGTGCTCGGTCCTCAACTATTTACTGTCATGTATCTTACATTATATATAACTGTATCCTAACATTCTATACATGACTGTAATAAGATATGACCTGTAACCACCAGCATACCTTACCACCAGGGGTGCACTTGCAAGAGACAGGTATATAAGGACAGGTCTCATGCAAGTGCAGCATTCCAGAGCTGTGAAATAAAGGTGCAGGTCCAGAGTGACCTTGACTTCACTACGTGCCTCATGTGAATCTGTATTGAGGGGACAGGATTTTACAGTGGTGCCGAGTTACGGGATTACAGAATCCACAGAATGGCGAACAACGGATCAGATGAAAAGTACAATGCGGGAGACAATTGGGAGGACTTTATAGAACGACTCCAGCAAAGCTTTGTAACCAAAGACTGGTTAGGCGATGATAAGGCAGACAAGAGAAGAGCCCATCTCTTGACCAGCTGTGGCTCGAAAACATACGCTTTAATGAAGGATCTGTTGGCACCCGAGAAACCAGCAGGCAAGTCGTTTCAAGAATTGAGCACACTGGTAAGAGACCACCTGAAGCCAGCGAGCAGCCTACACATGGCCAGGCACAGGTTCTACAACTACAGATGCTGTGTGGGCCAGAGCATACCCGACTTCGTGGTGGAACTTTGGAGGTTGGCTAGTTTATGTGAGTTCTCCGATGAACTGAGGAGAGAAATGCTGAGAGACTTTTTCATTGAAGGAATAGGCCACGCAGGCATATTCCAAAAGCTCATAAAGACTAAGAACCTGACCTTAGAGTCAGCAGCACTGGTTGCACAGACATTCTTGGTAGGGGAAGAAGAAACAAGGTTGATTTACAATGCAGGTACGACAACTAACGAAATATCAGAACAAGAAGCTCCCAGCACTAAACAAGCTGCTACCCCCACACACAGACAAAACTGGGAGAACAGGCTCTCGACAGCAGGCAGAAGCCATCAAGGGCCACAGGAACGGCCGTTCGCACCTCATCAACCCACAATGCGAGCAATCAACTACAAACTGAGAGAAGCTCAAGAGAGATCAGCCAGATGCAGCTCGTTCTTTGGGAACACTTTGAACAATGGAACAGGTCTGTGCTGGAGGTGTGGGGGTGGGCACTCATCAAGGGGATGTTGATTTCAGCAAGCTGTTTGCAGAAATTGTAAAACTACAGGGCATTGGGCCCGCATGTGCAAAAAAAAATGGCAGCTCGGCTGGTATACGAATCGGATGGATCGGAAAGCGGACCAGAAGATGGCGGGGACAGTACCCGGGACACCGATGTACAGCGGGTCAACACGATCAATGGCTGCTGCTCTTACAACAGGATGCCTCCTATAATGATGAGGGTCCTACTCAACGGGATATCTGTCAACATAGAGCTGGATACGGGAGTGAGTCAATCTCTCATGGACGCTCAACAATTTGAACCGTGGCTGCATAAAAGAGACAGACCAAAACTCACAAGGGTCGACACCAAACTAAGGACCTGTACCAAACAAATCGTACCAGTCCTCGGCAGCGCCATGCTCTCTGTCACACACAAAGGGACAGTGAACCGACTTCCCCTGTGGATTGTCCCTGGAGACCCCCTAGCACTGCTGGGGAGAAGCTGGCTGGCAAAACTAAACTGGGAATGGGATGATGTCCATGCCATATCATTAGAGGAACGGACCTCCTGCTCAACAGTTATAAAGCAATTTGACATCTCTTTCAGCCAGGTGTGGGCACTTTCAAAGGGGCCAAAGTCAAAATCTACATCACACAGGATGCTAGACCGGTCCATCACAAGGCCAGAGCTGTACCCTATGTGATGAGGGAAAAGATTGAACACGAACTAGACAGGCTTCTGCGGGAAGGCATTATATCACCTGTGGAATTTAGTGACTGGGCAAATCCCATCGTCCCAGTCATGAAGCCTGATGGATCCGTACGAATCTGTGGGGACTACAAATCTACCATAAACAGAGTCTCCCTACAGGACCAGTACCCGCTGCCCAGAGCGGAGGACTTATTTGCCACATTGGCTGGAGGTAAACTTTTCTCAAAATTAGACCTCACATCTGCGTATATGACGCAAGAATTGACCAAGGAATCCAAGCTACTCACCACCATCAACATACATCGAGGCCTTTTAATGTACAGTCGATGCCCATTCGGCATCAGGTCGGCAGCTGCCATATTCCAGCGCAACATGGAGAGTCTGCTCAAGTCCATCCCGGGGACAGTTGTATTTCAAGACGACATACTTATCACGGGTTGGGACACCGACTCCCATCTCCGTAATTTGGAGGAAGTACTAAAGCGGTTGGATCGGGTAGGCCTACGAGTCAAGAAATCCAAGTGCCTGTTTCTCGCACCCGAGGTTGAATTTTTGTGCAGAAGGATTGCCGCTGATGGAATCCACCCAACAGAGTCCAAAACAGAAGCAATTCGCCTGGCACCCAGGCCCCGGAATGTCTCAGAACTGCGCGCCTTTCTCGGGCTACTCAATTACTTTGGGAACTTTATGCAGAACTTAAGCACGCTGCTGGAGCCTCTCCACGTGCTACTCAGGAAGGGGTGCGATTGGTTTTGGGGGGACGCCCAGGAACGCGCCTTCAATAAGGCTCACAAACTTCTGTGTTCCAACAGTGTTTTGACTTTCTTTGAGACAGGTAAAAAGCTAGTTCTCACATGCGATGCGTCAGCATATGGGGTCGGGTGTGTTTTGCAACATGTCAATAGTGCGGGCAAATTGCAACCCATAGCTTATGCCTCCAGGTCACTTTCGTGGGCGGAGCGCGGGTACGGAATGGTAGAGAAGGAGGCGCTCGCGTGCGTGTATGGTATCAAAAAGATGCACCAATACCTTTTCAGGGCCAAGTTCGCATTAGAAACCGACCACAAGCTCCTCACGTCCCTCCTATCTGAGAGCAAGGCAATAAACGCCAACGCCTTGGCGCGAATTCAACGGTGGCCACTCATGCTGGTGTTGACTATACCATAAGGCACAGACCAGGCACAGACAACTGTGCCGACGTGCTCAGCAGGCTACCCCTGGCGACCACAGAAGGGTCTGACGAACAGCACTCTGAGATAGTCATGGCAATCAATGCCTTTGAGTCTGCAGGTTCGCCCATGACGGCTCGCCAAATCAGAGCCTAGACGGCCAGCGACCCCACGTTATTCTTAGTAAAAAGATGTGTCCTAACCGGTGACTGGGCAGAGGCTCGCGATGCCTGCCCCGAGGAATTAAAACTCTTTCACAGGCGCATGCATGAGCTATCACTACAAGCAGACTGCCTGATGTGGGGCAGCCGAGTAGTCATGCCTTTGCGAGGCAGAGAGGCATTTGTCCGGGAGCTCCACCACGAGCACCCGGGGATCGTTCTCATGAAGGCCATAGCTAGATCCTACGTCTGGGGCCTGGTATTGACGCGGACTTGGAGATCTGCGTCCGACGGTGCACCATTTGTGCCCAACTCAGCAATGCCCCCAGTGAGGCTCCACTGAGCCCCTGGCCCTGACCGACCAAACCGTGGTCGCCGGTGCACGTAGACTATGTGGGCCCATTCATGGACAAAATGTTTCTTGCAGTTGTAGATGCATTTTCAAAGTGGATCGAATGCACCATTTTAAACTCGAGCACAACCTCCACCACTGTGGAGAGCCTCGCAACCATGTTTGCAACGCACGGAATCCCTGACATAGTGGTCAGTGACAATGGTCCGTGCTTCACCAGTGCAGAATTCCAAGACTTTATAATTGACCACGGCATAAATCACGTCAATACGGCACTGTTCAAGCCGGCCTCCAATGACCAGGCGGAGAGAGCAGTGCAAATCATTAAACAAGGCATGCTTAAAATCCAAGGTCCCACGCTGCAGGGTCGCCTGTCGCGACTGCTGCTGGCATACAGATCTCGTCTGCACTCATTGACTTGGATCCCCCCCGCGCAACTGTTGATGAAAAGGACTTTAAAAACAAGACTCTCATTAATCCTCCCAGACATGCACGAAATCGTTGAGGCAATGCGCCGTAAGCTGACTGAGTACCATGACAGAAATTCGAGGGGGAGATGGAATGAGATAGGGGACAAATTGTTTGTACTAAACTATGGCAGGGGTCCCAAATGGCTTGCAGGGACAGTAATGGGCAAGGAAGGAAACAGGCTACTGGTAGTACAAATGGACAATGGCAAAACCTGCCGGAGGCATGTAGACCAAGTCAAAAGCTGATTTACCAACAACACTGCGGAACCAGAGGCAGACTACAATGTGGAACTCGCACCACACCTGGTGGACAGACAGAGGGAGCAACCTGAGGAAAGGGCAATCCCAACAGACAGCCCAGGCGAGTCAACAACAATCACACCAATCGAAACAGACAGCCCAGGCGAGATATCAGCAACCACACCCAAAGAAAAGCAGACACCAAGGCAAACAACTGAACCACAGCTCAGCCGCTCCACGCGAGAGCGTAGACCACCTGTGTGACTGAACCTATAAAGAAAATAAGACCTTGGGGGAGGTTGATGTCATGTATCTTACATTATTATATATAACTGTATCCTAACATGCTATACATGACTGTAATAAGATATGACCTGTAACCACCAGCATACCTTACCACCAGGGGTGCACTTGCAAGAGACAGGTATATAAGGACAGGTCTCAGGTAAGTGCAGCATTCCAGAGCTGTGAAATAAAGGTGCAGGTCCAGAGTGACCTTGACTTCACTACATGCCTCGTGTGAATCTGTACTGAGGGAACAGGACTTTACATTTACAATCTATATTAATGACTTGGATGAAGGGACCGAGTATAATGTAGCCAAGTTTGCTGATGATACAAAGATGGGTAGGAAAGCAAATTGTGAGGAGGACACAAAAAATCTGCAAAGGGATATAGACAGGCTAAGTGAGTGGGCAAAAATTTGGCAGATAGAGTATAATGTGGGAAAATGTGAGGTTATCAACTTTGGCAGAAATAATAGAAAATGAAAATTATAAGTTCAATGGAGAAACATTGCAAAGTGCTGCAGTACAAAGAGACCTGGGCGTCCTTGTGCATGAAACACAAAAAGTTAGTATGCAGGTACAGCAAGTAATCAGGAAGGCAAATGGAATGTTGGCCTTTATTTCAAGGGGGATGGAATATAAAAGCAGAGAAGTCCTGCTCCAACTGTACAGGGTATTGGTGATGCCACACCTGGAGTACTGCATACAATTTTGGTCTTCGTGTTTAAGGGAGGATATACTTGCATTGGAGGCTGTTCAGAGAAGTTTCACTAGGTTGATTCTGGAGATGACGGTGTTGACATATAAGGAAAGGTTGAGTAGGTTGGGCCTATATACATTGGAGTTCAGAAGAATGGGAGATGATCTTATTGAAACATAAGATAAGGTGGATGCAGAGAGGATATTTCCACTCATAGGGGAAACTAAAACTAGGGGGTATAGTCTCAGAATAAGCGGCCGTCCATTTAAAACTGAGATGAGGAGGAATTTCTTCTCTCAGAGAGTTGTAAATCTATGGAATTGTCTGCCCCAGAGAGCTGTGGAGGCTGGGTCTTTGAATATATTTAAGGTGGAGATCGACAGATTTTTGAGCAATAAGGGAGTAAAGGCTTATGGGGAGCAGGCAAGGAAGTGTAGCTGAGTCTATGATCAAATCAGCCATGATCTTATTGAATGGTGAAGCAGGCCCGAGGGGCTAAATGGCCTACTCCTGCTCCTATTTCTTTTGTTCTTATGTTCTTATGAAATTAGCTTACGGCCACATATCCGCAGCATAACTAAAACCGCCTATTTCCATCTCCGTAGCATTGCCCGCCTCCGCCCCCTCTGTTGTTGAAACCCTCATCCATGCCTTTGTTACGGCTAGACATGACTATTCCAACACATTCCTGGCCGGCCTCCCACATTTTACCCTCCATAAACTTGAGGTCATCCAAAACTCGGCAGCCCGTGTCCTAACTCGTACCAAGTCCCAATCACCCATGTGCTCGTTGACCTACGTTGGCTCCCGGTTAAGCAATGCCTCAATTTCAAAATTCTCAACCTTGTTTACAAATCACTCCATGGCCTCACCTCTCCCCATCTCTATAATCTCTTTCAGCTTCACAACCGCACGAAATGTCTGCGCTCTTGAGTATCCCTGATTATAACTGCTCAAACATCTGTGGCAGTCCCTTCAGCTGCCTGGGCCAAAAGCTCTGGAACTCCCTCCCTAAACCTCTCTGCCTCTCTACCTCTCTTTCCTCCTTTAAGATGATTCATAAAACCTACCTCTTTGACCAAGCTTTTGATCATCTGCTATAATTTCTTCTTATGTGACTCGGTGTCAAATGTATTTGTTTTATCTTATAACACTGCTGTGAAATGCCTTATAACATTTTACTACATTAAAGGTGCTATATAAATAAAAGTTGTTGTTCGTTTTACTTGGGTAGCATCATCTTCTCGAGTGAAGACAGGTGTAAAGTACTCATTTATTACCTCAACCATGCCCTCTGCTTTCATGAGATGATCTTTTTAGTCCCGAATTGGCCCCACCCTTCCTTTCGTCCTTCCCAAAAGGGCGATTATAAATGTCCACCTGCTCGGTTTCCGCCGGAGGGTTAGTGTTAAAGTGACCTCCTAGAATCATAGCATCGTAGAAAAGTTATGATACAGAAGGGGGCTATTTGACCCATCGTGTCTGTGTCGGTTGAAAAAGAGCTATCCAGTCTAATCCCACCTTCCAGCACTATATCCATAGCCCCGTAGATTATGACTCTTTGGTTTCTGCCTCTACCACCCTTCAGGCAGTGAATTCCAGAACCCCAGCACCTTCTTGGTGAATAGATTTTTCCTCATCTCCCCTCTAATCCTTCTACCAAATATTTTAAATCTATGCCCCCTGGTTATTGACCCCCATGCTAAGGGAAATAGGTCCTTCCTATCCACTCTATCTAGGCTCCTCATAATTTTATACACCTCAATTAAATCTCCCCTCACCCTCCTCTGTTCCAAGCAAAACAACCCCAGCCAATCCAATCTTTCCTCATAGCTAAAGTCTTCCAGTCCTGTCAATATCCTCATAAATCTCCTCTGCAGCTTTTCTACTGCAATCACATCCTTCCTGTAACGTGGTGACCAGAACTGCACGCAGTACTCAAGCTGTGGCCTAACTAATGTAGTATACAGTTCTCGTATAACTTCCCTGAACTTGTATTCTATGCCTCGGCTAATAAAGGAAAGAATTCTGTATGCCTTTTTAACTACCTTATCGACCTGTCCTTCTACCTTCAAGGATCTGTGGACATATACTCCAAGGTTCCTCTGTTCCTCCAAACCTCTCAGTATCCATCCATTTATTATGTATTCCCTTGTGTTGTGTTTATACTCTATTTGTTTGTTACAGGGCACTAGACAGGCATTAGGACCCTGCGGGAACTATTCATAGTTGCTGGAAACATGTTGATTCATGCTGGTTTTGAGACACCATTTTGAGAATTGCTTTAAAGGACACAGTTAAGTTATCTTACTCCTGTTTCAGTTAATCTGTTTATTTACATACATTACACCTTGCCTTATTGCCTCTCCCCAAATGCATTACCTCACACTTTTCTGAATTCCATTTGCCACATTTTTGCCCAACTGACCAGTTCATCGATATCTTCCTGCAGCCTTGAGCTTTCCTCCTCACTGTCAATCACACGGCCAATTTTTGTATCATCTACAACTTTCTTTATCGTGCCGCCTACATTTAAGTCTAAATCATTAATATATAATACAAAAAGTATGGGACCGAGTACTGAGCCCTGTGGAACCCCACTGGAAACAGCCTTCCAGTCACAAAAACTCCCCTCAACCATGACACTTTGCTTCCTGCCTTTGAGCCAATTTTGGATCCAATTTGCCACTCTCCCTCGGATCCCATGGGTTTTTACCTTTGCCTGCCATGTGGGACCTTGTCAAAAGACTTAATAAAATCCATGTAAACTACATAAAAGGCACTGCTCTCATCCACCCTCCTTGTTACCTCCTCAAAGAACTCAATCAAGTTGCTTTCATATGACCTTCCCTTAACAAATCCATGCTGACTGTCCTTAATTAATCTGTGTCTTTCTAAATGAAGGTTTATACTGTCCCTCAGAATTGATTCCAGTAATTTTCCCACCACCGAGATTAAACTAACTGACCTGCAATTAGTTGGTTTATGTTGTGTATGTATAAAATAAGCATATACCCTGTACACTCAATGTACAGTTACATAAGACCACTGAATGTATCTTCACACTGTATACACTATGCCTGTACCACCAGAGGGTGCAACTGGTGGAGACCTAGGGGTCACCTATACACTGCAGGTAACCAAGTCTAAAAGGGAGTTCACCTTACTGTACCCTCATTCAGGAGCTGCAATAAATGGACTAAGGTCAGAACAGTTCAAGTGCAATTACCTTACCTCGTGGACTCATTACTAGAGTGCTTAGAGATACAATAGTTTATCCCTTCCTCCCTTTTTAAACAATGGTACAATGTTAGCAGTTCTCCAATCCTCTGGCACAACTCCTGTACCAGAGGATTGGAGAACTGCTAACATTGGAGGACTGGAAAATGATGATCAGAGCCTCCTCAATTTCCTCCCTTGCTTCTTTTAATAGCCTCGGATATATTTCATCCGGTCATGCCGATTTATCTACTTTCAAGCATACTCAATCCCTTAAAACTTCCTCTCTTGCTTTATCCCGTTCAATATTTCACCATCTTCCTACTGAACTTCAACGTGGCATCATCCCCCTCTTTTGTGAAGATAACTGCAAAGTATTCACATCCTCCATAGATCACCATTTTGGTCCCTAATAGGCCCTACTCTTTCTTTAGTAATCTTCTTGCTTTTTATTTAATTGTAAAACATCTTTGTTTATTTTTATTCTACTTGCCAGTATTTTTTCATGCTTTCTTTTTACTTTCCTAATTTCCTTCTTGGCAGTTCTACCCTTTTTCTTTGTGGGGACAAATTTACCCTGAATTGCATGGGCTGTACTTTCCACTTAGATCGGTAGAGCCCAAAAAATGGGCAATGTTCCAGCCTGAGCGATGTTTCAGCTCTCACGATCGCTGGAAGATTGCCCATTTTTCAGATTGCAACTTTCATTTTTTTTTTCCCGCGATAGCTCAGCGGTCTGGATTCGACCTTAGTGATGCGAAATGAGCCCCAGCGAGACAAGGCATCCCTAGCAATGGCCTGTTTGCGCATGCATTTTTTTTTTAAATAAGTTTTCCCACGATTCGAGAGGTCAGGGGTCATTCAGGCATGCGCAGAAGGCAAAGTGTGGGAGAGAGAGAGAGAGAGAGAGAGCAAAGGAGAGGAGAGTCAGAGAGGAGAAAGGAAAAGAAAGAGAGAGAGCGAGAAAGGGATAGTATTGCAGAAAATGTCAGGGCATGAGTCAGATCAGAGTGTGCAAGATGTGGAGGGGGGAGGAGGAGGTCAAAGCCCTTTTCAGATGAGGCGAACGAGGCCCTGGTCATCAAGGTGCACTCGAGGTGGGGCCAATTAACCCAGGGTGGGTGTGGGAAACCTCCACCCCGTGCGTACGTAAGATTTTCCCTCGTGGTCTCATCGGCATCCCACGAAACGAGGGGGTCCGACCAATGCTGCAAGCATTGGAGCAACCTGGTTGCTTCGGTAAGACTAGGTATGAAATATATTTTAAATTGTAATGATCCACATAATATATAAATCTCCCGGATTGAAATTAAGCTGGTTATTCTTGCATATAATCCCTACTAAGACCTGGGCAGGGCTCGGAACCTGCGCCCTATTTAAGTCTTTTTAAGTCTAAATTTGGCACAGTCTCCTTTTGGGTTACATTGGTGGATGGGGCACGACTGAGCAATGAGGGGCCCGGTGACTTTTACCCAGACTGTGTCAGTCTCTCCAGCTGCTGTGACCTACACAGTGACCCAGCCTGGATTGGGAGAGAGCTGCCCTGGCTCACTGTCTGCCCTGGAACACATTCGGACGTTAGCTGCTGTCATTCCAGAGCCTTCCTGATTACCTCCACACCTCGCCTAGGGGCCCTCATGGAGATTGTAGTGGAGATGTTTTGTTTCAAGCATTAGATTTTAAACACAATCTTAAGAAATATTTTATCTGAACGTTGACGTTATAACCATGCATCAATTGTGGATACAAATCATATGAGCATATAACGTTGGAACCTGTTGTCTTTCCATGATAGTACCTAATCAATTAGCTTATGCCATGCTCTTGTCATGTTTGCAGAGGAGGATATCTAACAATAGATCTGAGCAGAGGTGCACCGAAGGAGGCCCTGCTCAGCTACAGCTGCTCACCGACCTCGAGGAACATGCAGCAGCACTTGTGGGGACCCATAGTTGCTTGGCCACCACCCGTGGGGGTGCAGAACCCTCCCTTGCGTCACGTGAGTAATTTGTAAAGCAGTTTTAATTCAAAGTAATGTAACGGCATTTCATTATAATATATGAATGATGTCATGTTATGCATGTAGTTTTTGTGCTACTCTCAGGTTAACAACATAAGAACATAAGAAATAGGAGCAGGAGCAGGCCATCTGGCCCCTCGAGCCTGCTCCGCCATTTGATAAGATCATTGCTGATCTGATGTAGGTCTCAGCTCCACTTCCCTGTCCGCTCCCCATAAACCTTCATTTCTTTATCATTCTGTCTATATCTGACTGATCCAGCCTCCACAGCTCTCTCAGGCAGGGAATTCCACATAGATGTACTACCATATGATGCATTAATATATAATGTCTCTTGGTCACATTTATTGTAGTAGTGCTGCTCCTCCTACGTATGCCAGCGCAGCGCAAGTATCATGTGTACCCTTCTGTTCCAATAAGCTCAATAAGCTCAATTGTGTTTTGCAGCTCCAGCTCCAGACGCGCAAAGGGAGACCGCACCTGCACTGCACCTGCCCCTGCACCTATCCCTGCACCTGCCAACTTGCAGGTGGTCATCACCATGGGTGCTGAAGAGGAGGAGTACACCACCGAGCCTGAGGAGGAAGTTATGGAAACAGAGGAGGATGCCCCTTGCATCCCTGAAGATGTTGTACCTGCAGCCACTTTGTCGTCGTCTTCAACAGAAGAAGTAGCGGGACCAAGCGGCTTGCAGCAGGCGACTCCAAGGTGTACAATGCCCACGCCAACCCCACGGAGGTTGAGCCAGCGAGGTCAGCACGCGCCGCGATGGGCAGATCGTATTGAGGGCATGTACGGACTGTGCATAGAGAGCATCGCAATAAGTCGCGAGCTCCTCCAGGCGTTTGGTGCGTTCACAGGGAACATTGCCCGGATGTCCGCTCACATATCGGAGGATATGCTGCAAATGATCATGGAAATGTGCGAGCAGACCACTGCTATCCATGTTTTGCGGCATGCGAGACTGCTGGGAGATGGCACTTCACCCCAAGGTGCTGTCCCAACAACCGCCAGCACAGATACGAGTCAGGAGGAAGAACTTCCTTCTGGCTCGGAAGTCGTTTCCTCAGAAAAGTCTTCTCCTCCACCACGCCCTGAGAGGACCCTGTCACCGTTACCCTCCGCACAGCAGGAAGTCTTGATCTTGCCTACTGTAAGTCGTCATCGTCCCGATACCCAGGAATTCAAACGGGGGGCTAAGACACGGGGGGGGGTACAGGATCTGGAGGGAAGCGTGGCCGCAGGTAGAGAAGGGGGGTGTTTTATTATTGTTATTATTGTTGTTGTTGTTTTTTTTATTTATTGTTGGGAGTGGTGGTGTTACAGTTCAAAAAAAGATAGTTACTGTGTTAAATTATCACAATTTTTTATTGAATTTTACAATTGTTGTGCATTGTCTTCTAATAACGTAAGGTAAGGTAAAACATGAATACAATTGTTGGAAAACAATGGCCAGGCCAGGCAAGGATGTAACGTAACGCAACTTCAACTGTTGTCTTTCCGTAACTGGGGATTACACAGGAGGGGTCATGAGCCAGCTGGCAAGGCGATATTCTTTATCCCCCAGCATCTGACTGTGACCTTGTGGCTGACTGTTAAACAGGTCAGAGATAGTGCTCTCATGCAAGATGTGCGCATCATGGATGCTACCTGGAAAATTAGCATTCACTGTCATGATTATTTGGTTGTGGTCGACAACGAGCTGCACATTCAGGAAGTGGAATCCCTTTTGGTTACAAAACACCTCCGCATCCTGTAAAGGTGCTCTCCGGGCGACGTGCGTACAGTCTATTGCTCCCTGCACCTTGGGGAAGTTTGCTATTCTCGAGAAACCCAAAGTCCTCCTGATCATAGAGAAGTTTATAAAGTCCATCCTGCATTTGTAAAGAGCTTTAGTCACCTGTCGAATGGAACAATGTGTGGCGTGCTGAGAGATACCACAAATGTCACCAGCTGAAGCCTGAAAGGAGCCCGATGCGTAGAAGGATAGTGTCGCAGTAACCTTTACCTCAACCGGCAGTGCAGTCCTGATGGTGCTGGCAGGCTGCAGATCTCCCATAATTAGTTGGCATATCTCAGCGATGACCTCCTTTTGGAAGCGCAGCCTCCTAAAGCATGTATTATCGGAGAAGTTCAGGTATGATTGCTTTCCCCTGTAAGTTCGTCGGGTGTAAGGTCTCCTCTTCCGCATCAGTCTGCCAACTCTTTGATTGGGCTCTTCAATAAACCCATCTTCAGTCTCCAGCATGTGATTATTCACCAATAATGGTAGAGAAGTTACAGACCCCATCACTATTGCTATAAATGCCTTTTGTCCTCAATAAATAGAAATGTGAGCAAATGAGTCAGTAAGGCCCTTAAAATAACTCACAAATTAATTATCCTGATAAGCCCCTTCTTCAAGCAGCCTCTCACTTCTTCCGCCGTTCAAAATGGTATCCGTAGTGCCGAGTCCTGTGAACAGTGCCAGTTAGGAGTAGCTTTTCTCCAGCGATCTCCAGCGATCTTCCCGGCGAGCGATCAGCCTAGCGATGTGTGGGCGATGTGCTGAAAGTTGCGGTGGGCGATCATCTCAGCGATGTGAAATTCTTGTGTGCCGAAAGTTAGGCCGGCGATCTTTGGGCGATGTACCGGGCCAACTTTCCACTTTTTAAATAAAATGGGCAACAGCTTGCCTATTTGGGAGATAAATAGGCGATAGCCCAGTGATCATCAGGGGAAAGTCCAGCCCCATGTATCTCCCTCTTGAATGCCTCCCACTGCTCTGGCACTGATTTATTTTCAAGTAACTGTTTCCAGTTCACTTTTGCTAAATCACTTCTCAGCTTAGTAAAATAGGCCTTCCCCCAATTTAGAACTCTTACTCCTGTTTTTTCTTTGTCCTTATCCATAATCATGTTAAAACTAACTAAATGATAATCACTACCAGAAGAATGCTCTCCCACTGATAATCCTATCTGCCCAGCTTCACTCCTTAACACTAAATCCAGAACTGCCCTCCCCACCCCACCCCACCCCCGTCTTGTTGGGCTTGCTACGTATTGGCTAAAAAAGTTCTCCAGAATGCAATTTAGGAATTCTGTGCCCTCTGTACCTTTTACACTGATAGTATCCCAGTTAATATTAGGGTAATTGAAATCCCCCACTATTACTGCCCTATTGTTTTTTGCACTTGTCAGAAATTTGCCTACATATTGGCTTTTGTATATCCCTCGGAATGTTTGGGGGTCTATAGTACACTCCCAGCAGTGTGATTGCCCCTTTTTTATTCTTTAGTTCAACCCATATGGCCTCATTTAATGACCCCTCTAACATATCATCCCTCCTTACAGCTGTAATTGTTTATTTAATCAATACTGCGATCCCTCTTCCTTTTTTAACTCCCTCTCTATCCTGTCTGAAAACCCTGCAACCAGGAATGTTGAGCTGCCATTCCTGCCGTTCTTTCAGCCATGTCTCAGTAATGACTATAATATCGTAATCCCTTGTGACTATCTGTGCCCTCAGCTCATCTGCCTTATTTCCTAGACTCCTTGCATTAAAGTATATATCATTTAGCTTTGACAAATTGCCTTGATGTCTATTTTCTAGCCTTTGTTTCTCTTGCCTTCCAAACATGCTTACTAATTTTCTGCCTTCCATTTCCAGCTTGGCTTCTTTCCCTTCTGACAATGCTCTCAGGTTCACATACCCCTGCCAAGCTAGTTTAAACCCTCCCCATCAGCACTAGCAACCCCACCCCCGCCCCCCCACGAGGATATTGGTCTCGGCTCCATTGAGGTGCAACCCTTGTACAGGTTTGTACAGGTGCCAACTCCCCCAGAAAAGTTCCCAATGCCTCGGGAATCTAAACCCTCCCTCCTACACCATCCCTCCAGCCATGCATTCATCCATTCTATCCTTGTATTTCTGTACTCACTAGCACATGACACCCGGAGTAATCCAGAGATTACTACCACTTGCAGCCTCTGTTTTGAATTAATCCTGATTTGGTATAAAAGGTTATCATCACCCATTCAAGGAGACGGTTTTGAACAATTAGGAACAGCTACTTATATTTTATTCATTAATGGGACGTAGGCGTCGTTGACAAGGTCAGTATTTATTGCCCATCCCTAATTGCCCTTGAGAAGATGGTAGTGAGCCGTCTTGAACTGCTGCAGGCCCGCAGTGTTGTTAGGGAGGGAGTTCCAGGATTTTGACCGAGCGACAATGAGGGAACGGTGATAAGTCAGGATAGTGTGGGACTTGGAAGGGAACTTGCAGGTGGTGGTGTTCCCATGCTCTTGCTGCCCTTGTCCTGTAGGTTGTAGAGATCGCAAGTTTGGAAGATGTTGTCGAAGAAGCCTTGGTGAGTTGCTACAGTGCATCTTGTAGATGGTACACACTGCAGCCTCAGTGCGCCAGTAGTGGAGGGAGTGAATGTTTAAGGTGGTGGATGGATTGCCAATTAAGTGGGCTGCCTTGTCCTGGATGGTGTGAAGCCTCTTGAGTGTTGTTTGAGCTGCACTCATCCAGGCAAGTGGAGAGTATTCTATCTCACTTCTGACCTATGCTTTGCAGATGGTGGAAAGACTTTGGGGAGTCAGTTGCCACAGAATACCCAGCCTTTGACCTGCTATTATAGTATTTATGTGGCTGGTCCAGTTAAGTTTCTGGTCAATGGTGACCCCCAGGATGTTGATAGTGGGGGATTCGGTGATGGTAATGCCGTTAAAAGTCATGGGGCAGTGGTTAGACTCTCGCTTGTTGGAGATGGTCATTGCCTGGCACTTGTGTGGCGTGAATGTTACTTGCCACTTATCCACCCAAGCCGGAGAGTGTAGTCCAGGGCTGGCTGAATGCGAGCATGGACTGCTTCATTATCTGAGGAGCTGAACGAGGGAAGGTCACTAATGAAGCAGCTGAAGATGGTTGGACCTTCATCAAAATAACAACAACAACTTGTATTTATATAGCTCTTTAACATAGTAAAATGTACCAAGGCTATGATATGGATATTTTTCATTATTCAAACAGTTAAACTAGCCCTGAATCTTTCCAGTAATCACAATTTTACTGGAACACTTGGGCTGTAAAAGATTCCATCAATTCCAGCATGAAATAGAGGGCACTGTATTAGGATCAGATTACAACAATAAATTATGATGTTTGGTCAAAATTATTCAGGGAACAGATTTATTTTCATGGATGAGTGGGGAGTTAGACATTATCCTATCAATAAGAAGTGAGGGAAATTAATTTTCAATTTAATTTTGAATGGCAGTTTTAAAAATAAAGGGCGAATTCACAACTGCATAAGAGGGTGCTAAACTCACAACACCAAGGTCAAATGTGAAACCAAATTATTTGTACTAAAGCAGCTGCATCTGGGGCAGTTTCACCAGATGTGGTCGAGCCATCTGGACAAGAAGACGCCCATTTCATTGAGTCACTCAGGAAGCTTTCATGGAAACATGCGCAGCCTTGATGGATGAGTAGCAGGGGTATGACAAGGTAATATGGGAAATTGGAGAAATGAAACAAAAAATGTATTGAATGTGCAGATTCATGGCCAGTTTATCTGTTCGAATAATGCAAAACATCCAGATCACCTCCTCTTTGGATGAAGAACATGTTGCATTGTTTTTCACTGTTGTGCCTTAAATGCTGCAGTATAATTTAGGTAGACATGGACAAAACAGCCAAGATTTTTCACTCAGGAGGCAATGTGGGGGAGAAATTCAACACCATTTGCTCATTTATTGGGTTGGAGGGACGAATTTTGTGTCATGATCTTCCCCGGAAGTGTCTTGGGCTGCATAATGGGAAGCCAGCGACTTTCAAACATGCAGATACCCACCTGAAACAGACATTAGGATCCTTGAATTTGCAAATCGGGATCCTGTCAGTTTTTGGAGCTTTGATGAAAAGTTGATGAGCAAATGAGTGAGTCAAGTGCCATGCAAGCTCCACTTCTGGGTCTACAGCAACCTAACCAGTGGTCCTTCAGAAAGAAAGAGCTTGAAAGAAAGAAAGGGACCACTGGAGGCCACCCACCAAAAGGCAAGTACATTTTTAATAGTTTCATTTGTGAAGCCAGGAGGAGTCCTTTTGCTTCTCCATGCTCCACAAAAATACTGCAGGGCGTGGCCAGCCCTGGCTGACCATTTCCCACCCCTCCCCCAAC
This sequence comes from Pristiophorus japonicus, assembly GCF_044704955.1. Classification (NCBI taxonomy): domain Eukaryota; kingdom Metazoa; phylum Chordata; class Chondrichthyes; family Pristiophoridae; genus Pristiophorus; species Pristiophorus japonicus. The sequence continues at coordinate 138,871,669 of NC_091979.1, read as the reverse complement.
ACTCTTGCACCCCTCCCCAACTACTCCCCTATCCCTGTCCCACCACTCCCCCATCCAGGACCTAACAGCTAACCTGCTCTTTATCGCAGCTAACCAAAAATCCCAAGGCCCCGGCTGGTGAGCAGCATCTGGACACCTGACAACTAACCCGTTTCATGTAGATGGCGCCCGAAGCCCAATTTCGAACAAGCTTCACGGCACCTTCTTCGGGTTCACGTTCGTATCATGCTGCCCACTTTGAACTAGAATCCAGACTAAGTTGAATGATGCTTGTCTTCCAGCCACCCAACTGACCTGCTGTTGACTCTGGTGAACTCTCCATAGTCAGCCTTGATTAAAAACATTTACAACTAGTGACCGGTGGTATTCCCACCTGTGCTGAGGAGCTCACCGCTGTGGTGGGGATGATGGGTGTTGGAGAACAGCTGTAGCTGCAGGAGTCAAATCCCTTCGGCATCTTACAGGGACCGGCAATCTCAGGAAAGGGGGACAAAGGAATATGGAAACAGGGCAGGCACATGGGATTAGGACTACTGCTTGTGTGGAGGACAGACACCAACGTGGATTGGTCGGGTTGAATGGCCTGCTTCCGTGTTGGAACTGCTATGTTATTCAGAACTGATATTAGGCATATATACTACAGAATACCAGAAATGTAATTAAACATACAGATGGATATTGCCCAGCAAGGAAATACATTTCACATTTTAAACTCTTTTTTCAGCCCTCAAAGGGGCCATAACAAACTGGAACAAAAGCAACACATTACAGGCGCTGGAAATCCAAAATAAAAACAGGAAAAAAATCAGAAAAACTCAGCAGTTGGTCATCATCTGTGGAGAGAGGAAGGTAGGGGTAATATTTCAGGTCAACGACCTTTTGTCAGATCTGCCTAACCTGCTGAGTGTATCCAGCACTTTTGGTTAATAAACTGGAAGTGGATTTTTTAAAATGAAGGCGTAGAGAAAAACAATTCTTATTGTTGGTAAAAGTTCTCAGAACACATGGCAAACAAATCTCCTCCTTCGGACTCCTGTTCAAAATCAGAGTGAAACTGAGCTTTCTTCCGCACCCAGGGGAAACCATCTTCAGCAAAAAGAATTTCTGCTGATCATCATTTTGCTTTGAATCAAACTTTGCAGCCAAGTTTAATAATACATAGTAACAAGTTTAACGTCTTTCAGATGTGTTTGTTAAATTGAGGTCTCATCTGCCCTCTCAGATGGATGTAAAAGATCCCTTAGGACCATTTCGAAGAAGAGCAGGGAAATCGTTCCCAGCGACCTGTACAATACTCATCCCTCAATCAACATCACTAAAACAGATTATTTGGTCATTTGTGGGATCTGTTTGTGGGACCTTGCTATGCGCAAATTGGCTGCCGTGTTTCCTATATTACAACAGAGACTACGGGCCCAAGTTTCGGGCCGCGCTGACCTGGATGCCCGTTTTTCGCGCCACAAAGTGCGCCTAAAAAAAAACTCACCTAATCTCCGGCTCCCTGCAGGCCCTCTGGAGCTGGGCGCGGCGCAGCACGAGCTGTGGGGGGCGGAGCCAGCTGAAAACAGTGCCGGGACCTCTGCACATGCGCGCTACAGTGGCCGCGCATGTGCAGTAGCTCCAGGCGCCCAAAACTGTGCGCGAGGGGCCCGAAGCACGCAGCCCCTAGCCCTGGCCGAATGGCCTCACTGTGGCTGCGTGCTTAAGGCTCACCTCCCAACCGACCGGACCCGACCCGACTTGACTCCCGCTCCCCGGACCGGACCTGACCTGACCCGACCCGACCACCACTCTTCCCCCGCCCCGGCGACCCGACCACCACTCCCCCTCCCCGACCTCCGCGACTCACCCCCCCCAGCCCCCCGGCGACTCGACCTCCCCTCCCCCCCCCAACCCGACCCGACCTCCGCTCCCCCCGACCTCCGCAACTCACCCCCCCCGAGACTCTACTCCCCGCCCACCCCCCGAGACTCTCCTCCACCCCCACCGAGATTCTCCTCCTCCCCCCCCCCGAGATTCTCCTCCCCCCCCCCCGAGGCTCTCCCCCGCTGAGACTACCCTGCCCCCTCGAGACTACCCTGCCCCCTCGAGACTCCTTTCCCCCCCCCGAGACTCTCCTCCCCCCCACCCCGAGATTCTCCTCCCCCCCCGAGATTCACCTGCCCCCCCCCGAGACTCTTTCCCCCCCCCGACCCGACCTCCGCGATTCCCGTCCACCTCCGCCGATTCTCTCCCCCCCCGCGACTCTCCCGACCTCCGTGACTCTCTCCCCCCACTCCCCCGACCCTCTTTCCCCCCCCGCGACTCTCTTGCCCCTCACCGCGACTCTCTCCCCCCGATCTCCGCGACCCCCCTGATCTCCGCGACGCCCCCCCATCTCCGCGACTCTCCCCCCCCGATCTCCGCAACCCCCCCCCCCCCGATCTCCGCAACCCCCCCCCCGACCTCCACGACACTCCCCCGATCTCTGCGACCCCCCCCCGGATCTCCGCGACCCCCCAGCCCCGATCTCCGCGACCCCCCCCCCCGGACCCAAGACCCGATGCCACCCCGAAGTTTTGGGCCTGGCCGTTCAGCCTCCTCCCCTCCCCTCCACTCTTCTCCCCTCCATCTCCCTCTCTCTCCTCCCCTCTCATCCCCCTCTCCTCCCCCTCTCCTCTCTACCCCTCTCCCTCCCCTTCCCTCACCCTCTCCTTCTCCCCCTCCCCTCTCTCTCCCCCCCTCTCTCTCCCCTCTCTCTCTCCCCCCCCTCTCTCCCCTCCCCCCTCACCCCCTCCCCTCCCCCCTCACCCCCTCCCCTCCCCCCTCACCCCCTCCCCTCACTCTCTCTCCCCTCTCCGCTCTCTCTCTCTCTCCCCCCTCCGCTCTCTTCCCCCCTCCCCTCTCTTCCCCCCTCCCCTCTCTTCCCCCTCCCCTCTCTTCCCCCTCCCCTCTCTCCCCCCTCCCCTCTCTTCCCCCTCTCTTTCCCCCTCCCCTCTCTTTCCCCCTCCCCTCTCTTTCCCCCTCCCCTCTCTTTCCCCCTCCCCTCTCTCCCCCCTCCCCTCTCTTCCCCCTCTCTTTCCCCCTCCCCTCTCTTCCCCCTCTCTTTCCCCCTCCTCTCTCTTCCCCCCCTCTCCCTCTCTCTTCCCCCCCTCTCCCTCTCCCTCCTCCCCCCCCCTCTCCCCTCTATCTCCCCCACCTCCTCCCCTCTTTCCCCACCTCCCCTCTCTTTCCCCACCTCCCCTCTCTTTCCCCACCTCCCCTCTCTTTCCCCACCTCCCCTCTCTTTCCCCTCTTTCCCCCCCTCTCTCCCTCCCCCTCCTCTCTCCCCCACCTCCCCCACCCTCCTCTCTCCCCCACCTCCCCCCACCCCCCTCTACCTCCCCCCACCCCACTCCGCACCCTCTACCTCTCCCCCCACCCTCTACCTCCCTCCTCCTTCCTCCCCCACCCCCTTTCTCCCCCTCCCCTCGCTGTCAGAAACACAGACACTGACAGACAGTGAAAGACACACACACAGACAGACAGAGATAGAGACACTGACAGATTCACACTGGGGGCCTGTCCCAGCATGCTGTTGGAGGACTCCCGGTGCTGCAGTCGGAAAGTAGAAATTGTTTTATTTATTGATTTATTATTTTTTTTTGATTGATTTATTGGTTAGAACTGGAGCAAACTAAATGCCGAGAATTGCAATTTCTAAGATACTCCATTCTAAACCAGTTGCTCCAAAAAAACAGGAGCAACTCAGGCCGAAACCTGGCCCTACATTTCAAAAGTTCTTAATGTAATATATATAGCTCCACCCAGTGGACTACTGTGGCATTGCAGCCATTGCTGTTTACAGCAATAAAAAGTGAACAAGTCACCTGACTGGTTCCTAAAGTTATCAGCCATCTTAAAGCCTGTGTGGTCGTACTGAAAACATAACATTGGCAACGAGGGATAGGATAATTGGATAACCTAGCTGAAATTTTTGTTGTTGAATGATTCAGCCATCTGACAGAGAGACTTTGAGAGCTTCTCTGTTTTGAATATGTAAGTGGTTTCCCTTAGGTGTTTTCGACGCACCCCCACGTTACAATAGTTCTAGACCTGGGAGTGATTACTGTACTGAACAGATGAATGAGTCATGGACAAATACCTCAGTCTCAACCGACAATGCTTTTTTAAAGCTACCCCAACATGGCAAAACAAGTAAGCACAGTGATGATGTAGTACAATATAATACCCCGGCATGTCCAAACCACCCCTATCGCAAAGTACCTAACGTCTAAACCCTCTGCTTGGATCCACAGTGTATGCCCCTATGGTCCTTGCAGCAAAACCTCCCCACTAAAACCCTTACTAAGGCTTGGTTGGGAGAATCCACTACACCTCCTCACACAGTGGCTGTGATTTTAAAGATGCGTGGGCAGGGATGTGATTCGTTGTCTTACTCGCTGCTTCTCTTGGTGAAAACGTGCCTCTTCTGGTTCCATACTGGTTTCTTTCCGTCCCACGTGGAGTGCTCAGTTCTTGTCAAGGCGAAGCAAGCAAGAGCAAAGGGAGAGAGAGAGAGAGAGAGAGAGAGAGATGTGGCCACACAGCCACCTTTTATATCCCCAGTCTGTTTGCCTTTTCTGGCCCAATAAAGTTTTTCCTTGTTTCGAGGATCCTGTTTGTTTGTCCCTTCTGGCCAAATAAAGTTTTCCTTGTTTCGAGGCTTCCTGTTTTCAGTCCAGTTATGGGTTTTCGCTTCCGACCGGTCTGGGCTTAACTGCTCTCTATGATTCTGGTTTCTCGCCTCTCAGTGTTATCTCATCCAGGTAATGGCTTGATCACTGATCAGTTCATCTGATCTAACTCTGACGAATTCACATTGCTTAACAATGAACCCTCCATTTGCCCATTACCTGTGGTGAGTTGCCTTATCCTGGCGATTGTCTTCCCTGACCACTCCTGCCCATCAAGTGTGGATTTCAAGTACAACATGGAAAAGTACCTGGGACCCTCCCACAAACAGGCTTCCAGTTTTTTCTGCAGTGAAAAAATATAAAGTTTTCCTTAAAACGCAATGTCCAGATAATGTCCAACAATTCTTGGGGACCCGATGCCAACATTTAACAGCTAAAAATCCAAGGTAAATTACTAGCACACTTGGCTGAACTGACAGAGTGTAGATGGCCATGCCTATGGGAATAATAGGGTGCTTGGGGAAGTTTCAACGCGACCATGAAAGTTTCGGAGCGTATATGGAGTGGCTAGAAATGTTTTTCACTGCAAATAGTATCAGCGAAGTCCCAGATGATGAAAACCATAACTGGATGGTGTTGGAAAGCAAACGGGCTATTTTCTTAACTGAAGCAGGGCCCAAGGTGTATGAAACCATGAAAAATGTGCTTGTGCCTGTCAAGCCAAAGGACACATCACTTAAGCAGATTCTAACTAAGTTGCAACAGCACTACAGTCCTGAGCCCCTGGAGATTGCTGAAAGTTATCGTTTCGGAATAAGAGATCAGTTAACCGACGAAAGTACCAGTGAGCACATTTGTAGCATTAACAAAGCTATCTATTCACTGTAATTTCAGAAACTTTCAGGTCCGAGCATTGCGTGACCGCTTTGTTTGTGGGATGAAAAATTACGCGATCAGAAGAAAGTTATTGCCAACTCCTTACTTGACTTTTGATTTAGCTTGTCAGACAGCTATGTCGATTAACATGGCCGACCAATATTCCCAAGAATTTCGTACCATTTAGAGTCCTCAGACAACTGAGGTGAATCGCCTCCAGGTTAAAAGTAAAAGGCAGTTGGGCCCCAAGGTCTCAGCAACTGGCAATGGTAACAGTGCATTGAAGTCCTGCTATCGGTGCCTAGGACAACACATTGCTCAAAGTTGTCCATATGTGAAGCAGAGTGTTTCTTCTGCAGGAAAACTGGGCATCTTGCAAAGGCATGCCGACAGAAGGATAACCAGCTTTCAAAGCTATGAGTAGAAATCCGCAGAGACTACATAGCATGGAAGAAAAACAACAGGACGAGGAGGTTTTGAAGCTACACATCATCAGGAGCACGAGGTTAACTAACAGCAATTTGAAAACTATCATCATCCACATCGATGTAGTAGGAACTAAGATACGCATGGAAATCGACACTGGTGCATCCATGAGTTTAGTACCAGACTATACCTCGACAAATTGCATGATTTCCCATTGTAGAAATTCAAGATAGAGCTACGAGGCTACTCAGGAGAGAACATTCCTATGGTAGGTCATATCACCGTACCGGTGAAATACAAGGATCAATTTCAGAGCTTGCCTCTCTTAGTAGTGGCAGGAGACAAGCCTGCCTTACTAGAAAGAAATTGGTTGGGATCACTGAAGCTCGATTGGAGTGAGATTTTTCATGTTGAAACGAGATTTGCATCGAAGGATGATATCAAGAAGTATCCGAGGATGTTCTGCGAAACAGGCAGTCCGATCCAAGGCTTCAAGGCGAGTGTCAGGGTACAGAAGGACACTAGACCAGTCTACTGCAAGCCACGTTCCGTACCATATGCACTCAAGGAGAAAGTTGAGCAAGAACTCAAAAGACTGGAGACCGAGAACATTATCTCTAAGATAGATCTATGTAATTGGGCTACACCCATTGTTGTTGTACCTAAGTCCGACGGTAAGGTAAGATTGTTTGGTGATTATAAAGTAACCATAAACCAGGTTCTAGAGGGTAATCTCCCCAATACATTGCCAAATGTAGAAGATTTGTCCACAACACTGACAGGTGGTCAGATCTTCTCAAAGTTGGATCTTACAAATGCCTACTTACAACTTGAACTAGATGTGGAGTCGAAGTCATGCTTGACTATATTCAATTTAATCGACGACCATTTGGAGTGTCTTCTGCCCCCACCATATTCCAAGGGGTGATGAACCAGATTTTGCAAGGTATTGAAGGGGTAGTATGTTATTTAGAGGACATACTAATTTAAGCACCAAACAGGCAAATTCATAATAACATATTGAATGAAGTCCTCAAATGGCTAAAGAAGCACAGAGTACGAGTGACTGCTCGCTCACAAGTGTGAGTTATTTCAAAACTCAGTGGAGTATTTAGAGCACTGAGTAGACAAAGATGGTTTACATCCAACCAAGGGAAAGCTGGATGCAATCAGAAATGCACCCACTTCCAAGAATGTCGCTGAACTTTGATAATTTTTGAGTCTTTTGAATTATTATGGGAAGATCCTAACACATTTGGCTACATTGTTACATTCACTGAATGAACTATTGAAAGAACAGGTCCATTGGAAGTGGTCAGAAGAATGTGACGCAGCATTCAAGGAGTTTAAAAGCAAATTGGTAGAGAGCACCAGGTTAGTTCACTATGACATATCTAAGGAGATCAAGCTAGCATTTTGCCTTTCCATATGGAATTGGGGCAGTGATCTCTCATGTACTACATAGTGGGGAGAAGAGACCAATTGCTTTTGCTTCACGCACTCTCAGTGCCAGTGAGCATAATTATGCGCAAATCGAAAAGGAAGCTTTAGCATTAATTTTTGGGGTCAAGAAGTTCCACAAATATTTGTATGGTCGTAAGTTTACTATCGTTATGGACCATAAGCCCCTGACAGCAATCCTCCATCCAAAGACCCCAGTTCCAACATTAGCTGCAGCCTGAATGCAGAGATGCGCTTTAATTTTGTCAGCATATACATATGATATTGAATACAGACGATCAGCTGATCACAGTAATGCTGATGCTGTGTCAAGATTGCCTTCCCCATCACAAGTTACACCCTATAGGGAAGAAGTGTTATATTTTTCATACATTGATGAACTGCCAGTCACACCTGAAGAGTTTGGTAGAACAACCAAATGTGACCCAGTTATGTCAAAGGTGTATGATTATATTGCAAATGGCTGGCCAAACCAGGTAACAGACAAAGATATTCATCCATTTTTCATTGTAGGAATGATTCGTCAGTCGATAAAGATTGTATCATGTGGGTTGCAAGGGTGGTTATACCAAATAAATTCGGGTCCAAATTATTAGGAGATCTTCATGACCAGCACCAGGGAATATGCTTGACCAAGGGTTTTGCATGCAGTTACTTATGATGGCCAGGTCTTGATAAAGAAATAGAGTACATCATCAGTGAGTGTATGATATGTCAAGCGGTAAGCAAGCAACCACCATCAGTACCAATACAGCCCTGGAAATGGCCTCCCAGGGTGTGGCAAACATTTCATATCAATTTTGCTGAGCTCGAAGGACAACAATTGTTCATTGTGATTGATAGCCATTCGAAGTGGGTCGAGGTATTTCCAATGCAGAAAATAACAAGTAAAACATTAGACATTTTGCAGAGATTATTTTCTTCATTTGGCCTCCTGGAAAAAATTGTGTCTGATAATTGACTATAGTTTTGTTCAGAAGAATTTGCACAGTTCACGAGCAAAAATGATGTGAAACATACCAAGGTTCCACCATACCATCCTGCTTTGAATGGTGCAGCAGAGCGCACAGTACAAATTGTAAAACGTGTCCTCATAAAACAAATGTTAGATCCAAATCCAAAGAAACGACAGTCATTGGACCACAAATTGGCTAATTTTTAAATTACATATTGTAATACTCCTCATCCAACTACTGGTAGAACACCAACAGAGTTGTTTCTCAAACAACAGCCACAAACCAGATTCTCATTGTTAAAACCAAACTTGGCACAATCTGTAAGAGAGAAGCAATTAAGACAAAAAGAGAATCATGATAGAGGTAGAGTAAAAGAGAGAACAGTGAAATTAATTTAGAAGGTGAGAGTGAAGAACCATAACCATAAATGGTTAAAATGGTTCCCAGGAAGAGTGGTGAAGATATGTGGTCCAGCACATATTCGGTCAAGATGTTTGATCATGGAAAGGTTAGGTTTGTTCACATTGATCATATTTTACCTACAGATGTGGAAGGAGTTGAAGATTGGAATGATTGGATTATTTCTGACTCATCAGAAAGTTTTGATACAAGTAAAGTACCAGTAGCATATCCTACATCAAATGTACTGGAAACAAGTCCAAGAGAAAGTCAGAATTTAAATCTGAGTCCGAGTCAGGCAGACAAACGGTCTGAAGTTGTAAAGAGTTCAAATGTAAATCAAGAGCATCCCTTGGAGGAAAACTTTCCTCAGGATCAGCCTAGAATGAGTTTAAGTTCAACACCATGTTTGGAAGGTTCTGTTCAAGAGTGAAGGTTGAAAACAGAAAACAACTGGTTAAGCTTGATTTGTAAATATGGCAAAGTAAGTCCATGTATTTTGTTATGTATAACCATGCAAGTTATGTATGATGATTGTTTGTTATAATTATTTTTTCACGACGGAGGGAGATGTGTAATATATATAGCTCCACCCAGTGGACTACTGTGGTAATGCAGCCATTGATGTTTACAACAATAAAAAGGGAACAAATCACCTGATTGGTTCCTGAAGTTATCAGCTATCTTAAAGCCTGTGTCATACCAAAAACATAACACTTCATTGGCTGTAAAGCACTGGGATATCCAGAGGTCGTGAAAGGCACTCTAATAAATGCAAGTCCTTCTTTATCTTTTACCATTCTAAAATCGCATTCACAATGGAGCTTTGTTTGCTCAGCTAATTTGAGATCAAAGAGCTTTGTACTTCAAACTGTTAATTCCCAACACAAACACAGGATCCACATCCAGTAAGATAACAGGGGTTACAGTTTGGCAACTTAATTTACAGAGGTTTATTAAAAACATTTACTGATTCTGTTGCTGGAGAGCATCCTTCATGTCTCACTTTCCTCTTTTTCTTTGCTTCTTTCCCTGCAGAGACCCAGGGAATGATCTTTACCTACATGAGGTAGAGTGGTAGGCAGTGAATGGGATGTGCACAGTGGTTACACAGAAGAGCAGTCGGGTGACCCACGTGACTTGCACAGTCGACCCACATTATCATGCCATTGATGAGCTACCAGAGTGAAATCCGTTCCACGTGGGCAGATCACCGGTTTGGAGGTGGGAAATCGACGGTGTGGTCACTTGTCAAGGACCTCCAGGAACAAAAAGAAGCAGCACCTTGGAGCAGGAGGCAACACAACTGCAGAACCTGCAGCAGTTACATAAGGTGGAAAACCCACAAGTATCTGCCAGAGGTAGTGTAATATATAGCTCCACCCACAGCTCCACCTACTGTGGTGATGCAGCCATTGCTGTTTACAAGAAATAAAAAGGAATGGAGCCATCTTGTAAAGTCTGTTGTTTGTGAAGTCATAGAGAAGATACCACAGATAGGCAGAGATGAAAATGCACAAATGACACCACTTGACCCCTGTCTGCATGTATGCACTGGGCTCCTGCCTGTGTCCAACATATTTCAGTCCGCCTGAAAAACTTAAATGTCACTGTTTTATGTTTCAACCTGGAGTTCTTGAGCTGCATATATTCATAGCTGTGAATCGGCAGGGCTAGCAGCTACTCCACTTTAGTTTTATTCCCATCACATTTTGCAGGTAAATTGATTGCCCCCGCCCCCCCCACCCTCTCCCAGACCTAATGAGCGAGACTAACTCCTCACACTTACTTATGTTAAACTCGTACTCATAAGCTGTTGGGACATTCATAGACCACATTTTCAATGCCAGTTTACTGTACATGAGCTGGTCTACACAATGGAATGTAACTGGCAGAGGTGTGCAACTGTATTGCAGTAGCATGAGAACAACATTTATGTGAAGTATTTACACCTTAGACCTTTTGCATTACAGCCAGCAACATAAGGAAAGTCCCCCTAATTTGTGTTTCTTAATTTGTAGATTAGACTACATAAACTCTCTGACCCCGATACCAGAAATGCAAGGATCTACATATCAGGAAAGGATGAACAGGCTGGGTCTCTTTTCTCTTGGAAAAAAGAAGGCTGAGGGATGACCTGATAGAGGTCTTTAAAATTATGAGTGGATACAAAGAGAATGTTTCCACTTATGGGGAAGAGCATAACTAGAGGCCATCAATATAAGAAAATCACCAAGAAATTCAATAAGGAATTTAGAATAAACTTATTTTCCCAAAGAGTGGTGAGAATGTGGACCTCTTTACTGATACGTCCATACTATACAGTATAAATGCACACGAGGCCCATTCTTGAGAGAAGGTCAGTCTATGACCTGTAATTTATTCCGAAGCACTCAAATGCAGGAAGTGGGTGGAGCTTCCCCTTTTATATCTGAAGGTCTAGGTTAGGAGTGTCTCCCACAAGTTCACCACCTAGTGGTCAGTGTTCTCACGGTGTACCACTTAGGTCAGTTTATACATGGGTTACAATGCTGGTTGAATACATGACATCACCTTCCCCCCTCAAAGTCTTATTGGGATCACAGGTTGAGTCTCTCTGGTGGTTTACGCTCTCTTGTAGAGCGCCTGAGTTGGGCTCCGGTTGTTGGGCGCTGGCCTGAGTGTCTGCTGTTTACGGTGCCTCAGGCTGTCCGGACTGCCCACAGTGACTGGGCTCTGCTCCCTTTGGTTCCTGTATTCGGTCACCTGTGGTGGAGTGAACTCTACATCGTGTTCTTCCTCTGCTTCTTCTATGGGGTTGCTGAACCTCCTTTTTGTTTGATCCACATGTTTGCGGCAGATTTGTCCATTGGTAAGTTTAACTACCAGAATCCTATTTCCCTCTTTGGCAACCACAGTGCCTGCGAGCCATTTGGGCCCTGCAGCGTAGTTGAGGACAAAAACAGGATCATTTACATCAGTACATCGCGCCTTCGCATTCCTGTCATGGTAGTCATATTGTGACTGCCGCCTGCTCTCGAAAATTTCTTTCATGGTGGGGTATATAAGGGATAACCGGGTTTTGAGCGTCCTTTTCATTAGCAGCTCTGCGGGTGGAACCCCTGTGAGCGAGTGTGGTCGGGATCTATAGGCCAACAGGAGGCGTGATAAGCGGGTTTGTAGGGAACCCCCTTGGATTCTGAGCATCCCCTGTTTGATTATCTGCACTGCTCGTTCTGCCTGGCTGTTTAAGGCCGGCTTGAACGGAGCTGTTCTGACATGGTTAATTCCATTGCCTGCCATGAAGTCCTGGAATTCAGTACTTGTGAAGCACGGGCCATTGTCGCTGACCAAGATGTCCGGTAGACCGTGGGCGGCGAACATTGCCCGTAGACTTTCTACCGTGGCAGAGGATGTGCTTGAATTTAAAATGTCACACTCGATCCATTTGGAGTAGGCGTCTACGACAACCAAAAACATTTTTCCCATGAAAGGATCTGCATAGTCCACATGGATGCGTGACCAAGGCTTGGCGGGCCATGGCCAGGCGCATTGCCCAGCTGGGCACACGTGTTGCACCTGCGAACACAAAGTTCCAGATCTGCGTCTATCCCTGGCCACCAAACGTGTGACCTGGCAATTGCCTTCATCGTGACAATGCCCAGGTGCCCATTGTGGAGTTCTCTGATGAACACCTCTCTGCCCATCTGGAGCATGACTATGCGGTTTCTCCACAGTAGGCAGTCGGCCTGAATCGAGAGTTCAGCCTTGCGCCTGTGAAATGGTTTAAATTTCTCAGGGCATGCCCCGTACGTGGCTGCCCAGTCCCCATTCAGGACACATTTCTTGACTAGAGAGAATAGCGGGTCTCTATTTGTCCAGACTTTAATCTGACGGGCTGTCACGGGTGAGCCTTCGCTTCCGAAAGCTTCAACAGCCATGACCATCTCAGCAGCATGCTCGGTAGCCCCCTCAGTGGTGGCTAGTGGGAGCCTGCTGAGTGCATCGGCGCAGTTTTCGGTGCCCGGTCTGTGCCGAATTGTGTACTCAGATGGCTAACGTGAGTGCCCACCTCTGTATGCTGGCCGATGCGTTTGCATTTATGGCCTTGTTGTCGGCCAAAAGGGACGTTAGGGGTTTGTGATCTGTCTCCAGCTCAAATTTCCTGCCAAACAGGTACTGGTGCATTTTCTTTACCGCATATACACATGCGAGCGCCTCCTTTTCTACCATCCCGTAGCCCCTTTCTGCCTGGGACAGATTTCTGGAGGTACAAGCTACCAGTTGTAACTGACCCTTGGGATTGACATGCTGCAACACACACCCGACACCATAGGACGACGCATCGCACGTTAACAAAAGTTTCTTACATGGGTCATATAGCGTTAACAGATTGTTGAAACATAGCAAATTGCGTGTTCTATTAAAAGCCCTTTCCTGGCTGTCCCCCCAGATCCATTCGTGACCTTTGCGTAGGAGCACATGTAGCGGCTCCAGCAGCATGCTCAATTTGGGAAGAAAGTTACCAAAATAGTTCAGGAGCCCCAGGAATGAACGCAGCTCTGTCGTGTTACGGGGTCTGGCTGCTCTCTGGATCGCTTCCGTCTTGGACACAGTAGGGCTGATCCCGTCTGCTGCTACCCTCATCCCCAGGAATTCTACCTCTGGAGCTAGGAAGACGCACTTCGCCTTTTTCAGTCGCAGACCTACCCGGTCCAGTCTGCGTAGCACCTCCTCCAGGTTGTCGAGGTGTTCTTCAGTATCGTAACCCGGAATGAAGATGTCGTCCTCAAAAACCACCGTCCCTGGAATCGACTTGAGGAAGCTTTCCATATTTCGGCCGAATCCCGAACGGACATCTGTTGTACTCAAGCAATCCCTTGTGTGTCATGATGGTGGTCAGCTTCTTCGACTCACTCGCCAGCTCCTGGGTCATGTAAGCTGAGGTCAGGTCCAATTTTGAAAAAGGCTTGCCACCAGATAGCGTCGCAAAGAGGTCCTCCGCGCTTGGTAGCGGGTACTGGTCTTGGAGTGACACCCGATTGATGGTGGCCTTGTAATCGCCACATATCCTGACCGGCCCATCTGCCTTGAGCACCGGCACAATCGGGCTCGCCCAGTCACTGAATTCGACTGGCAAGATGATGCCTTCCCTCAGCAGGCGGTCCAATTCGCCTTCTATCTTTTCCCGCATCACATACGGCACCGCTCTGGCCTTGTGGTGTACTGGCCTGGCGTCCAGGTTTATGTGAATCACTACCTTGGCCCCCATGAAAGTGTCAATGCCGGGTTGAAATAATGAGTCAAATTTGTCCAGGATCTGTGAGCATGATACTCGCTCCACAGAGGAAATTGCATTGACATCACTCCATTTCCAGTTCATGACAGCAAGCCAACTCCTCCCCAGTAGTGCGGGACCATCCCCTGGGACAATCCAGAGTGGCAGTCTGTTCTCCGAATCTTTGTGGGTCACGACTACCGTGGCGCTGCCTAGCACCGGAATGATCTGCTTTGTGTAAGTCCGTAGCTGTGCGTCAATCGGCGATAATTTTGGCCTCCTAGCCTTGGACGCCCACAACTTTTCGAACTGTTTGATACCCATCAGGGACTGGCTGGCCCCCGTGTCTAACTCCATTGATACTGGGATGCCATTGAGGAGCACTTTCATCATTATCGGTGGTGTCCTGGTGTATGAACTGTATACGTGCTCCACATGAACTCGCTGAACTTCAGCTTCCGGCGATTTCCCCCAGCGTTCATTTCTGCAATTTGTGCAGGTATTTTGCTCACCTCTGCAAACTCCGACTGAGTGTGTGCCTCCACGCCTCCAGCATGAGCTGCGGTTTGAAACAAAAGGTCCCTTGCCAGTCAATCGTCCCTGACTGCCCCTGTGACTGTCCTTGAATGCGCCATTAACAGGTGTTGATGGCCCCATTACTGGCCGCATTGTCCCTTGCAATGGTGTGAATCGCCGTTCAGCTTGCCATTGTCTCTGTCGAACACCCCCTCTGGGTTCGACTACATATTGGGGCATGCCCAATTGCCCCTGTCTGCCTGGAGAACTGTGTGCTGCTTTAACAATGTTGAATCTCTGTCCCAACCATTCCTTAACACAGTACCTCTCGTCTGTTCTGCTAGTGGCCATGCTCGCGTGGTTTAAATCCCAGTTTTTTGTCGCCATTGATACGTCCTTGCTATACAGTATAAATGCACATGAGGCCCATGCTTGAGAGAAGGTCAGTCTGTGACCTGTCCTTTATTCCTTAGCACTCAAGTGCAGGAAGTGGGTGGAGCTTCCCCTTTTCTATCTGAAGGTCTAGGATAGGAGTGTCTCCCACAAGTTCACCACCTAGTGGTCAGTGTTCTCATGGTGTACAACGTAGGTCAGTTTATACATGGGTTACAATGCTGGTTGAATGCATGACATTTACCACAGGGAATGGTTGAAGCGAATAATATAGATGCATTTAAGGAGAGGCTGGACAAGCATATGAGGGAGAAGGAAACAGAGTTATACTGATAGATTTAGATGAGGAAAGACGGGCGGGGGCTCCAGTGGCACATAACCGTCGGCATGGACTGGTTGGGCCGAATGGCCTGTTTCTGTGCCATATATCCTACGTAATCCTATTGATATTTACAGGGAGGTGTGTTCGGAGTGGGGGGATGGGGGTGGCGGGGGGAGCTCTGGACAAGCAACCCAAAAGTACGGGTTTCTGAGACATCTTGCAGATATTAACTACAGGACATCTTTTACATTTTCTGCAGATATCCCGCCCAACAGCCAGCCTAATTGACGGGCTGGCTGCCTGGCGGGCGGGCAGGAAAGCCTGCGGCACAAGGCCGCAGCCGAGGCGCAGAGAGCAGTAGAGAGTGAGGGAAAGATCACGGGGAGGGGGATCTTAATGTCATGGAGGGGTGGGAAGAGATTGCCGGGGAGGCAGGGAGAAACATGGTCATGGGGGTCTTTTGGTCAGGGGGGCAATATTATGGTCGGGGGGCAGATTGTGGTCGCAGGGATGAGGCAAGAGTGTGGAGTTGGGAGGAAATTGCAGGAAGGTGGAGATCGGAGGGAGTCGGTGATCGTGGAGCTTAGAGCAGGTAAGCTTGTTGGATTGGGGAGAAACATTCCTGCTCCTCTTGGTCTATAAGCAGTGCTGTAAATGCACTTACTTTTACCTGCTGGGTTTCCCAAAGCGCGGGAAACCCGGCCGAAATGGATTAGAAATAAAAAGCCTGTAAGAATGGAGGCACGCAGCCTCTTAAAAGTTGTTGTCAACCGACCCACCTCCTGAGAGCGGATTGCTTGCCCACCACTGTCTCTCCTCCATTAAAATGGAAGTGGCCGGGTTCGAGGCAGGTTGGGGTCGGGTTTCAAATTTTTTACATTTTTACTTCCCACCGGACTCAAACCCACCCATATTTGGGGGTTAAATTTCCCCCCAATGTTTCAGATTGTAGGTATTCCAAACCCAGGGCCATAAACAAACGATAGTCACTGATAAATCAAATTGGGAATTAAGGAGAATTTCTTTACCCAGAGTGTTTAGAATGTGGAACTTGCTACCACATGGAGTAGCTGAGGCGAATAGCATAGATGCATTTAAGGGGAAGCTAGATAAGTACATAGGAATAGAAGGATCTCGTCTTCTTAGGCAGTCCCTCGTATTGAGGATGACTTGCTTCCACCAAAAAGGGATGAGTTCGCAGGTGTTTCAATGAAGGACCAGATATTCCAGGTCCCGAACTGCATATTGAAGGGTGGAAGATGCCTGTGCATGGATTTTTTTAATGTGTGGTGACCGTTGCACACCAGCCACTACATGGGCTTGACAGAGCTAGGTCTTGGTCCAGTTGCAAGGATTAACCAAGACGACTGAAGAGCAGCTCTGCTGCACGGATCTAGTGCACACCCATATCACACAAGTTACAGTAGCACATGCACAGCCCCTTACGCATTAAACTCAGCGGTTGGCCCTTAATAGTTATAGTTCTGTTAAGACTGTTTAAATCTGTTTAGCAGATGAATGTATGACAGCCATTTTAAGTTGGCATAGGTGCTACAAATTCCAACTGGTAGTTAAATGTCTGCAAGCATACTTTATGGCACAGGCTGCCTGTGTTCACCACCTCACACAGCTGCACTATTGTAAACAGTGTTTAGAATACACCAGGTGAAAGAGGAATTGTGCGGCCCTGCACCAAACATTAACATGGCAACCAGTTTTCACACTTTGAAAGCCACTTCTGCAATTACTGAAAACCTGCCAAGTTTGAACAATGTCACATCACCTGGAGCAAAACAAAGTTATACATCCTACAAACTCCAATTTCTTTTGTTAAATTGCAACAGCAATTTCCTGTCTTTAAAAAAAGTTTCAAATATGATTTACCAGTTCAGATAGGTTGACCAAACTTCTCTACCAATTAATAGAAAGATATGCTGATAAGGTGAGATGAAGTAGGGTGGTTGGAAGCTCCGGTGGAACATAATTACGGGCACAGACCAGTTGGGCTGAATGGCCTGTTTCTGTGCTGTAAATTCTACCTGATGCTATGTAAAACAAAAATTCAATTGGGGCTCAAGTTTTGGAACCCCGCTAGAATGGCGCTCATCGGAGAGGCCCGCCTAATCTGTAGAACAGAATTGCACCGAAACCTTACTTCGCGATTCTCCGATATCTATAGGCCTGTTTACAGCTTGGTGTGGCGCAGCAGAAGTTGCTGGGGGCGGAGCTACAGCCCTGTGCCAAAAACAGTGCCGGCAGCTGCACGTGTGTGCAGTGGCTCCTGGCCCTCCTAGCGCATCCTGTCTCCGGGCGACGACCCTATCCCGAAGGGGGCCGAGTGGCCTGACATCTCTTACCTTGTCAGTGGTGGGGCCCGCCCGCCCGCCTAGCATTCAGCTGGGGGCGGGCAACACCCAAAGTCCCCAGCGGCGGCCCGGCATCTTCCGGGTGCGGGCCCCGCCTGAAGTGGTGTTGTCGTCGGCCGTGGGGTTGCCCGCCCGGCATCATGCTGGGGGCGGGCCCCGCCCAAAGTCCTCGGCGGCGGCCTGGCATCTTCTGGGTGCGAGCCCCGTCCGAAATGGCGTTGTCGGCGGCGGTGGAGTCCGACCGAAGTCCTCGGTGGTGGCGGGGCCCGCTTGACCTGCATCTCCTGGGGGGGGCCCCGTCCCAGCACACTGTTGGAGGGCTCCCGGTGCTGCAGTAGGTGAGTAGAAACTTAATTTTTTATTTCATGATTTTTTTTTTTATTTTTTATTTTTAAACTAGTTTTTGATTGATTTATTTGTTGATTTATTGATTTATTTACCATTTATTATTGATGATGGCTCCTTATTTGTAAAACTGAAGTGTTTAATGCTTGTAAACTTCCCTCCCACCATCTCCCCCCCCCCCCACCCCCCCAGTCTCTCGTTCCATACGCTAATTTCTAAAGTGTAGGCAAGGTTTTTCTGAGCGTACAAAAATCTACACTTACTCCATTCTAAGTTAGTTTGGAGTAAGTTTTCACTGCCTAAATTGCAAAACAGGTGTAAGTGGCTGGACACGCCCCCTTTTGAAAAAAAAAATCTGTTCTAAAATGAAACTATTCTAACTCACTAGAACTGAAGCAAACTAAATGCCGAGAATTGCAATTACTAAGATGCTCCATTCTAAACTAGTTGCTCCAAAAAAATAGGAGCAACTCAGGCTAAAACTTGAGCCCAAACAGTCTAGTGCTTCTACTAAAACTGATAGT
Source organism: Pristiophorus japonicus (assembly GCF_044704955.1). Classification (NCBI taxonomy): domain Eukaryota; kingdom Metazoa; phylum Chordata; class Chondrichthyes; family Pristiophoridae; genus Pristiophorus; species Pristiophorus japonicus. The sequence goes on along the minus strand of NC_091979.1, from coordinate 138,853,173 downwards.
CATGTTGTTCAAAAGTAGTCAATAAACTCTGCAGAAGGTCAAAGTCAACAAGGTATAAAATGTTATATTCAATCCAAACCTTTAACAATTGTAAGTCAGTTTTAATGGAAGTATTATTTCATTCATTGACATTGATATATAGCAGAGCCTTCATTGAATAACAGTTAATCATGTGCTGAATACGCTCTTTCATTCTTCTTTTGGCCAGCCAGCAGTTTAACAGACAGAAAACCATTACAATGTTTAAGGGCTTTCAAAGGAAGCCACTGAAAAATCAATTCAGGTAGAGTTTATTCCTGATATGGAATGCCTGTTCTCTCTTCACAGGGACAACCCAATTCTTTTTACCCAAATCTAGAGATTGTTTCGATGCAGGGGTGCAATGATGGATTGCTGAGGTCCACTGGAGGTGATCATACAGGTTCAGCAGGTACAGTAGGTGGAGAAGCCAGTGATAGAATGCCTGCAGGATTAAGAAAGTGCATTGCCACAGCTATGAACTGCAGGGAGAGATGTTAGAGGGAGATGATATGATCAATCCAAAACAAAACATGACTAATTTACCCCTCATAGTATAAACTTTACTTCTTCTGCTTTTCTATTATTTCTCAGTTTAAGTGCATCACTAACTAGTTTTTCCTCAGAATAGTAGCAGTCAGGCCCAAGAAAGACCATTTTGAACTGAATGTGGACTTTCACCCAAGGAGGGTGCAGGTATGACACCATCTGGGAGAGGATTCAATGAATATTTTCTTCTTACAAGATTGAGAGTCTCATGGCTATCCTCACAATTCTACAGGATACATTCTCAACCCACCAGCCTTTCAGTTGATAAAGGATCATTCACTCTCTCTAAGGTACAACATCAGTTTTCTATTCATGTTGGATTCATAAAGGTTACTGCACAAGATAAAAGTTCACGGGGTTGGGGGTAATATATTAGCATGGATAGAGGATTGACTAACGAACAGAGAACAGAGAGTCGGGATAAATGGTTCATTCTCTGGTTGGCAACCAGTAACTAGTGGGGTGCCGCAGGGATCAGTGCTGGGACCCCAACTATTTACAATCTATATTAACGACTTGGGAGAAGGGACTGAGTGTAACGTAGCCAAGTTTGCTGAAGATACAAAGATGGGAGGAAAAGCAATCTGTGAGGAGGACACAAAGAATCTGCAAAAGGACATAGACAGGCTAAGTGAGTGGGCAAAAATTTGGCAGATGGAGTATAATGTTGGAAAGTGTGAGGTCATGCACTTTGGCAGAAAAAAATCAAAGAGCAAGTTATTATTTAAATGGAAAAAAATTGCAAAGTGCTGCAGTACAGCAGGATCTGGGGGAACTTGTGCATAAAACACAAAAGGATAGTATGCAGGTACAGCAAGTGATCAGGAAGGCCAATGGTATCTTGGCCTTTATTGCAAAGGGGATGGAATATAAAAGCAGGGAAGTCTTGCTACAGCTATACAAGGTTTTGGTGAGGCCACACCTGGAATACTGCGTGCAGTTTTGGTTTCCATATTTACGAAACGATATAATATACTTGCTTTGGAGGCAGTTCAGAGAAGGTTCACTTGGTTGATTCTGGGGATGAGGGGGTTGACTTATGAGGAAAGGTTGAATAGTTTGGACCTCTACTCAGAAGAATGAGAGGTGATCTTATCGAAACGTATAAGATTATGAGGGGGCTTGACAAGATGGATGCAGAGAGGATGTTTCCACTGGTGGGGGAGACTAGAACTAGAGGGCATGATCTTAGAATAAGGGGCCGCCCATTTAAATCAGAGATGAGGAGAAATTTCTTCTCTCAGAGGGTTATAAATCTGTGGAATTCGCTGCCTCAGAGAGCTGCGAAAGCTGGGACATTGAATAAATTTAAGACAGAAATAGACAGTTTCTTAAACGATAAGGGGATAAGGGGTTATGGGGAGCGGGCGGGGAAGCGGAGCTGAGTCCAGGATCAGATCAGCCATGATCTTATTGAATGGCAGAGCAGGCTCGAGGGGCCTACTCCTGTTCCTATTTCTGATGTTCTTATGTTCTTATGTTCTTATGTTCTTATGTTCTTATGTTCTTATAACTGCATCCCAACTTCTGGAAGAACTCCATAAATAATATTTTAGGTTTTGCTAATCAGCTCCATATGTTCTTACACAATGTACATGCAAGTAAACAACTGCAATGTATCTTTGCACAGTGAGTAGCAAACCTTTTGTAAGTTCCAGATAGTTCCACGGTACCATTGAATGAATTCTCTCTGTATCCCCTCCTCCCCCAAATCCTGTAACTGTAGACCATGCACTAAAGATACAGAATAAGGAATCATCCTCATTGATGTCAGCCATATTGAGCATATCAAATTCGCTCAGAGTGAAGCTAAAATCATACATGTTAAAAAAAAAAGTGTGGTTTTGAATAAAGTAAAACCTCCTCAAACCTAAAATAACAATTCCATCCTTCATGGATTTCAAAGATAAGCCAGACTTTGATTAGAAATTGAAACAGGTTCATTAGTTGCATTTCAACTCTCTGCACCTAGCTTCAGCTGTGGTTCAGTGGGTAGAACACTTGCCTCTGTGTCAGAAGGTTGTGGGTTCAAGTGCCAACTCCAGAGACTTGAGCAGATAACTCGAGGCTGACACTCCAGTGCAGTGCTGAGGGAGTGCTGCACTGTCGGAGGTGGCATCTTTTGGATGAGTTGTTAAATCAAGGCCCCATCTGCTCTCTCAGGTGGACATAAAAGATCCCATGGTACTATTTCGAAAAAGAGCAGGGGAGCTAGCCCCGGTGTCCTGGACAATATTTATCCCTCAATCAACATCACTAAAACAGATTATCTAGTCATTATCACATTGCTGTTTGTGGGAGCTTTCTTGTGCGCAAATTGGCTGTCGTGTTTCCCACATTACAACAGTGACTACACTCCAAAAGTATTTAATTGGCTGTAAAGCGCTTTGATACTTCCAGTAGTCGTGAAAGCCACTTTAGAAATGTAAGTCTTTTTTTCAAAGAAAGCAGTTGTTTTTTGGAGAGGGTTCAGAACAGAATCATATAAACCATTCTGCGATTAAAATTTTAGATTGTGAGAAGAATCACACAGCACTGAGCGTATTTTCATTGGAGAATAGATTGAGATGGGGTATTTCCTGGGACCTCTGTGAACTTAGGAAAAGCACACAACCAATTCTGGAAGCAATTATAAAAGTCTTGGAAAAAAAAATCCCAGAAAATCAAAAAGAAAATAGAAGATCAATTAAACTGATTATTAACTACATTTAAATTGCCTTTCTTTGCTGAAATGAAATGATGGACACAGTAGGGCTAAAACCAGTGACCTTCTTGGTTGATCAAAAGCAACTCATGAAATTACCCACTGACCCATCCAAGGAACTCCTGGACAAAGGTTTGTGAAAACTGACCCCAACCAGCAGATTGAAGGAAACAGAAGTCCAAAAGCAATGGAACCTGAGCTATTCATTAAATTGATCAGAAATTAATAATATCAGTAGACATCTGAGGAAATTAAAGAAAAAGGAAATAATCCCAATATATTTAAAGACAGGTTCAATTTAATTTTGTTAACATTTAAAATATGCTTTAACTCCAGTTAATGAAGATGCATTTTGTTTTGTTTTAAAAACAAAAATCGAACTGAAAACTTACATAAAAATTCATGGGATTTTTTTAATTTTAAAAGGGAACATTTTCAAATGGACTTTTCTATACTAAATAGGGTAATTTTTGAACTTTGTGATCTGATCTCAGCAGGACTCACTGGATGTGGGTTGGAAATTGGCTGGAATATCCCATAATGTGCCATGCAGGAATTTCAGCCGAGGTTTCCCACAGGGATCAAAGAGCCTTTTAAGTTCAAGGTGAAACTGCCACTTTATAAAACTGATACATTTCTAACTTCAGAATTTATATTTTTGCTCACCCTTTTTACCTTGCCAGGGTTACAAGTATTTGTTGAATTGATCAGGGTTTTGTGCCAATTTACCAGGAATTATGTGATTTACTGAGATCTTTTCTGTTTTCTCTAATTTGCTCTTTAGGTTTCACGTTAGCAAAGTCAGCACTTCAGAAAAACTGGTTTCAGATTTCCCAGGATGGCTCAGTGGGTAATGTGTGGGTCACTGTGCTCTTTGACCCAGATAAACTGAGATGGCCACCCATTCAAGTCCTGGTTACACAAGTGTAACAAATGGTCAGGGTGGATTAATGCAAACTGTTATGCAAGACTGATGATGAGAGTTTTATTGCAAAATTCCTATCAACATTAAAAGACAATGGGCTAGAACCTCCACTTTTTTTGCATGCTTAACGCCCACTTAACGCCCATTTTACCGCTGAAATGACATATAACATACTTATATCGTACATTTTGGCACAAAATGGAAACTGACGGGCATTTTTAGGAAACGTATCGCCGAGCGTTACTTCCCCATGTGCTTAACGCCAGGAAAAAATTTACAGCCCGCCCACTTTTTTTGGGCAGAATCATCAGAATGGGCGAAATCAACGCCCATAAATTGCCTAGCGTTACTTTCTGCACTGAATTAACGCCGAGATTCAATAATACCGCACGCCCACTTTTTTTTGTCGTAAAGAGCACATTTGGCGAAACTAACGCACAGGAGATCACCCACCGTCACTTTCACCACCTCGCACACATATCGCCCACAATATTGCTCGCTCAAAACACTGCCCAGAAAAATGTATAAATGTGGGTCCATTCCTGATATTTTGGCAGCAATTTGAATGTAACGCCTCCTGCATGGGTTTCCCAGCAGCTAAAGGGAGGTGGGACCAGCCGAATCCAGCAGGTAAGTATATTTTATAGCAATCCTTGTGGGCTAGGAGGAGCCGGAGGACTCTCCATTGCCCGTCACGCAAATTTTCTTCCATGATCAGCTGACCCACCTATCCCTACTATCTCTCCTGGTCCCCCCTTCCTCCCGATTGCTGGTCAAACCCACAACACCCCCCAACATCCTTCGATCTTTCCCGGTTGCCAGGGACCGTCCCCAACGGTCACTGGCCACGGCATTATAGTGCTGGCTTTCTCGCCCAGCAGTCAGTCAGCCTATCGAATTGGCCGCTGACAGGTGGGAAATTAAGTCAAATTATGATAATGAGGTCCTGCCGTTAAATTCAGCAGGGCTTCCATATTTTCGGGTATCCTCTCGCCCCCTGCTCTTTCTTGTCCTCCCCGTAAATATCGAGGCCCATGAGTTTTGATGAAGCCTCTATAGCCACAACAAGTGCTAACAGACCTGCTCTGTATTTACAGCACTTTCTATTTTTATATGGGAGGAGTTAATAGTAAGTTGACCCATTTTTGGACCTGGCACCAAATGTCTCTTCAAATTCTTTATCAAAATGAATTTCTCCCATGAACTAGAATTGTTACAGTTCTTCTTTCAGATGAGTTGCAGAAGTATATCTTCCCCACCTGATCAGCATGAAGTTTATATTCCAAACCTGTCAGACTCTCCTGCCCCTTGAAATGAAGTAATATTAGTAATCCTTTGGCCTTCGGTTGGAAAATGTGACTATGTTTGATGACTCCCCAGACAATAGAAACGCAGCAGTAAATAGATGTGTCATTATAGATGAGTGCATGAGAAAGAAAGAAAATCAAACTGAATCAGTCATTTCACCAGCAAGGTTATACTGCATCTTAATCCTACAAAATCATATAAACATCTTCCTTTATCAAACACTTGAATGCCCACAATAGCCAATTCTGAAAGCATTCAGCAGAGAAGATTGGGAACATGTTCCAGTAAATGACATTAACCAGTAGTCAGATTTCTAATCCATCTCTGTCACTCTCATGACACATAAAGTACTGGACAGTAAGAAAGTCAACTTTATCTTTTTTCCCATATCGAATAAAAACATTAGAATCTCTATTCATGACAATCAAATACATTTACTCATCTATAGTACCTTCATGTGTCAATTATTGATAGATACAGTCAGGTTATTCAAGATTTCAACCAATTTTAGACACATTTTTTGCTGGAATATTTCTGTTTGGACAATGACTTCTCCCTGTTCTGTGATAGGACCTCATGATGCCTATTAGTTGTAAGGAAGAAGTAAGTCGATAATAAATAGAAAAGAGGAGAAGGATCTGCATCATCAATTTTTCTGAATATCTGTAGTAAACATAGGTCTGTAGGGTAATCTTTCAATCCTCTGATTGGTGCGCTGGGTTGTGCAAATAATTAGGTAGGGGCCACAACTATTTCAAATGGCGGCAGTGAATACTAAAAATAAAAACTTCAGATACCATTATGGTTGTTCCTCTCAAGAAAAAATAACAAAAATAGCAAGATATTTACGGGCCGAAATTGCCCGAAGCGAGGCGCACCTACTGGTTTCGATGTGTTTGGGCCACCCTATGCATTGGGGCGGCCCAGCCGTCAAAATTCATCACTTCGGGGATTTTTTCGAGCGGGGTGGAAGTGGTTTTATCATAGGGGCTGAGTGGGGGGTGGGGTGGAGTTGCCGTCACTAGTGGGGCGGAAGTGGAGGCGGGGCAGAGTAGCCAAGGCTGTCAGTCAACATAAGGGTGGAGTGGGGGGGCGGGGTGGTGATGATGTCATCACGGTGGCACGTCACAATGTCTCTCCCCTTCAGTTAAAGGGGAGAGCCGCTGTGAACTCTGCAGCCACTTCAGTGGAAAACCAGGGAGGGTTTTGGCCAGGCCAGCGGCCTGGCACCCAAGAGGGGGTGCCAAGCTGCCTGTTGGCGGCCTGGCCGAACCCGCGGCAATAATTGTCGGGCCGACCTAACAGTCGGCCAACAAAATAAAAATAAAATGGCGGCCGTGGTAGCGCACCCTCCCCTTTAAGGGCTGCCGTGCCGCCATGCTACAGAGAGTATACCGACAGCAAAAGCTGTCGGGGCCACTGATCAGCGGCGGGGTCGCTCTCATGGGGCAATACCAGGAAAGGGGCAAATTCCCGAGGGGAAATTTCATGAGGGGTCCCCGCCAGTCAGTAAGGGGTCAGCGCATGCAAGCTTCAGCGGGAAAATGGACATAGCGGTCCCGGACACTGCTCCAAAAGTAACTGAGGGCAATTTACAAAATGGCGGACCCTCCGCGGAGACTCAGCGGCCATTCCGCGTCGCCCTATGGCCGCTGATTTCAGGAGGCCAGAGGTCTTATCGGAAGGTGCAATTTCGGTCCCTTAGAGTCAAGTCTCTATTTTTGAGTCAGTGAGATTTTGAAATAAAATTATTGCTCAAAAGTATAGGGGCACATCTTGTCTGCTGCTGAGGTATACTCAATTCTAATTCCTGTTTTTAAAATTTTATTCATGAAGACTACTACAAGTAATGCACTAGTATGGTTAAAATACAATTTATATTTATATGTTTATAAGAATTTTGCAAAGATAAAGCAGTAATAAAAGTAGGCGTCAAGAAGCCAATTAGTACAAATACATTTTTCAAATAGGAAAACAATCATGGTACAAATATTTTTGTATGTATATAATTTCTGACCAGTTCCATTCAATAAATCATGTTTAAAAACTATGGAACCAAAATTGTCCATTTTCTGCGCTGTTAGCGCCGTGGGAAGGTGCGAACAGGGCGCAATTTCCTTTTTGCTTGTGGGCGGGCAATGGTTGTGTCTGAGGTAAAATTTCCCCCGAAATTTTAGGGGTGATTTGATGTTAGTGCTGCACACTGCAATGACGTCATTGCCGTGCACGCTGACCCCTCAACCGCTGCGCCAGCACCTTTCTGCACCTCGGAGGAAATTGTCCTGCGGGACGCGAGGCTTGCGTAGGCCGTTGTCCGTGCCCACTTCGTAGGATGCTGACATCATCCTGGAGCACCCTTTAAAGGGGAGGCCGTGTGCGACCTGGGCAGCCATTTAAAAAAAAATGTTTTTTATATAAATCTACCGACTCTTCTGCTGACCCAACAATGGCAGCGCTCGTCTCGACCGGGCCATCATGCAGCCCGGTACTCCTCTTTGGATGCTGGGACGCTGGCCCAGTCGAGATTGTACCTAGAGACACAATGGTCGCCACCAAAGAGCCTGCAGAGTCTGCAGCGGCCCTCCCCTTTAACTGAAGGGGAGGGGCATTGTGGCGCATCAATGCGACGTTGAGCTTCCGTGTAGCACTGACCTCTTCAGCGTGGCACTGGACTTAGTGCCGTGCTGACTCCTCGGGAGTGCCCCTCCAATGAGGTGGTGCGCCTGAGGCAGCACTCTGCCTAAACTGAGGGGCACAAAGGGTCATTCCACACTGGGGCAGGACTCTGGCCCGGGCGATAACTGACCCGTGCCGAGATGGGCGTGGGGCAATTTTGGCCCCTATACATTTTTTCTGCAGTCAGAATATCATATTGTTCAAACTTAACAATTAGAAATCACATTTGACAAGGGTAACCTGTTAATAATGTCAACTCCTTTCAACTTATCACAACACTTTCCTGCAGCCAAATCGCTTCCTGCCAAACCACCGATTTTCCCCTATTCCAGGCCTAAATGCCCTGTTGTGCTACGCTAAACACAGGACCATGATTGGATTAGTAATTGGGGCCCATGTTCAAATCCCCAGATTATCTGAAATGTAGCAGCTATGGGTGTGTGGCAGATGGTGGCAACATATTCCAGCACTCAATATGCTATGAAGAGCTTTTCCCTCTCCCAAATAAAATGAATTTTAGTTGTGTTGTGAATGTATAACAAAAGTACATACTCTGTACACTCAATGTACAGTTACATAAGACTACTGGATGTATCTTCACACTGTATACACTATGCCTGTACCACCAGAGGGTGCAACTGGTGGAGACCTAGGAGTCACCTGTACACCACAGATAAACATGTATAAAATGGAGCTCACCATGCTGTATCCTTACTCAGGAGCTGCAATAAATGGACTAAAGTCACAACAGAACAAGTACAATATGTTACCTCGTGGAGTCATTACTAGAGTGCTTACACACACACAATAAGTTGTAATTTTAAGCTATAGAATATAAGAACATAAGAAATAGGAGCAGGAGTTGGCCAATCGGTCCCTCGAGCCTGCTCTGCCACTTGCTGAAGGAAAACAATTAAAGTCAAGAGTTCACATAAAAAATTGAAGTTGGGAGCCATTGCAAATTTCAGCTGAATTCCTGATATTACAAGTAATTTTATGGACTGGTTGAGAGAAAAAATAGAAAGCAGAACAGGGTAGCAAACAGGCCAGAAAAAGTGTGGGTGTCAAGCAAACTAAGTCATAACATATCTGTGGAATAGAGAAGAGAAATTGTAAACTAAAATAAAATTTAACAGGTAAGGAATGAATATACCGAGGGAGAAAGTGTTTTGGAAGCAGAGGGAGTAACTGGGAGAATGCTATAATTTTTGTCTTTAATAATCACTGATTATTTATTTGCAAGAATGGTCTTCGAGTAGTACAAGTTATACCCTAACTGCATGGTCTTTGTAAAAACAGATAACACCCAGCTCCCCCTATCATGTCCAGAGGAGAACACTACATTCTCCCCTTTAAGATGGATTTTACATGGCAAGTGGTGGTGTTTTGAGTTCCATAGTTACTATCTGATGTGAAACATCTATGTAATTTTTTCCAGCTTACTGTTTATGCGTGGAACCATTCTATGGTTTTAAGGAGGCTTTGTTTTGGTTATCCCTTGATGGCCAATGTGGACAAGAGATTATTAATACTGCAGCTCTGTTGATATGACTATGTGTTCACTACATAGAATACCATCCTAAGTGACAAGTAGCTCACGGAGAACTTGTGGCAGTTCCCAGTACTCTGCTTTCAACTCGGCCTGCTTGCAGTGCAATAACTTTTTGTGAAACTTGTTTGATGTCAGCTAAAGTGATCACCTATTGAGCTAAAAATAAAAAGAATGATTTATCAGACCTTTCCAAATGATGACTTGCAGCCGTGCCTGGATCTAGATGTCATAACAAGGAAATGGACCCTGTAAAACCCAAGCCCATACGAGTACTTTTATTCTCATTTTTACAATATCTCTAACCTATCCTGGATAAGCCTTGAAACTCAGAATTAAAGTAGGCACTAGATGCCAGAAAATATACCTAATAACATGTCAAAAAGCAAAATTTGAAGGGAATACACTTAGACCCCAAAGAGAATAAATCTCAGCCCTTCAGTGTTCATTTATTTTTTCAATAATTTCATTGTTGCCCTTCTGTGAACTGTAGTTTTATCTTGTGTAATAAAAGTGATTGTGTTCCAGATACACCTGGAGCTCACAATGTTTGGGGCCAATTTCATTATCTTTGACTTGAAAGGTTGGATTAATTTTGGAAAGGTTAAAATATTTTAATTATGAAAATAAATGTAATTATAAGGCGCTCAGTACAAATTTAGAGCCTAGTTCCTTTCATTGGAAATATAATGCCAGATACATTATATTATGACAATCCATGTCCTACTACACCACTTTCAGTCCATGTTTCTGAGCCATACAGGAGAGCGGGTATTACGACAGCCCGATAGACCATGAGCCTGGTGACAGTTTTGAGGGCCTGGTCTTCAAACATTCTTTTACTTAGGCAGCCGAAGGCACTGGAGGCAGTGTTGGATCTCGTCGTCAATGCCTGATCTTGTTGATAGGAGACTCCCGAGATAAGAGAAGTGGTCCACGTTGTCCAAGGCAGTGCCGTGGAACTTGATGACTGTGGCGGGGGGGTGGGGGTGGGGGGTAGTGCTGTGCGGTGAGGACAGGCTGGGGGAGCACCTTTGTCTTACAGGTGTTTAGTGTAAGGCCCATGCTTTCGTACACCTCAGCAAATACATTGACCATGCCCTGAAGTTCAGCCTCTGTGTGTGCGCAGACGCAGGCGTCATCCACGTACTGTAGTTCGTCGACAGACTTGGGGTGGTCTTGGATCCAGCCTGGAGACGCTGATGGTTGAACAGGTTCCCACTGGTTCGGTAAATTAGTTCCACTCCAGTGGGGAGCTTGTCGACTGTGAGTACAGTAGACACTTCATGAACAGTAGATACATAGAAACATAGAAAATAGGTGCAGGAGTAGGCCATTCGGCCCTTCGAGCCTATACCACCATTCAATAAGATCATGGCTGATCATTCACCTCAGTACCCCTTTCCTGCCTTCTCTCCATGCCCCTTGATCCCTTTAGCCATAAGGGCCATATCTAACTCCCTCTTGAATATATCTAACGAACGGGCATCAACAACTCTCTGCAGAAGAGAATTCCACAGCTTAACAACTCTCTGAGTGAAGAAGTTTCTCCTCATCTCAGTCCTAAATGGCTTACCTCTTATCCTTAGACTATGACCCCTGGTTCTGGACTCCCCCAACATCAGGAACATTCTTCCTGCATCTAACCTGTCCAGTCCCGTCAGAATTTTATATGTTTCTATGAGATCCCCTCTCATTCTTCTAAACTCCAGTGAATACAGGCCCAGTCGATCCAGTCTCTCCTCATATGTCAGTCCTGCCATCCCGGGCATCAGTCTGGTGAACCTTCGCTGCACTCCCTCAATAGCAAGAACGTCCTTTCTCAGATTAGGAGACCAAAACTGAACACAATATTCCAGGTGAGGCCTCATCAAGGCCCTGTACAGCTGCAGCAAGACCCTGCTGCTCCTATACTCAAATCCCCTAGCAATGAAGGCCAACATGCCATTTGCCTTCTTCCCCACCTGCTGCACCTGCATGCCAACCTTCAATGACTGATGTACCATGACACCCAGGTCTCGTTGTACCTCCCCTTTTCCTGATCTTCTGCCATTCAGATAATATTCTACCTTCATGTTTTTGCCACCAAAGAGGATAACCTCACATTTATCCACATTATACTGCATCTGCCATGCATTTTCCCACTCACCTAACCTGTCCAAGTCACCCTGAAGCCTCTTGGCATCCTCCTCACAGCTCACACCGCCACCCAGCTTAGTGTCATCTGCAAACTTGGAGATATTACTCTTAATTCCTTCATCTAAATCATTGATGTATATTGTAAATAGCTGGGGTCCCAGCACTGAACCCTGTGGCACCCCACTTGTCACTGCCTGCCATTCTGAAAAGGACCCGTTTATCCCAACTCTCTGCTTCCTGTCTGCCAACCAGTTCTCTATCCATGTCAATACATTACCCCCAAGACCATGTGCTTTAATTTTGCACACCAATCTTTTGTGTGGGACCTTGTCAAAAGCCTTTTGAATGTCCAAATACACCACATCCACTGGTTCTCCCTTGTCCACTCTACTAGTTACATCCTTAAAAAATTCTAGAAGATTTGTTAAGAATGATTTACCTTTCATAAATCCACGCTGACTTGGACTGATCCTGTCACTGCTTTCCAAATGCTTTGCTATTTCACCTTTAATAGTTGATTCCAACATTTTCCCCACTACTGATGTCGGGCTAACAGTCTATAATTTCCCATTTTCTCTCTCCCTCCTTTTTTAAAAAGTGGTGTTACATTAGCTACCCTCCAGTCGATAGGAACTGATCCAGATTCGATAGACTGTTGGAAAATGATCACCAATGCATCCACTATTTCTAGGGCCACTTCCTTAAGTACTCTGGGATGCAGACTGTCAGGCCCTAGGGATTTATCGGCCTTCAATCCCATCAATTTCCCGAACACAATTTCCTGGCTAATAAGGATTTCTTTCAGTTCCTCCTTCTCACTGGACCCTCGGTCCCCAAGTATTTCCAGAAAGGTATTTGTGTCTTCCTGAGACAGAACCAAAGTATTTGTTCAATTGGCCTGCCATTTCTTTGTTCCCCATTATAAATTCACCTGATTCTGACTGCAAGGGACCTTCATTTGTCTTCACGAATCTTTTCCTCTTTGAAGTCAGTTTTTATGTTCCCAGCAAGCTTAATCTCATAACTCTATTTTCCCCCTCCGAATTAAACCCTTAGTCCTCCTCTGCTGAATTCTAAATTTCTCCCAGTCCTCAGGTTTGCTGCTTTTTCTTATCAATTTATATGCCTCTTCCTTGGATTTAACACTATCCCTAATTTCCCTTGTTAGCCATGGTTGAGACGCCTTCCTTGTTTTATTTTTACTCCAGACAGGGATGTATAATTGTTGAAATTCATCCATGTGATCTTTAAATGTTTGCCATTGCCTATCTACTGTCAACCCTTTAAGTATCTTTCGCCAGTCTATTCTAGCCAATTCATGTCTCATACCATCGAAGTTACCTTTCTTAAGTTCAGGACCCTAGCCTCTGAATTAACTTACTCATTCTCCATCTTAATAAAGAATTCTACCATATTATGATCACTCTTCCCCAAGGGGCCCCGCACAAGATTAGTCCTTTCTTGTTACACATCACCCAGTCTAGGATGGCCAGCCCTCTAGTTGGTTCCTCAACGTATTGGTCTAGAAAACCATCCCCAATACACTCCAGAAAATCCTCCTCCACCGTACTGCTACCAGTTTGGTTAGCCCAATCTATATGTAGATTAAAGTCGCCCATGATAACTGCTGTATCTTTATTGCACGCATCCCTAATTTCTTGTTTGATGCTGTCCCCAACCTCACTACTACTGTTTGGTGGCCTGTACACAACTCCCACTAGCGTTTTCTGCCCTTTGGGATTCCGCAGCTCTACCCATACAGATTCCACATCATCCAAGCTAATGTCCTTCCTTACTATTGCGTTAATTTCTTCTTTAACCAGCAATGCTACCCCACCTCCTTTTCCTTTCTGTCTATCCTTCCTGAATGTTGAATACCCCTGAATGTTGAGTTCCCAGCCTTGGTCACCCTGGAACCATGTCTCCGTAATCCCAAATATATTATATTCGTTAATAGCTGTCTGCGCAGCTAATTCATCCATCTTATTATGAATACTCCTCGCATTGAGGCACATGGCCTTCAGGCTTGTCTTTTTAACATACCTCAAGTTGCTGGAGAAATACCACCAGCGATGTCTCCGCAAGATCCCACAAATCCCCTGGAAGGACAGATGCACCAACGTTAGCGTCCTCGACCGAGCATTGAAGCACTGACCACACTTGATCAGCTCCGCTGGGCAGGCCACATAGTTAGCGTGCCAGACACGAGACTCCCAAAGCAAGCGCTCTACTCGGAACTCCTTCATGGCAAATGAGCCAAAGGTGGGCAGCGGAAATGTTACAAGGATACGTTCAAATGCTCCCTGATAAAGTGCAACATCCCCACCGACACCTGGGAGTCCCTGGCCAAAGACCTCCTTAAGTGAGGAAGTGAATCTGGGAGAGCGCTGAGCTCCTCGAGTCTCATCGCCGAGAGCATGCAGAAATCAAGCGCAGGCAGCGGAAAGAACATGCGGCAAACTAGTCCCACCCACCCCTTCCTTCAACGACTATCTATCCCACCTGTGACAGAGACTGTGGTTCTCGTATTAGACTATACAGCCACCTAAGAACTCATGTTAAGAGTGGAAGCAAGTCTTCCTCGATTCCGAGAGGCTGCCTATGAATGAATGGGATACTTTCAGTTTAACTCCTCATCTCTATGAATGAATGGGCCCTGTTTCCAAATGCTCTACATTAGTTTTTTTGATAGATGTTCCTCAGGTTTTGCTACTCAGGATCAAACCTGTTCTGTTCAGAATAAATCCACAGGACTATATCGCAAGCTCAAACTGTTGTGACCTTGGTCCCTTTATTCAGACTCCAGAGTGAGGAAGCAGCATGATGAATCACCTTTTATACCTGCTTGCCCCAGGGTGCACAGGTGACCCTTAGATCTCCCACAGGTGTGCCCCCTAGTGGCAAGTCTTACATTTTGGTAAGGTTTACATACATACATTACATCACTCCCCCGACCAAAGTCTTTTGTGCAAGTTATTTGTAAGTTGATGCGATATGGCACCCTGCATCCCCGGGTCGATCGTCTGGGTTGAAGTCCTGACATGGTGGGTTCATCCTCATGGTCGACGGCAAGATTGATCATGTTAGTGGGCTCTGGGGGCCAGGTCCTTTCACGGTGGTTTCTGGTTATCTGTGGTTCACAGTTTAGTCTTGTCTAAATGCTTAACTCGTTAGCCCGGTACATGGTTTCACAATCAAATGCTCCGTTTTCATCACATACACTCCCCCCCTTGGCTAATGCGGTGCTAGCGGCCCAACTAGGGCCCTGAACATGGTCTATATCATTTATTCTGATGTCGCGTGGATGGGCCGTGCAATTATGGTGCATTCTCTGCTGATGGCATACGGAAGGCTGGGTTCTGAGTGATTCTGCCTGATGACTGCATAGCACCCAGGATAGCCGGGTCTGTAGGGAGTCTACCGTGACACGCGTGATGCTTGGTTTAGTGATTTGGGCTGCCTGCTCCGGGCTATTGTCGCTGACCCTGAGGCCTGGCAAGTCCAGGATGGCCGCAATGGCCTTGAGACTTTCGGTAGTGGCGGGAGGCCTAGTGGTCCCCATGGACCCTGGGCCGTAGTATGGGGGCCCCGGACCACCGACTGTGTGTAGCCGCCCTGCCTTACTTTGCAATGTAGGGATGGGTCTTTCGTCTCTGCGACGAATAGGTTGCCACATCCCATATAGCAGTTCACCTTTGCCAGGCGTTAACATGGGATCCTGGCTGGCCCAGGTCCTAAGCTGGGGGGCAGTTACGGTTGACGCCTCACTTTCTAGCACTTCCACAACCGCGAGTGGGTCTGCAGGCTGTGCCATTTCCACCCTGGTGGTGGGCAATGGTAGCCAACTGAGGACATTAGTGTCATTCTCAGTGCCTGGCCTGTGGCGGATCATGTTACAGTGCAGACAGTGTTAGACCTTCTCGAAACAACGCATCGGTAATGGTGCTTCTGCTCTCCCAAGCTTGTGGGATGACCAGCTTGTCTGACTCGAGCACATATTGGGACACTCTTTGGTATGTCTCTTTAGTGCCATGAATACAGGCTGCTGCTTTGTTTAACTTATTGGATACATGTTCAATTGTTTGGGGTTCGCCTGCTACTTTGGCTTGCTGCACAACACACCCGACCCTGTGTGATAACACATCACGTGTTACAAGTACTTTGTCAGATACATATACGATCAGTTGGTGTTCGCCCGCTACTTTGACTTGTTGCAAGATACCCCCAAACCCATATAATGGTACATCATTGGCTGCGAAAGACCGCTCACAAGGGTTACATAGTGCACACAATTTATTGGAGCGTAGTGGGTTCCTGACCTTCTCAGCAGTCAGCCCTTTACCTTTGCCCCAAACCCAGTCATCTTCCTTGCTGGGCGATACATCCCTCTGTTCCATTGCGGCTACCTCCCGTGGTCTGGTCACTCTCTCTTCCTGTGGTCTGGAAGTCTTCTCGTCCCGTGGTCTGGACGCACTCTCGTCTCGTGGTCTGGACACCCTCTCGTCCGTGTCCATGATGCCGACTGCCGTGATCTTCCTCCCCAGGTATTTTGCCTCTGGTGTCGGGAAGACGCATTCGGATCATTTCGGCCGGAGTCCCACTCTGCCTGGTCGACCTGGAGCCTCTTCCATCGTCGCAAAGAGATCGTTGGCTTCGGATGGTGGGTACCGCGACTGTACCGCTGCTTCATTGATCTTCACCTCCTCGTGGTCGTGATGAGCGGCCTGTGCCTCAGGAATCTGCAAATGGATCTGCATTTTGATGCCTGGTTCAGCTGAAGGTGGGGGCTTGCTCAGCCTTAGAGAAGGGGAGACCTCGTTCGCCGGAGAATGTAGGCAGAGGTCTTCCCCTTTCCATCGAATCTTCCCCATCCACCTACTGCCAAGCAGCATTGGCCCATCACCTGAAACAATCCACAGTGGTAAATCATGCACTGCTCCCTCATGGAATACTCTATGTCCGCACAACCAATAACTGGTATCAGTTCCTTGGTGTAAGTGCGCAGCTTTGCCTGAATCGGGATCAGCTTGGGTCGCTGTGCTTCGTCGCTCCACAGCCTCTCGAATGCCTTCTGGCTCATAACTGATTGACTTGCCCCCGTGTCTAGTTCCATGGAGACTGGAGTGCCGTTAAGTTGAACTTTTAATATTATCAGAGGGCTTTTGGTGGTGAAGGTGTGTATCCCATATACTTCCTCTTCATCCTCAGTTTCCGTTGCCTCTCCTGCTCCTTCATCGTGTTCCTCAATGGATCGGTCGTCCTCTCCTGACTGTGCCATGTGGTGAGTCAGAGATCATTTGCACATTCGCTGGAGGTGCCCCATTGTTCCACAGTCCTTGCACACATAGGGCTTGAATCGACATTTATGAGCTCTATGGCTATCCCCGCAGCACCAACATGGTACTAATGGATACACATTCACGCCCCACGGCGGACTCGGAGTCACTCTAGGCCTACGTCTGGCCTCTGCAACTGTGTGGGCTCTGCCCTGTGCCATTCTGCCTGCTGAACACATTATTTTATGCACAGTAATTGCTGGTGAGCTTCGATTCTGTGAAGATATCTGTTTTATGTTATCGCTCATGGGTATGAAGGCTTGGGCTATCGTGATGGCCTTGCTCAGATCAAGGGATTCGGCAGACAACAGTTTGTGAAGGATGACCTCGTGGCCAATTCCAAGCATGAAAAAGTCCCGCAACATTTCTCCCAAGGATCCTGCAAATTCTCACTGCCCCGCAAGGCGTCTTAGGTCGGCGACAAAACTCGCCACATTCTGGCCCTCGGAGCGACGGTGCATGTAAGAACGGTAGCTGGCCATCAGGATGGTCTCCTTTAGCTTGAGATGTTCCTTAGCCAGCGTACACAGCTCTGCGTAAGATTTGTCCATTAGTTTGACCGGTGCCAGCAAATTTTTAAGGAGGCCATATACCGATGACCCACATACGGTGAGGAGAATCGTCCTGCAATCGCCGTCTCAGCCTTGTCCAATTCATTGGCCACAAAGTACTGGTCAAGGCGCTCAACAAAGGCTTCCCAATCATCAACCTCAACAAATCGCTCAAGAATACCAACGGCAGCCATTGCCGCGTGAAAATTTGTGATCCGTCGCAAATTTGTTATGTTCAGAATAAATCCACAGGACTATATCGCAAGCTCAAACTGTTGTGACCATGGTCTCTTTATTCAGACCCCAGAGTGGGGAAGCAGCATGGTGAATCACCTTTTATACCTGCTTGCCTCAGGGTGCACAGGTGACCCTGAGGTCTCCCACGGGTGTGCCCCCTAGTGGCAAGTCTTACATTTTGGTAAGGTCTACATACATACATAACAAAACCTATCATTACTCCAATGGTTATCAATTGATTCAGTATAGCTCAGGATTGAAACTGGGACCTTTTGGATTTATCTGGCTCAATTTCGCTGTATTAGCAGGTGAAACTCTTAAAAGTTAACTTTAATAAAATGGTACTCAATTTCTCTGATGGTTCAACTGTTTAGGGCAGTGAGTTACTAAGTTTTACTCACTAGGAAGGCTTGGGTTTCAGTCCCAGGCCTGTGCTGAGTTAGCCATCAGCACAGAGTGCCTGTCCTCAACACCTCTGGGTTAGAGACTAAAGAACAAAATGCCCACAGTTCTCATTATATAGAAATGGATTTGCAACATCACTCAGGGTCAAGAAGTTAGAATCATAGAGTCATAGAATGGTTACAGCATGGAAGAAGGCCATTTGGCCCGTCGAGCCCCTGTATGTTCTCTGCAAGAGCACCTCAGCTAGTCCCACTCCCCCGCTCATTCTCCGTTGCCCTGCAAATGTCTTTCTTTCAGATACTTATCCAACTCCCTTTTGAAAGCAATGATTGAGTCTGCCTCCACCATCCTTTCAGGCAGTGCATTCCAGATCCTAACCACACCCTTTCTAAAAAAAAGTTTTTCCTTAATGTCGATTTTGGTTCCTTTGCCAAACACCTTAAATCTGTGTCCTCTAGTTTTTGACCCTTCCACCAATGGGAACAGTTTTTCTCAATGTACTCTGTCTAGACCCCTCATGATTTTGAACACCTCTATCAAATCTCTATTCAAACTTCTCTGCTTTAAGGAGAACAACCACAGTTTCTCCAGTCTATCCACGAAACTGAAGTCCTTCGTCCCTGGAATCATTCTCATAAATCTTTTCTGCACCAGCTCCAAGGCCTTCACATCCTTCCGAAAGTGTGGTGGCCAGAATTGGAAACATTACTCCAGTTGAGGCCAAACCAGAGTTTTATACGGGTTCATCATAATTTCCACACTTTAGTACTCTACGGGGCCGAAATTGTCCCCTGCCCCAAATGGGGCGCATCTATATTCAGCCTGATTCTCAGATGTATTCCCGAGCTGACATCTGTCATACACACTCTTTTTCTGCTTCACCTTACTCTCTATCTCTTTTGTCATCCAGGGAGCTTGGACTTTAGTGGGAATGTACCTCGATTGTACCTGAACTATTTCCTCTTTAAAGGCAGCTCATTGTTCCACTATAGTTTTGCCTGCCAGTCTTTGATTCCAAATTACCCGTGCCAAATCCGTTCTCATCCCACTGAAATCTGCCTTCCTCCAATTATGTATTTTAACTCTAGATTGTTCCCTGTCCTTTTCCATACCTAATCTAAACATTATGATATGATAAGCTTGATAACATTATATCAAGATTCCCACATGAAGAGTGAGCATTGCAGTGAGGGGAGTGGTTTTATTTTTGGATGAATCAGTGCGGAAGGATCAAGCAAAAAGCCTGGGGCACATCCAGGTTATTTTAACAACTAAGCCTCATTTAAATGGAGCTTGTTGGACTCCTGGCCAAGCCAGGCTAGATCTAATACCTGGCCAGGGGGCAGGAGCAGGGTTTTTGGCCACTGCTGGGGCCCCAAGGGCAAGGTGTCCGGCACTAAGGTAAGTCCTTTTGAGGGCGCTCTGATGGAGATCACAGTGGTGGTGGTAGTTCAAGTGCTTCTCTTGGTTCACGAGGAAACCTAAAAAACTTTAAAACAACTTGCCGCACTGGGCAGTTTTGGCCTGATGGAGAAGTTTGACAGGCCGCAACGTGAACACTCATGGCCATAACCATCTTTATACCAACCGATAAGCTGGTTACTATGTGGCAGGAGGTTTAATGGGCTTCCACAACCGATGGGGAGTGGGGGGAGCACCCACACTCACAGGACGCAAGTATCCCACTGGATATCAACCCAGAATTCAGTCTCTACTCACCGAGACTGTCTGGAGAAGGGTTCGAACCCTACACCCTCTGGGCTAGAATTTCCGAACACTCCGCCAATGCACGATTACTGCCTACAAGACTGCTAAGATTCCCAAGATTATTGCCGGCGAAAACTTCCCCCCAAAAAAGAAAAAAATCCGCCCAGCGAAAAAAAGAAAATGGGCGATAAATAAAAAAAATCACTAAAAATTTACCCCAAGGCTGTGGGTTGGGCCTAGAAGCAGAAAACCACGAAACATATTTTTTCAAAAATCCTCACATTAAAAAAAATCACAAAACCATTCTCAAGACCCTTTTAACCTAAATCACCATGACATAATTTTCAAATAATGAGTTAAAAACCCACTTACTAAACTTTTTCTTGCCAAGCTACTCACCTCCCGCCCTACTCCGCTGATCCTCATGGGCGTTTTTTTTCATACTTACCTACAGGTCACCACTGAGCAAAATATCATGCCAGGCAATTGGAGGACAGTGCACGCCAGCGGTCCGCTCCCCAGCGGTATCTCGAAACTGCAGGCGTAACTCAAGTAGGGAATTACCTCAGCTGGTTATTGCCCACAATGGCCAATCTGGGCGGTAAGCCAATGGAAATTCTAGCCCCTTGACTCAGAAATGGGAAAGCTAATCACTAAACCAGAGGATTCTCCTCTCCAGCTGATTTGGAAAGTGAAGAAGGCCATTGGCATTTGAGGAACTGCTAGTGTAACTAGCTCCATCCCTTGTCATCGGTTCAACCCTCTTCTCAATCTTCCTCGCTGCCATGCTCCATTTCACTGTCAACAAGCTCCCCGCTGGAGTGGAACTAATCTACAGAACTAGTGGGAAGCTGTTTAACCTACGTCGCCTCTAGGCCAGGTCCAAGATCACCCCAACCTCTGTCGTTGAGCTGCAGTACGTGGACGATGCCTGCGTCTGCGCACACTCTGAGGCTGTACTCCAGGAGATAGTCGATGTATTCACCGAGGCATCTGAAAGCAGGTGCCTTATGCTTAACATCCATAAGACAAAGGTCCTCCACCAGCCTGTCCTCGCCGCACAGCACTGCCCCCCGAGTCATCAAGATTCACAGCTCAGCCCTCGACAACATGGACCACTTCCCATACCTCGGGAGCCTCTTGTCAACAAAGGCAGACATTGATGTGGAGATTCAACATCGCCTCCAGTGAGCCAGTGCAGCCTTCGGCCACCTGAGGAAAAGAGTGTTCGAAGAGCAGGCCCTCAAACCTACCACCAAGCTCATGGTCTACAGGACTGTAGTAATACCCGCCCTTCTGTATGGATTGGAGGCATGGATGATGTACAGAAGACACATCAAGTCGCTGGAAATTTATCACCAACGATGTCTCCGCAAGATCCTGCAAATCCCCTGGGAGAACAGTTTCACCAACATCAGTCTCCTTGCCCAGGTTAACATAGAAAATAGGTGCAGGAGTAGGCCATTCGGCCCTTCTAGCCTGCACCGCCATTCAATGAGTTCATGGCTGAACATAACATCCCCAGCATTGAAGCACTAACCACACTCGATCAGCTTTGCTGGGCAGGCCACTTAGTCAGCATACCAGACGCGAGACTCCCTAAGCAATTGCTCTACATGGAGCTCCTTCATGGCAAATGAGCCAAAGGAGGACAGCGGAAACATTACAAGGACACCCTCAAAGTCTCCCTGGTAAAGTGCGACATCACCACTGACACCTGGGAGACCCTGGCTGAAGACTGCCCTAGGTGGAGAAAATGCATCTGGGAGGGCATTGAGCTCTTTGAATCTCAATGCTGCCAGTGTGAAGAGGTCAGGCGCAAGCAGCGGAAGGAGCATGCGTCAAATCAGTTCCACCCCCCCTTCCTCCAATGAATATCTGTCCCACTTGTGACAGGGTCTGTGGCTCTAGTGTTGGACTGTTCAGCCACCAAAGAACTCACTTTAGGATTGGAAGCAAGTCTTCCTCGATTCCAAGGGACTGCCTATGATGAGTGCAACTTGGGATGAATATGCTGTCAGTGGCTCTGTCGTTATGTTCTGCAGTCTGCCCTACTGTCTTATGGTCTTCTCCATATGCACCCCACCTCAGCAGCTGTTTTGAAACAGCCAGTTGTGCACTCCTTGATTCTTGAATCTCTTTCTGCCGCTGGGGGTATTTTATTATTTTAATTAGGGTGTATGGCTTTACAAATCTTTTCAAGTTGCATTTATTTTTAAATGACTTCACTGTAATAGAAACATAATTCAAACCTAGGTGGTCCTACGAGCTCCAACTGCTCAGAAGACATTGGTCAAGCCAGGAACCATCCCACTTAGTATGTCACTATTAACAAAACATTGAACAATATAACAATTATTTTACATTGGAAGATATTTGATTTGAATTGGGAAAACAAAACTAAATAAAAAGTGCTAGAATTATACAGCAAGTCAGTCAGTATCAATAAACAAAACAAGTAATGTTTTCATGCTTTCAGGGTGTGCCCTTCATTAGTATTGAAGCCACATGATATGAATTGCACTCATCTTAAAAGCAATACCTTTCAATTAGACTTAGAGAGGTGCAGCGCAGTAAGATGATAGTATATTGGGAGAGAACAAAGATAAAGAATTCCTTTTTGGTTCGCTAAAGTGGTCAGCACTAGGTTCCATCTTGTTTTAAATCCATGAAATAAAAATTGGTTATTGTTATCATTTGAGATTCAAGTTAGATAAATATTTACTTAGTCTACTTTTCATCAAATTAAATCTGGGGAAGTGCAGAGCAGTTACACAGATATAAATATCCATCATCAAAGACATGGCACATTTCCATCATACATCATTAATTGCCAAAAGATTGGATTGCTCTTGGTTAGCTTCCACATCACCCAGCTCTACCTCTCTACCACTTTTCTCAACCCATCCCTTGCCTGGATGTTGTCAGACTGATAGACCAATGTCCAGTTTTGGATGAGTTGCAATTTCCTCCATTTAAATATTGAGAAGATCAAAGCCGTCATCTTCTGCCCCTGCCACAAACTCTGAAACCCATGCTACTGATTCCACCCGCCTCTCAGGTCACTGAACCAGACTATTCTCAATCTTGGTGTCATATTTGACTCGAAGCTTCCTATCTCATATTCTCCATCAAAAAGACCCCCAACTTTCAGCTCCATAGCATCGCACATCTCCGTCTCTACCTCAGCCCACCTGCTGCTGAAACACTCACCTATGCCTTTGTCACAACCAGACATGACTATTCCACTGTTCTCCTGGTCCATCTCCCATCATTCACCCTCCATAAACTTAAGCTGATCCAAAACTCAGTTGCCTCTAACATATCCCACACCAAGTGCCGCTCGCCCATCATCCCTGTGCTCGTTGATCTACATTGGTTCCTGATCCACCAATGTCTCAATTATAAAATTCTTATCCTCATGTTCAAACCGCACCATAGCCTCGTCCCTCTCTCTGTAACCTCCTGCAGTCCTACAACACTCCAAGAACTCTGCATCCCTCCAACGCCAGGCCCTTGTGCTCCCCACTCCTTTCACCCCACAATTGGCGGCTGTGCCTTCAAGTGTCTAGGCCTTAAGCTCTGAAATTCACTCACTAAACCTCCTTGCTTCTCCAACTGTCTTACCTCCTTTAAGACCCTTCTTAAAACCCACCTCTTAGACCAAGCTGTTGGTTACCCCTCCTAATATCTCATTCTTTAGCTTGCTGCCCATTTTTGTCTGACTACATCTTTGTAATACACCTTGGGACATTTTTCCTATATAAATGCAAGTTGTTGTTGTTACCACATCCTTCAGTGGCTGATGGTGGAGTATGGTGCTACAGGTGATATAGCCTAAATTAAATCACAGGTGACATCACAGCCAAGTGTCTTCCCCTGATGTGGGCACGTATAAGAGATCTCACTGAATAATGATGAGAAACAATAATCCTGGCAGACATTTCTCTATCTTAGCTTAGGAGTACTGAGGCCAATAGAAGTGCCTCTATTGTGCAAATTACTCGGATTTGATTAGGAACTTCCTTAGCATTTTATATAATTCTATGTTACTTTGTCTTTACTGCTATAATGTTTCTATCACTGACAATTGAAACTGACAATTGAAACTTTGTCACCCTATTGCTTCATTACTTTCTTTCCATGCTTTCTACAACTATTTTCTTTTGTAAACATTAATCAAGTGCCCCTGATTAAAGCCGGGGGGGGCACACTCCAAAAACTTTTCAAGTGCTCCCTTGTTTTTTTAAGGCACCAAAAACACAAGTTATACAAATGCCCCCTGGCTAAAATGAAGGGGGTGCACTAAAACCAACAAACTTAAACAAATTAACCATTATACATGGTTCAAATTAAAATTTGGTTGCCGGAGGTGATGATGCTCTCCAGTCCCTCCGGCGCCCACCTCTCGGAGAAGGCCTTGAGCGTACTGGTGGACACCGCATGCTCCATCTCCAGGGACACCCTGGCTCGGAAGTAACCGCGGAAGGGAGGTAGGTAGTCGGGCTGAACGACCCCCTCGACCGTCCTCTGCCTGGACCGGCTGATGGCCCCCTTGGCCCATGCTCTCTACAATCTATGGAAAACTGACAATACTTACTATTAAGTAGGCACATTTGTTCGTATTCTCTCTTTGGGCTGCCATCTACCATGACAATTGATTAGTTCCTACCTCTTCAAACACTGAGCCTTATCTTGTGGTCAGTATCCTGCAATGACTAATCTTAATTCTGCTCACATAACTCTAAGTTATCTGCCAATTACTAATCTTCAATGAACACTCTTAATTCAGGTCACTCAAACAGGTTTGAAGAATGAACCTTATCTACTGAGTCAATACATTTCAGCAAGTAAGCCCAGTTCTAATCACACAGCCAAAGCCAATTTAATCTGTTGATGTAATCATGTTTGATAAATTATTTCACTTCAACCATCACGTGACACTCTATAAATAGTGCTGAAGTAAAAAGCACTGCACAAAGAATCTCTCTTATAAGAAGTAGCATCTATCAGTGCTTTTACTTTTTAAACTCACACTCTGAATTGATCACTGTTACATTAAAAGATACCTTGCCCTATCAGCAACTGTTTGAGGTTTAAATTTGTAATTAGTTACTAAAATGGTAAAATAGTACATTTTTTGTAGAGTTAATTTTAATTTTGAGCCAAAGCAGAGGACTGCTACTAACACTAACAGAAAGATGGATGTTAACGTATAGGGGGTGGGGGCACAGCGGTGATTTATTGCTGAGCAGCAATGGCAGTCAGCTTTTACAACAGGACATTAACATTAAATTTACAGTCTATCCCAAATCTATAATATTTAAATTCTTAAAACTATACTGTAAATTAACTTAGTTTTGAGCTACACATGTTAAGTGTTAAAATCTGGTGAATATTTGATAAATATACAACAGATTATCAAAGAAAATAGTGTCTGTTGATATGTATATTGCACATTCTGCAAAACTAATGAGTTTGAAAATTTACAATTACTCTCAATTTGTCAGAACACAATTTCATGAACAAATGGGTGAAATTGCGCCTTTCAATTAAATATAATGTCCAGAAACACATCATAACAAAATGAGCTTAATTTCTTCTCTGTTGCCTCTGAATCAGCAGGTGTGGATTCAAGCTTCACTCCAAAGACTTGAGCACATAATCGAGACTGACACTCCAATGAAGTACAGAGGGAGCGCTACACTGTCGGAGGTACTGACTTTTGGATGAAATGTTAAACCAAGGCCATGTCTGCTCTCTCAGGTGGACATAAAAGATCCCACGGCACTATTTCGAAGAAGGGTAGGGGAGTTCTCCATGATGTCCTGGCGAATATTTATCCCTCAACCAACATTACTAAAACAGAGTCTGGTCATTATCACATTGCTGTTTGTGGGAGCTTACTGAGTGCAAATTGCCTGCCACGTTTCCCACATTACAACATTGATTACATTTCAAAGGTATTTCATTGGCTTTAAAGTCCTTTGGGACATCCTGAGGTCATGAAAAGGTGCGAGATAAATACAAGCCTTGCTTTTTTTCCTTTCTCTGAATCACTGAGCTTCTAGTGAATGGCCAATTGCATGCCTAGAGTTAGCTTGGAATAGGTAATCAGGCCTGACCCCAGAAGATCTATTGCATCAGATGTATGTTATTCAGATGGCCACAAAATTCATAGTGCAATGTTTCCCGATTGTCCATGACCAACGTAGATAGTCAACTCATTTGTTTTGTTCCCTTCACAGTGTAGGCTGTGTGTTATAATTACAGCTACCTTACTTAAAGTGAAGAAAGCATAGCAAAACTGTTATTTGATGGAATGGGTTCTGCCCTAGTTCCCTTTCCCACCACCGGATTTCCATTAAAGAACAGAGATCTAGAAATTGGATAAGTCCCAAAAATGGATGCAGGCAGCATGCAAAATTCATGCTGCCTGCTCATCATAATAATTGCAGTGCTGGGCCTAGTGCTAACCACATTGCTGATTGGCTTAGCACTGAACAGGGGACCAATATCGGGTACAGTCTACTAGCCAATAAAGTTTGGCCTAGGCTCTCTGTGCTACTTAAAGGGGAGGTGCTTTGTTGCAGAAGCACCTCATTGTTATTGGGGAGAGAGGCATGGCCCAACAGCCAAGAGAAAGGGTGAGGAGATTTACTGATGTGGCACTGGAGGCCTTGGTCCTGGGGGTTCAAAGATGCTGCCAGGTCCTCTACCCATACGGGGGCAGGAGGCCTTCAAGGTAGAGCAGCAGACGGCTGTGGGAGGAGATCGCTGAAGCCATCAGTGTGATGAGTGTTGTCTCCAGGACCTGGATCTAATGCCGCAAAAAGTTTAATGACCTCACATGAATGGTCAAGGTGAATGAATGCACCATGAAATGCCATATCCCACCATCTGTATCACACACTGCTGAATGTACCACACCCCCATCACTCACCTACCAACAATGTCTAGCAATCACCACTCATACCTCACAATCATAAATTCACTTCATCCTCACAAACTTACCACTGCTGCAAGACTCACACCCACATCTCACACTTTGCACACACTGCCAACTATTCAACCATGGCAGGCACATCACCCAAACACATTGCACCACACTCACTCACACACTTCCCTTTCTCTTGTAGGCAAAGGTCACTCATAGCTGTTGGGAGCAGCAGCAGATGGGTGGAGGGGAAGCCCATCTGCAGAACCTGGTGGAGCTGGAGGAAGCAGTGTTGGAGATCATTGGAGGGGCAGTCATAGAGTCCGTGGTGAGTGGAGAAGTTGAAAACATTGCTGATGATGATGGTATCCTTCTTCTCACATCCCACTTCCCCCTCATCCTACAATCTCTTCTCACTTACAAGCTACTGATGGCATCAGCATGGATATTTTACTCTCCACCTTTACCTTCACCACAACTGGATCCTTGTGCATTTCTCCTTCCAAGAAATCCAACTTGGCCAGCCATTCCCCGAAGTGATGGAGGAGGACAGAGAAGGAGAAGAAGAGGCACCATCACTGCATTTGACACTTGCAGGCGTAAGAACATAAGAAATAGGAGCAGGAGTAGGCCATTTGGTCCCTTGATTCAATAAGATCATGGCTGATCTGATCCTGGCCTCAACTCCATTTCCTCTCCTGCTCTCCATAACCCTTGACTCCCTAATCATTCAAAAATCCATCTCCACCTTAAATATATTCAATGGCGCAGCCTCCACAATTCTCAGGGGTAAAGAATTCCAAAGATTCACGACTCTCTGAGAGAAGAAGTACCTCCTCATTTTCCGTTTTAAATGAGCGACCCCTTATTCTGAAACTATGCCCCCTAGTTCTAGATTCCCCCACGAGGGGGAACATCCTCTCTGCATCTACCTTGTCCTCCCCCTCAGAATCTTATACATTTCAATAAGATCACTTCTCATTCTTCTAAACTCCAATGAATATAGGCCCAACCCGCTCAACCTTTCTTCAAATGGCAACCCCTTCATCTCAGGAATCAACCTCGTGAATCTTCTCTGAACTGCCACCAATGCAAGTATATCCCTCCTTAAATAAGGAGACAAAACTGTACGGAATACTCCAGGTGTGGTCTCACCAACGCCCTGTACATTTGTAGCAGGACTTCCTTACTTTTATATTCCATCCCCCTTGCAATAAAAGCCATCATTCCATTTGCCTTCCTAATTACTTGCTGTACATGCATGCTAACTTTTTGTGTTTCATGCACCAGGACCCCCAGATCCCTCTGTACACAGAATTTTGTAATCACTCCCCATTTAAATAATAATTAGCTTTTTTATTTTTGCTACCAAAGTGGATAACCTCACATTTGCCCACATTATAGTCCATCTGCAAAATTTTTGCCCACGCACTTAGCCTATCTATATCCCTTTGCAGATTCTTTGCATCCTCATCACAACTTGCTTTCCCACCTATCTTTATATCATCTGCAAATTTGGCTACATTTCACTTGGTCCCTTCATCCAGGTCATTAATATAGATTGTAAATAGTTGAAGCCTGTTTTGGATCGATAATATTAGACCCAGGTTCGGGATCTGGATGAATGTTAAATAAGGGACAAGACAAATGAAGTAAAGAATAAAGCACTGTTTACTGAGAGGAAAGAAACATAATATTACAGTTTACCAAGAAAAGAGAAGTATGATAAGATGCAACAAAACTCACGGTCTTCTGCCCATCGGGAACTCCGCAACGACGGCTGGTCAGGAGCCTTGGGGGTTCCGGCTCGCGAATCACGGTCCAAGGTGAAGTTCAAAGAGCTACAGGACAGTCCATTCCTTTATACTATTGAACAAACATACTATTGAACAAACATGGGTGCATGTGGCTTATGGCCAACTCCTAATCTGTAAGGCCCCAGCTGCTCATCCACAAAGCATGAGATCTCGAGGCGCCGACCGTTCCATAAACAAGATGGTGTGCGCCTCAAGGTCGGTCTCTCTCTCTCTCTCTCTGCATCAACAACAATCCACGAGGCATGAAGCAGAAACACACTGTAAATGACTAAATATCAGAATTAACCCAATGTGATTAACCCTATACAATACAATCCATCCTTGATATTTAGACATTCTAAGTGATATAATCAAGTTGAAGGCGTAATGCATCAAGTTACACGTTGAGTATTCGCAAGCACCGCCCGCAATCTACACTAAAAAATACACACAAGCAGTAATATCAGTAATAACGCGACGAGTAAAACAACGATAGGATGTATTAACAGCTTCAAAGCGGCGGATGTTTTTGGGGACCATCCGTAAAAGATGTCCCACCAATGGTGTCAGTGTTAGCTAACCACCACCCTATACGGCCATTCCATGCTGTGTTTGAGGATGGAAGTAGCACAGTCACAGATAACGAAACACAGAGACTTGTCAGCACGAATTGGTAAGTCGGCATTTTGGGCAGAATCCCTGTTGGAGGAAGCATAAGTATATTAATTCAGTCACGTTTAGTCAATTTACCCTTGTCAACACAGAGAGGAATATCTTGACCAGTCAGGAGCACCGAATAAGTGTTTCCTTCTCCTTTCGCTAAGATTTACATAAGAACATAAGAATTAGGAACAAGAGTACGCCATCTAGCCCCTCGAGCCTGCTCCGCCATTCAACAAGATCATGGCTGATCTGGCCGTGGACTCAGCTCCACTTACCCGCCCGCTCCCCGTAACCCTTAATTCCCTTATTGGTTAAAAATCTATCTATCTGTGATTTGAAAATACATTCAACTGCTTCCTTGGGCAGAGAATTCCACAGATTCACAACCCTCTGGGAAAAGAAATTAATTCTCAACTTGGTTTTAAATTGGCTCCCCCGTATTTTGAGGCTGTGCCCCCTAGTTCTAGTCTCCCCGACCAGTGGAAACAACCTCTCTGCCTCGATCTTGTCTATCCCTTTCATTATTTTAAATGTTTCTATAAGATCCCCCCTCATCCTTCAGAACTCCAACAAGTAAAGACCCAGTCTGCTCAATCTATCATCATAAGGTAAACCCTTCATCTCCGGAATCAGCCTAGTGAATCGTCTCTGTACCCCCTCCAAAGCTAGTATATCCTTCCTTAAGTAAGGTGACCAAAACTGCACGCAGTACTCCAGGTGCGGCCTCATTAATACCTGATACAGTTGCAGCAGGACCTCCCTGCTTTTGTACTCCATCCCTCTCGCAATGAAGGCCAACATTCCATTCGCCTTCCTGATTACCTGCTGCACCTGCAAACTAACTTTTTGGGATTCATGCTCAAGGACCCCCAGGTCCCTCTGCATCGCAGCATGTTGTAATTTCTCCCCATTCAAATAATATTCCCTTTTACTGTTTTTTTTTCCAAGGTGGATGACCTCACATTTTCCGACATTGCATTCCATCTGCCAAACCTTGGCCCATTCGCTTAACCTATCTAAATCTCTTTGCAGCCTCTCTGTGTCCTCTACACAACCCGCTTTCCCACTAATCTTTGTGTCATCTGCAAATTTTGTTACACTACACTCTGTCCCCTCTTCCAGGTCATCTATGTATATTGTAAACAGTTGTGGTCCCAGCACCGATCCCTGTGGCACACCACTAACCACCGATATCCAACCCGAAAAGAACCCATTTATCCCAACTCTCTGCTTTCTGTTAGCCAGCCAATTCTCGATCCACGCTAATACATTTCCTCTGACTCCGTGTACCTTTATCTTCTGCAGTAACCTTTTGTGTGGCACCTTATCGAATGCCTTTTGGAAATCTAAATACACCACATACATCGGTACACCTCTATCCACCATGCTCGTTATATCCTCAAAGAATTCCAGTAAATTAGTTAAACATGATTTCCCCTTCATGAATCTATGTTGCATCTGCTTGATTGCACTATTCCTATCTAGATGTCCCGCTATTTCTTCCTTAATGATAGCTTCAAGCATTTCCCCCACTACAGATGTTAAACTAACCAGCCTATAGTTACCTGCCTCTTGTCTGCCCCCTTTTTTAAACAGAGGCGTTACATTAGCTGTTTTCCAATCCGCTGGTACCTCCCCAGAGTCCAGAGAATTTTGGTAGATTATAACGAATGCATCTGCTATAACTTTCGCCATCTCTTTTAATACCCTGGGATGCATTTCATCCGGACCAGGGGACTTGTCTACCTTGAGTCCCATTAGCCTATCCAGCACTACCCCGCTAGTGATAGTGATTATCTCAAGGTCCCCCCTTCCCACATTCCCCTGACCAGCAATTTGTGGCATGGTTTTTGTGTCTTCCACTGTGAAGACCAAAGCAAAATAATTGTTTAAGGTCTCAGCCATTTCCACATTTCCCATTATAAAATCCCCCTTCTCATCTTCTAAGGGACCAACATTTACTTTAGTCACTCTTTTCCGTTTTATATATCGGTAAAAGCTTTTACTATCTGTTTTTATGTTTTGTGCAAGTTTACTTTCGTAATCGACCTTTCCTTTCTTTATTGCTTTCTTAGTCATTCTTTGCTGTCGGTTAAAATTTTCCCAATCTTCTAGTTTCCCACTAACCTTGGCCACCTTATACGCATTGGTTTTTAATTTGATACTCTCCCTTATTTCCTTGGTTATCCACGGCTGGTTATCCCTTCTCTTACCGGCCTTCTTTTTCACTGGAATATATTTTTGTTGAGCATTATGAAAGAGCTACTTGTAAGGATTCCCCTACTTGTAAGGATTTCTGGGGGTACTGCACCCACACTTTTCTTCCTTCACAAACTGTGTCCTAAGTCTGATTTTCTTTTTCAATAGTAGAGACACTAGCTTTGCCTAACATGTGGCTTATGGGAGCTCGACCCCGCAATGGTCGGTGATTCAGATTGCGCACTGCTTGTGGTAAGACCTTTAACTACCCTTGCAATATGTTAGTGGGAGTTAATATTTTAATCTGTTGCTTAATTAGTCCATTCATGCATTCTATTAACCCTGCAGCTTGCGGATAGTAAGTTATGTGAAACATCCAATAGATCCCATTGTCCACCGCACAATGTTGCACTGTTTGACCTGTGAAGTGCGATCCATTATCGGACTGTACTTCTGCTGGCTCATCGTAGTATGTGATTAAATTCTCCAGTCCTTTAATCATACTTTGTTGATTCGCTTTAGTCACTGGATAAGCTATCAAAAGTCCAGAATAGGTATCAACAGCAGTGAGCAAATATTGGAACCATTGTTGCAATGGTAAAGGTCCTACATAATCATTTTGCCATACTTGTGCTGGTTGACTCCCTCTCTTAATATGGGCACCGGGTTGTCATTGTAGGGGAAAATGCTTCACCTTTTGACAAATTTCACAGGTGTTTATGATCTGTTTAACACTGTCCGTAGTCAAATGTAACCTCCTATTTCATGCCCATTGTATCGTATCCTGAATGCCAAAATGTCCAGATTTGTGGTCGGCCCACTTGCCTATGCCATATTCTTCCTCTTCCGCCTCTTTGACAGCCCATACCCGGGCTATATTCAGAGGTCTTTGAAGTGTTTTTCACATGATATACAGTTATTTTCATCTTCTGGGCTTTGGACCATATTTGTTCACATAGGTGCTTTCCCCACAAGTCTTTCCCAGTTATTTGCCAGTGATGTTCATGCCAGTTTCTCATCCAGCTCGCCATGCCATTGGCTACTGCCCATGAGTCAGTATATATGTGTACTTGTTGCTGTTCCTCTTCTAACGCAAGGACTACAGCTGCTAGTTCTGCTAGCTGGCTGGAGCCTCCCACGCCCTCATCATTCACAATTGTCTGGGTTTTTGGATTGAAGGCAGTGGCTCGCCATCGCCGAAGGCCCTTTCGCCAGACCGCTGAGCCATCTGTGAACCACGCATGGCTACGTTCTTCAGGTGTTAACTGTTCAAAAGACACGCCCCAGGAAATCGGTGACTCTTTGGTTAAACTGACAGACGACTGCGTAAGTTCACTCTCAGCTGTTTGTGGGTATTCAGTCACATGCTCATGTAGTCGGGTGATTCCTCCTTTTCCTTTATTTGCTCTGTCTGCGATATACCATTTCCAGTGCACTATGGAGCTTTGCTGTGCTCGCCCGACCTTGTGTGTCTCATTTTTCATTGAGAACCCAGGATTATATGGGTAGGTCAGGTCTTAAACTGATTTTGTCGTCCCCTGTCTGTCCTTCTGTTTCTGTTAGGGCCCAATAACATGCTAATAATTGTTTCTCAAATGGAGTGTAACGAGTAGCAGCATCTGTCAATTTTCTAGACCAGAACGAGTGCCATGTTGAACATGCCACAAACTCCATACTGCAGTGTCATTGGTAACGGATACCTGTAGATCAAAAGACTGCCCAGGCACTCGCGGGGCTAGGGGTAAAACTTGAGCTACGGCTTCTTTGGCTGCATCAAAAGCCACCTGTTGTTCCTTTCCCCACTCGAAGTGAGCCTTTTTTCATGTTATGGCATACAGCGGTTTTAATAACATCGTGAGGTGAGGTATGTGTCTCCTCCTGTAACCCAGTAGTCCCACAAACCATTGTGTCTCAGTTTTATTTGTGGGGGTGGCCATTTCTTGAATTTTATTCTTCACAGGCTCGGGTATGATGCGCTCACCCCGAGACCATTGGATCCCCAGAAACTGCAGAGTCTGGCTAGGGCCCTGCACCTTCTTCGGATTTATCTCCCAGCCCTTGTCTCGCAAGTGTTGGACTAAAGTAGTTGGGCTTCTGACACCACTGCCTTGGTGGGACCCCTTATTAGTACAGCATCGATGTAGTATGTCAGGGAGACATTAGGAGCCAATGTGCACATGTCCAGGTCCCGGGCCACCAATCCATGGCATAGGGTAGGGCTATGTAGGTAACCTTGAGGTAGGTGTTTAAACATGTATTGCCTCCCTTCCCAAGTGAATACAAACTGACCCTAGGATTCTTCCGCTATTGGAATGGAGAAAAAGGCATTGGCCAGGTTGATTACCGCATACCACTCCGCACCTTCTTCAGACAGCCGCTCTGTTATAGTTACTACATCTGGGACAGCAGTTGCCAGGGTTGGGGCAAGTTTGTTCAGTAGTCAGTAGTCCACAATCATCCTCCAACTTTTGTCGGGTTTCTGCACAGGCCAAACAGGGCTATTGTAGGGGGACACCGCATGTCTAATGATACCCGCCTCCAAGAGCCCTTGTATGGTTTCCCCTATTTCTTTGTGTCCTCTGGGTATTCGATACTGTTTCATAGTCACTATACGCGATAGCCGTGGTATTACCACTGGTTCCCACTTTGCTTTCCCTGCAATCACAGTGATCGCCCGTATCCCAAATGAGAATCGCCCGAACGAAGTGTTATGTGTGGTTCCCTTTAAAAGGTCCATCCCAATAATATGTTCCTTTACTGCCGATATTAAGACCATTACCCAGCGCGGAGGCCCATTTCCCAATGCCATTCTGATAGTTGTTCAGACAGCGGGCGATTCTGCCCCTCCGAACCCATTAATCATCATACGGGTCCCTATGTGTTTCCTAGGATTTCCATGGATAATAGTAACTTCTGCCCCTGTGTCTAGTAAAGCAACATCTCTTTGTATGTTCCCCCCCCCCGCCAATGTATCGTAATCAGAATGTGTGGCCTCAGGTCCCCGGGAGCTTGGGTTGATGTGGTTCTAACGGGGAGTACTCCCGGATCCTAGTCGAGGGGATTACTAGCCTCCCACAGCTCTTCTACGTTGGGGTGTAGGCGAGCGGGAGGTGGTTTCTGTGCATCCGCAGACTTATCGCTATCTGACTTAGTCTCCCTTACCTCCCTCCTTTCACCCTTCTCTGTTCCCGGGACGCAGTGTTGCTTCCACATAGAATACATCGCTCCTGTTGGGATTACATCAATTTTTTCCTTGGGGGCCCCTGCCTTCAGTAAAGCCCCGAACATGTCCCTCCGTGTAAATTTTTTTTTGTCTTTGCTGACCCTGTACCTTTCCCAGAGGTCGAACCTTGTCGCTGGTCCCGATCCCCCTCTACATTAGCCATTCTCGACTCTCGCACACTATCTTCTACATCCTCTAACTGTCCTAACAATAGGCAAGCGTGCCCCACCCGCTGCCCTTGGGCTGATCCCAATAATGCGAGTAGCGCACCCCTCATCATAGGAGGGCCACTCTTCATCAGCCTGCTCCGCATTCCTGCTGTAAAGAGCTCCTGATCTGGCCCTCCATATTGTTGGTGATATATTCCTCCCTGTGTTACCATATTGCGCAACTGTATCGCACCCTCCGCCATAGTATTCCAAGGTTTTACCTCCCCTTCCCAATCAACGGCAGAGGGATATTTTTGCTGGACTCCTATAGTAACCATGTGCCATAGCGAACCTGTGCCCTGGACATTCCGTAGCACTGCTGTGATAAGCTGGTCCGTAGTCATAGTCCCCATTTTTGTTAACTCTTCGGGGTTAAGTATTACGCCTGATGCTCCCTGGTCCCAAATCCGGGTTAGCCATTCTGACAATGATTCCCCGGGTTTTTGGCAAAATCGAGACCCTATTTCTTGTAACTCACTAGTGGTGAAGTCACGCACCCTTCCAGTGGTTACCGTCTGTTCACCATCTTGCTGTTTTGTCTTATTTGTCATAAGGGGTCTAGCTTTCATGCTCGGAGCTTATGGGGGAGGGTCTTTCGTTTCCTCCCGTACCCCCCCCCCCTCCATCTGTCTACTCATATTCTGAGTCAGAGGAGTACCAGATATTTTTGGTGCACCACCCACAATTTTTTGCAGCTTCTATACATTCCACACATGATTTTGCATTGGCTTTTAAACATTCACTGGGATCTGATTGAGCAAGTCCATACCACATGCAGCAGCAAATCAGTGCAGCACAAAAGATATATTTCAAATCCATCTGTAATTTCCGTCGTCTGGCTTTCTTCTTATTTTGTACTGTCGCCAGATGGCATATTAACGTTTCTGATTGTTTATTGACCTTGTCCGCCTGTTCTTGTGCAGTGTGGACCGCTTCAGTCAGGGCCGAGTTTTGACTTTCCAAAACCTTAACAGCTGTTTTTAACTGTAGGTTTTCTGCCTCACTTTCCTTAAGTTGTTTACACACGCCCTTAATGCTGTCAACAAAATCCATTCCATTTGTGGGGGACTACTTTTCTCCTGTGGGAAGTCCGCTTCCTCCAGGAGAGACAGTACTGCGTGGGGTACGGTTCTATCTTTGCTCTGTTCCAATAACTGCATATCCCAATGTTGCGGGTGTCCAAACCGGGCTAGCACATTGGCAAGAGAGCCAAAACCCTCATCCCTCGTGCTCCACCCTGGTATTCTATACTTCTCTCCCACAGGAGGAGACTGCTTCTTGTCTGTTCTCTTAAACATTTTACCAGATCCTGTTCGTGACGCCAAAATGTTTTGGATCGATAATAATAGACCAAGTTTCAGGATCTGGATGAATGTTAAATAAGGGACAAGACATGAAGAAAAGAATAAAATACCGTTTACTGAGAGAAAAGAAAAATAATAATACAGTTTACGAAGAAAAGAGAAGTATGATAAGATGCAACAAATCTCATGGCCTTCTGCCCATCGGGAACTCCGCAACATAAGAACATAAGAATTAAGAACAGGAGTAGGCCATCTAGCCCCTCGAGCCTGCTCCGCCATTCAACAAGATCTTGGCTGATCTGGCCGTGGACTCAGCTCCACTTACCCGCCCGCTCCCCATAACCCTTAATTCCCTTATTGGTTAAAAATCTATCTATCTGTGACTTGAATACATTCAATGAGCTAGCCTCAACTGCTTCCTTGGGCAGAGAATTCCACAGATTCACAACCCTCTGGGAGAAGAAATTCCTTCGCAACTCGGTTTAAATTGGCTCCCCATATTTTGAGGCTTTGCCCCCTAGTTCTAGTCTCCCCGACCAGTGGAAACAACCTCTCTGCCTCGATCTTGTCTAACCCTTTCATTATTTTAAATGTTTCTATAAGATCACCCCTCATCCTTCTGAACTCCATCAAGTAAAGACCCAATCTACTCAATCTATCATCCTAAGGTAACCCCCTCATCTCTGGAATCAGCCTAGTGAATCGTCTCTGTACCCCCTCCAAAGCTAGTATATCCTTCCTTAAGTAAGGTGACCAAAACTACATGCAGTACTCCAGGTGCGGCCTCACCAATACCCTATATAGTTGCAGAAGGACCTCCCTGTTTTTGTACTCCATCCCTCTCGCAATGAAGGCCAACATTCCATTCGCCTTCCTGATTACCTGTTGCACCTGCAAACTAACTTTTTGGGATTCATGCACAAGGACCCCCAGGTCCCTCTGCAACGCTGCATGTTGTAATTTCTCCCCATTCAAATAATATTCCGTTTTACTGCTTTTTTTCCCAAGATGGATGACCTCACACTTTCCCACTAATCTTTGTGTCATCTGCAAATTTTGTTACACTACACTCTGTCCCCTCTTCCAGGTCATCTATGTATATTGTAAACAGTGTGGTCCCAGCACTGATCCCTGTGGCACACCACTAACCACCAATTTCCAACCCGAAAAGGACCCATTTATCCCGACTCTCTGCTTTCTGTTAGCCAACCAATTCTCTATCCATGCTAATACATTTCCATTGACTCCGCGTACCTTTATCTTCTGCAGTAACCTTTTGTGTGGCACCTTATTGAATGCCTTTTGAAAATCTAAATACACCACATCCATCGGTACACCTCTATCCACCATGCTCATTATATCCTCAAAGAATTCCAGTAAATTAGTTAAACATGATTTCCCCTTCATGAATCCATGCTGCGTCTGCTTAATTGCACTATTCCTATCGCATTGGTTTTTAATTTGATACTCTCCTTTATTTCCTTGGTTATCCACGGCTGGTTATCCCTTCTCTTACCGCCCTTCTTTTTCACTGGAATATATTTTTGTCCTTAAAAGTCCTCCACTGTTCCTCAATTGTGCCACCATTTAGTCTGTGTTTCCAGTCTACTTTAGCCAACTCTGCCCTCATCCCACTGTAGTCCCCTTTGTTTAAGCATAGTACGCTCGTTTGAGATACTACTTCCTCACCCTCAATCTGTATTACAAATTCAACCATACTGTGATCACTCATTCCGAGAAGATCTTTTACTTGGAGATCGTTTATTATTCCTTTCTCATTACACAGGACCAGATCTAAGATAGCTTGCTCCCTTGTAGGTTCTGTAACATACTGTTCTAAGCAACAACAGCTGGTCAGGAGCCTTGGGGGTCCCGGCACCACTCGCGAATCACGGTCCAAGGTGAAGTTCAAAGAACTATTGGACAGTCCGTTCCTTTATACTATTGAACTAACATACCATTGAACAAACATACTATTGAACAAACATGGGTGCATGTGGCTTATGGCCAACTCCTAATCTGTAAGGCCCCAGCTGCTCATCCACAAAGCATGAGATCTCGAGGCGCCGACCGTTCCATAAACAAGCTGGTGTGTGCCTCAAGGTCGATTTCTCTCTCTCTCTGCATCAACAACAATCCACGAGGCATGAAGCAGAAACACACTGTAAATGACTAAATATCATAATTAACCCGCTGTGATTAACTCGAGACAATACAAGCCCCCATCACTGATCCTTGTGGCACTCCATTAGTTACAGTTTGCCAACCCATTTATCCTGACTCTCTGTTTGATGTTAGTTAGTCAATCCTCTCTTCCTGCTAATATATTACCCCCAACTCTGTGAACTCTTATCTTGTGCAGTAATCTTTTATGTGGCACCTTATCGAATGCCTTCTGGTAAACCAAATACACGACATCTACTGGTTCCCCTTTATCTACCCTGCTCATTACATCCTCGAAAAACTCCAACAAATTTGTCAAACAGGATTTCCCTTTCATAAAACCATGCTGGCACCAGCACTGAAAATGGCACAGCACAGACTTTAGAGGGTAGTATAGAAGCGGGATTTGGCACGAGTGGCCTGGAGCCATGCCACATGGAAAGGGTAGCTCGGGTACCAGCTTCCCGGAGGATGAGATCGTGCACGAGTTCTGCTACACCGGACTCAGATGACGACTTCGAAGGGGCGGTCTTCAGAAGAAGGATGATGAACATGCACTCAGAAAATGCTTGGTGCAATGGCAAGCCTGCCAGAAAGTCTGTTGTCAGTATCAAGGAGCATGGAGGAGTCTGGCTCCAACATTGCACAGGGCTTTGGGCGGAGGTTGGAGATCGTGATTTGCAGCATGGAAATAATGGACAACTCCATCAGAGACCTTGTGGACCCCGCCATGATGCTGCATGTGATGGGCGATGTCACAGCTTCCATTGCAGCACAGGCAGAAGTGACCCAACATTTCTGTGCTGTAGTGGAAGCTCACACTTCTGGCATTGTGGCTGGGTGAACATATGTGGAAAGGGTCTTTCCGGGTCTCACAGCGCTGCAGCAATCTGGCCCCCAACAGAACCTGCTGTCTTCTCTCAGAATTACAGCATTCCTAGTCCCACCACTGCCATTCCACCAGTGCCCTTGCTGCTGCTTGTCATCCAGCCAGCCCAGACTGCTTCCACCCATGTCGAGGTGGTGCAGTCTACAGACGGGCCTTCTCGACCCACAGATGCTCGAGGTCGTCCTGCAAGGCCATCTGCAAACCTCCCATTGAAAATCAGCAGCCTTCCACCAGCCATGCTGCAGCCACTGGGGTAGCACTTCATTGGAGCACTAGATTAGAAATGGCAGCACGAAAGACGGACAGTGAGGAAATGTACCAAGGTGAAACTTTGATTTTGTTATTTTGAGTTGGATTTGATAACTTTATAAATGATGTTTGGAATGTTTGTTTTCGGGTGGCTTTCAATTCAATTTTGTGCTCAAGAGGAAACACTCATGCTTCGTGACAGAGGGATGGTAAGGTGGGGAAGTCGTGAGAAATGGGGATCTGAGGTTTCATTCATTGGAAGCAGAGTATGATGCGGCGCTCACAGGGAGCCTGTTTGGAATGAGGATCTGCTGCCTGCCTCCTCCCTTCCTCCTCCATTTCCTCCTTTCCTCCTCCTCCTCTGCTTATTCCTCCTCCTGAGGTGGTCCCGGAACCCGTGATAGCGAGGGTCTGCACCCTCATGATGGCCAAGTTGTGGAGCATGCAGCAGACCATCATGAAATGGGACACCCACTCCAACATGTACTGCAGGGCTCCTCCGGAGCAGTCAAGGCAATGGAACCTCGATAGTCTGCTCAATGATGTTCCTCATGGAAGCATGGCTGTCATTATATGATTGGTGGCCACAAGTGACGGGGTTGCGGAGGGAAGTCATCAGCCAAGTGTAGAACATAGAACCCTTGTCTCCAAATAGCTACCCTTGGGTTTGACATGGTGACTGGAAGATTGCTGGCACACCAGACTGGCGCAGGATGAAGGTATCATGACTGCTGCCAGGATACCGGGCATTGACCATCATGAAGCACTGGGCATAGTCGCACACCAACTGCACATTAAGTGAATGATAGCCTTTGCGGTTAGAGAACATCTTAGGATTGGTATGTGGCTTCAGAGAGAAGACAATGAAATCCCTTCTCCTAGCCTTTGTGACCTCTCGGATGTAGTGATGGATGGTGAACTGGGAGATGTCT
The DNA here is from genome assembly GCF_044704955.1 of Pristiophorus japonicus. Classification (NCBI taxonomy): domain Eukaryota; kingdom Metazoa; phylum Chordata; class Chondrichthyes; family Pristiophoridae; genus Pristiophorus; species Pristiophorus japonicus. The sequence goes on along the minus strand of NC_091979.1, from coordinate 138,812,505 downwards.
CCTACTTCAGACTAAAGGATCCAGTGGAGAAAAAAACTGAGGGCTCATTGTGATCATGACTGCCACTGTCCCGTTACAGGAGGTAGCAGAGTTCTATGACCACGTCCTTGGTGAAGCGGAGCCCCCTAATAGACTGCTCCTGCCTGGCTTAGGTGCAGGTAGGAAAAGTGCTCTTGGAAGACTCCAGGTGAGTAAGACCTACTGCTGAGGACCCTCCTACTCCTCCTCCTGCTCCCTTCGCGAGCATATTGTCCTCTTCTTCACTACCTCTGCTTCATCTCCTTGTCATACTCGGGCACAAGGGGGACTGCCCCCATGACTGTGAGTAAGTGGTGTGAGCAGGACCCTTTAATTGAGAAGCAAGGCATTCTCCACTTGCAGCAGCATTCCTTGTCACCTCAGCAACTTTAAACAACTCGAGGAAGTTTCAAACAGTTTCATAAACTTACACAGAGCAGTAGAAATGAAATAGCAAGTCAGCTTCAAGTTGTTGATGATCCCTTCAAATAGCGTTGGTCGGTGGTCCTTCCTGCTGCTGGATGCATGGTTAGCTGGTAGTGATTAGGATAGGGCATTAAATGGAGCTCTGACATCCAAAATGGCAGATTGTGCCTCAAATCAGCATTGCACAAGCATTGACATCAAAATCTGCCTCATTTCCAATCTGCAGTGAGTGCAGGCAACGGCAGCACTGCCGACCTGCACAAAATGGCAGCCGTCGCGGGACCTGGCAGAAGCGGATAGAAGCATTCCTGCTGTCTGCCACATTTTCTTATAGAAATATAGAATATAGGTGCAAGAGTAGGCCATTCGGCCCTTCGAGCCTGCACCGCCATTCAATGAGTTCATGGCTGAAAATGCAACTTCAGTACCCCATTCCTGCTTTCTCGCCATACTCCTTGATCCCCCTAGTAGTAAGGACTACATCTAACTCCTTTTTGAATATATTTAGTGAATTGGCCTCAACAACTTTCTGTGGTAGAGAATTCCACAGGTTCACCACTCTCTGAGTGAAGAAGTTTCTCCTCATCTTGGTCCTAAATGGCTTACCTCTTATCCTTAGACTGTGACCCCTGGTTCTGGACTTACCCAACATTGGGAATCTTCTTCCTGCATCTAACCTGTCTAAACTCGTCAGAATTTTAAACGTTTCTATGAGATCCCCTCTCATTCTTCTGAACTCCAGTGAATACAAGCTCAGTTGATCCAATCTTTCTTGATATGTCAGTCCCGCCATCCCAGGAATCAGTCTGGTGAACCTTTGCTGCACTCCCTCAATAGCAAGAATATCCTTCCTCAAGTTAAGAGACTAAAACTGTAAACGATACTCCAGGTGTGGCCTCACCAAGGCCCTGTACAACTGTAGTAACACGTCCCTGCCCCTGTACTCAAATCCCCTCGCTATGAAGGCCAACATGCCATTTGCTTTCTTAACCGCCTGCTGTACCTGCATGCCAACCTTCAATGACTGATGTACCATGACACACAAGTCTTGTTGCACCTCCCCTTTTCCTAATCTGTCACCATTCAGATAATAGTCTGTCTCTCTGTTTTTACCACCAAAGTGCATAACCTCACATTTATCCACATTATACTTCATCTACCATACATTTGCCCACTCACCTAACCTATCCAAGTCACTCTGCAGCCTCATAGCATCCTCCTCGCAGCTCACACTGCCACCCAACTTAGTGCCATCCGCAAATTTGGAGATACAACATTTAATCCCCTTGTCTAAATCATTAATGTACAATGTAAACAGTTGGGGCCCCAGCACAGAACCTTGCGGTACCCCACTAGTCACTGCCTGCCATTCTGAAAAGTACCCATTTACTCCTACTCTTTGCTTCCTGCCTGCCAACCAGTTCTCAATCCACATCAGCACACTACCCCCAATCCCATGTGCTTTAACTTTGCACATTCATCTCTTGTGTGGGACCTTGTCGAAAGCCTTCTGAAAGTCCAAATACACCACATCAACTGGTTCTCCCTACTGGAAACATCCTCAAAAAATTCCAGAAGATTTGTCAAGCATGATTTCCCTTTCACAAATCCATGCTGACTTGGACCTATCATGTCACCTCTTTCCAGATGCGCTGTTATGACATCCTTAATAATTGATTCCATCATTTTACCCACTGCCAATGTCAGGCTGATTGGTCAATAATTCCCTGTTTTCTCTCTCCCTCCTTTTTTAAAAAGTGGGGTTACATTGGCTACCCTCCACTCCATAGGAACTGATCCAGAGTCTATGGAATGTTGGAAAATGACTGTCAATGCATCCGCTATTTCCAAGGCCACCTCCTTAAGTACTCTGAGATGCAGTCCATCAGGCATTGGGGATTTATCGGCCTTCAATCCCATCATTTTCCCCAACACAATTTCCCAACTAATAAGGAATTCCCTCAGTTCCTCCTTCTTACTAGACCCTCTGACTCCTTTTATATGCAGAAGGTTGTTTGTGTCCTCCTTAGTGAATACCGAACCAAAGTACTTGTTCAATTGGTCTGCCATTTCTTTTTCCCCGTTATGACTTCCCCTGATTCTGACTGCAGGAGACCTACGTTTGTCTTTACATATCTATAGAAGCTTTTGCAGTGCGTTTTAATGTTCCCTGCAAGCTTCCTCTCGTACTCTATTTTCCCGACCCTAATCAAACCCTTTGTCCTCCTCTGCTGAGTTCTAAATTTCTCCCCGTCCCCAGGTTCATTGCTATTTCTGGCCAATTTGTATGACACTTCCTTGGCTTTAATACTATCCCTGATTTCCCTTGATAGCCACGGTTGAGCCACCTTCCCTTTTTTATTTTTACACCAGACAGGGATGTACAATTGGTGTAGTTCATCCATGCAGTCTCTAAATGTCTGCCATTGCCCATCCACTGTCAACCCCTTAAGTATCATTCACCAATCTATCCGAGCCAATTCATGCCTCATACCTTCAAAGTTACCCTTCTTTAAGTTCTGGACCCTGGTCTCTGAATTAACTGTCTCATTCTCCATCCTAATGTATAATTACACCATATTATGGTCACTCTTCCCCAAGGGGCCTCGCAAATGAGATTGCTAATTAATCCTCTCTCATTACACAACATCCAGTTTAAGATGGCCTCCCCCCGAGTTGGTTCCTCAACATATTGGTCTAGAAAACCATCCCTTATGCACTCCAGGAAATCCTTCTCCACCGTATTGCTTCCGGTTTGATTAGCCCAATCTATATACATATTAATGTCAACCATGATAACTGCTGCCCCTTTATTGCATGCACCCCTAATTTCCTGTTTGATTCCCTCCCCAACATCACTACTATTGTTTGGAGGTCTGTACACAACTCCCACTAACGTTTTTTGCCCTTTGGTTTTCTGCAGCTCTACCCACATAGATTCCACATCATCCAAGCTGATGCCCTTCCTAACTATTGCATTAATCTCCTCTTTAACCAGCAATGCTCCCCAACCTCCTTTTCCTTTTATTCTATCCTTCCTGAATGTTGAATACCCTTGGATGTTGAGTTCCCAGACCTGATCATCCTGGCGCCACATTTCTGTAATCCCAATCACATCGTATCTGTTAACATCTATTTGCACAGTTAATTCATCCACCTTATTATGGATACTCCTTGCATTAAGACAGAAAGCCTTCAGGCTTGTTTTTTTAACGCCCTTTGTCCTTTTAGAATTATGATGTAGTGTGGCCCTTTTTGTTTCTTGCCTTTGTTTACTCAGCCTTCCACTATTGCTTTTTACCTTTCTACCATCTGTTTCTGACTCCATATTACTTCGCCCTTTCTCGCTGCAAAGGTTCCCATCCCCCTGCCATATTAGTTTAAACACTCCCGAACTGCATTAGCAAATTTTACCCCCAGGACATCAGTTCCAGTCCTGCTCAAGTGCAGACCGTACCTATAAACAGGCTTTAATGGCCGACGCCAAAGGCTCCAATTTCATGGCCTAAATGTCTAGGCCCATATACTAAATGGTAAATGCGGAACTATTATGGAAACATATGACATATGTAGTAAGAGTTCCTGCAAGCTTTTATTAAAGATATGTTTACAAGGGGTTATCTCCTTAATCACAGTGAAATTGCAAGTTATACGATTCATTTGCAGGAAGCTATGGATGGTTAATGCAAAAACTGAATTCAATATCATTACTTGGAATTAAACATTACAACGCTTTTAGAAGATAGGATGAGGAAAAGATATTCTTACTGGTCAAATCTATGCATAACACCATTTTAATTTCCTTCCTGCTTTAGCATCAATCCCATACCCCTCTATTCCCTACATCCTTCTTAAGTCAATTACTGTTTGGATCACTAAACACAAATTGTGTGGATGAAAAAATATGGCATGTTACTGAGGAAATTCCCATCTGGTACAGTTTCTCAAAAGTATATTGAAGTGGGTGTGAAAGCCATCATTCCCTATTGATCTATTTTTCACATAGTGAAATGACAAGTGTGAGGGGACAGAAGAGTAAAGCTGAACATTGAAATATCAAGTCTTAAAAAGACTCAATCTCAGAAAATAAAAAAAGACAAGTGGAGTGAACGTACTCTTGGGCAATAGTGAAAAATAGGCACTTGCAAGTTGGCAGCCCGTTTTACACTTTTATGATTTTCTTTCTCAGCTTCCCTCAGAATCTTTGGATGAAAACCATTTCTCTTTGAATAATAACCTCCAATAACAATCTCCACCCATCTTCAATGGTTCTGCAATCCGAACTGCGCCACTAGTGTTATATATGTGGACTTGTATTTACTCTGTACAGCCACCAGAGGGCTCATCCCCTGGAGTCCCAAGGGATCCCATAATCACTTGGGAGCACAGGTATTTAAGGAGGCTTCACAGCTTGGAGAGGCACTCTGGAGACCTGCAATAAAAGTCTAAGGTCACACTTTAGTTTGAGCTCACAGTCTGACTCTTTCTCCATACACAACTGGCGACGAGATACAGATAGCGAACCCAAAGATGCAGAGAACAGTGGACATCCTGGAGAAATTCTCGGAGGGAGATGATTGGGAAACTTTTGTGGAGCGACTTGACCAATACTTCATGGCCAACGAGCTAGATGGGGAAGAGAGCGCTGCCAAACGTAGAGCGATTCTCCTCACCGTCTGTGGGACACCAACGTATGGCCTCATGAAGAATCTGCTCACTCCAGCGAAACCCACGGAGAAATCGTAAGACGATTTGTGCACACTGGTCCGAGAGCATTTGAACCATAAGGAAAGCATTCTGATGGCGATGTGCCGGTTCTACACCTACAAAAGGTCTGAAGGCCAGGAAGTGGCGAGTTATGTCGCCGAGCTAAGACGCCTTGCAGGACATTGTGAATTTGAAGGACATTTGGAGCACATGCTCAGAGACTTTTTCGTACTTGGTATTGGCCATGAAACCATACTTCGCAAACTTTTGACTGTAGAGACCCCAACCTTGAGTAAGGCCATAGTGACAGCTGAGGCGTTCATTGCCACCAGTGACAATACGAAGCAAACCTCTCAGCACACAAGTGCTGCTACAAGTACTGTAAACAAAGTGATGTTGTTATCGAATCATAACATACAGGGCAGGTCACACATACCTGCAGCTGCACGTCCACAGATGACTCAGAGTCCACCATCAAGGGTGATGAATGCTACGCTATTAACACCTTGTTGGTGCTGCGGGGGTGATCATCGTTTCCATTCATGCCGGTTCAAAGGGTACGTTTGCAAGGGCTGTGGGACAATGGGACACCACCGAGTGTGCATGCAAGCTGCAAAACCTGTTAAACCTGCAAACCACTATATTGCAGAGGAGGACAGGTCCATGGAGGATCACTGTGAACCAGAGCCTCAGACCGAGGAGGCAGAGGTCCATGGGGTGCACACATTTACCACGAATGGTCCCCCGATAATGCTGAATGTTGAACTAAATGGAGTGTCAATGGAGCTGGACACAAGCATGAGCCAGTCCATTATGGGCAAAAATACTTTCGAAGGCCAGTCTTAACCCCAGTTCATATGAAACTAAGAACTTACACGAAAGAACTGATTCCTGTAATCGGCAGTGCTACCGTAAAGGTCTCCTACGATGGAGCGGTGCACAAACTACCACTCTGGGTGGTACGGGGCGATAGTTCCACGCTGCTAGGCAGGAGCTGGCTGGGAAAGATACACTGGAACTGGGATGACGTCCAAGCGCTATTGCCCGCTGACGACACTTCGTGTGCCCAGGCCTTAAACAAATTTCCTTCGCTGTTCGAACCAGGCATTGGAAAATTCCAAGGAGCAAAAGTGCAGATCCATCTAATTCCGAGGGTGCGAGGCATCCATCACAAGGCGAGAGCAGTACCGTAAATGATGAGAGAAATGGTAGTGATCGAGCTAGACCGGCTGCAACGAGAGGGCATCATTTCACCGATCAAGTTCAGCGAGTGGGCCAGTCCTATTGTCCCAGTCCTCAAGGGAGATGGCACCATCAGAATCTGTGGCGATTACAATGTAACTATCAATCGTTTCTCCCTGCAGGACCAATACCCAATACCAAAGGCCGACGTCCTCGTTGCAATGCTGGCGGGAGGAAAGACGTTCACGAAGCTGGATCTTACTTCAGCCTATATGATGCAGGAACTGGAGGAATCATTGAAGGCCCTCACCTACATCAACATGCACAAAGGTCTTTTTGTTTATAACAGATGCCCATTTGGAATCAGATCAGCGATGGCGATTTTCCAGAGAAACATGGAAAGTTTACTGAAGTCGGTCCCGCACACCGTGGTCTTCCAGGATGACATCTTGGTCACAGGTCGGAACACAGTCGAGCATCTCCAGAGCCTGGAGGAGGTTCTTAGTCGATTCAATCACATGGGGCTCAAGTTAAAATGCTCGAAGTATGTTTTCCTCATGCCTGAAGTGGAGTTCTTGGGAAGGAGGATTGCAGTGGACGGCATCAGGCCCACTAACGCAAAGACGGAGGCAATCGAGAATGCACCGAGGCCACAGAACGTGACAGAGCTGCGATCATTTCCGGGACTCTTGAACTACTTTGGTAACTTCTTACCCGGTCTCAGCACAATGCTAGAACCACTACATGTCTCATCAAGAAAAGGGGATGAATGGGTTTGGGGAAAAAGCCAAGAAAATGCCTTTGTAAAAGCGAGAAAATTATTATGCTCAAACAAATTGCTTGCGTTGTATGATCCATGTAAGCATTTGGTACTAGCATGTGATGCGTCGTCATATGGTGTCGGGTGTGTATTGCAACAAGCTAATGATTTTGGGAAACTGCAACCGGTTGCTTATGCATCCAGGAGTCTGTCTAAGGCTGAGAGAGCCAATAGCATGATTGAGAAAGAAGCGTTAGCGTGTGTCTATGGGGTAAAGAGAACGCATCAATACCTGTTTGGGCTAAAATTCGAATTGGAAACTGACCGTAAGCCATTTATATCCCTGTTTTCCAAGAGTCAAGGGATAAATACCAATGCATCGGCCCGCATCCAAAGATGGGCGCTCATGTTATCCGCATACAACTACGCCATCCGCCACAGGCCAGGCACAGAAAACTGCGCCGATGCTCTCAGTAGGCTGTCATTGCCCACCACTGGGGTGGAAATAGTGCAGCCCGCAGATCTAGCCATAGTTATGGAAGCATTTGAGAGTGAGCAATCACACATCACTGCCCAGTAGATCAAAACCTGGACAAGCCAGGACCCCTTATTATCTCTAGTCAAAAGCTTGTGCTTCACGGGAGCTGGTCCAGTATCCCAGTGGAAATGCAGGAAGAGATAAAGCCATTCCAGCGGTGCAAAGATGAAATGTCTATTCAGGTAGACTGCCTTCTGTGGGGCAATCGAGTAATAGTCCCCAAGAAGGGCAGAGACACCTTCATCAATGACCTCCACAGTACCCACCCAGGCATTGTAATGATGAAAGCGATAGCCAGATCCCACGTGTGGTGGCCCGGTATTGATGCAGACTTAGAGTCCTGCGTTCACAGATGTAATACACGCTCGCAGTCAAGCAATTCACTCAGGGAGGCGCCGCTAAGTTTATGGTCTTGGCCCTCCAAACCGTGGTCTAGGGTACACGTCGACTATGCAAGTCCGTTCTTGGGTAAAATGTTCCTTATGGTTGTAGATGCATACTCCAAGTGGATTGAATGTGAAATAATGTCGGCTAGCATGTCCGCTGCCTCTACTGAACACCTGCGGGCCATGTTTGCCACACACGGCTTACCCAATGTCCTGGTGAGACAACTGGCCATGTTTTACCAGTGCTGAGTTCAAAGAATTCATGACCCGTAACAGGATCAAACATGTCACATGTGCCCCGTTTAAACCAGCGTCCAATGGTCAGGCAGAGAGAGCAGTGCAAACCATCAAGCAGGGCTTGAAGATGGTAACTGAAGGCTCATTGCAGACTCGCCTATCCCGAGTCCTGCTTAGCTACCGCACGAGACCTCACTCACTCACTGGGATTCCACCTGCTGAACTGCTCATGAAAAGAGCACTTAAGACAAGGCTCTTGTTAGTTCACCCTGATCTACATGAACAGGTTGAGAGCAGGCGACTTCAACAAAGTGCATACCATGATTGCGCAAATGTGTCACGCGAGATTGAAATCAATGATCCTGTGTTTGTATTGAATGTGCAGGACATTCTGAAATGGGAGGGAGAACAGCCAGTTGTCGTGGTGCACATTGGTACCAACGACATAGGTAAAAAAAGGGATGATGTCCTATGAAACGAATTTAAGGAGCTAGGAGCTAAATTAAAAAGTAGGACCTCAAAAGTAGTAATCTCGGGATTGCTACCAGTGCCACGTGATAGTCAGAGTAGGAATCGCAGGATAGCGCAGATGAATACGTGGCTTGAGCAGTGGTGCAGCAGGGAGGGATTCAAATTCCTGGGGCATTGGGACCGGTTCTGGGGGAGGTGGGACCAGTACAAACCGGACAGTCTGCACCTGGGCAGGACCGGAACCAATGTCCTAGGGGGAGTGTTTGCTAGTGCTGTTGGGGAGGATTTAAACTAATATGGCAGGGGGATGGGAACCAATGCAGGGAGACAGAGGGAAACAAAAAGGAGGCAAAAGCAAAAGACAGAAAGGAGATGAGGAAAAGTGGAGGGCGGAGAAACCCAAGGCAAAGAACAAAAAGGGCCACTGTACAGCAAAATTCTAAAAGGACAAAGGGTGTTAAAAAAACAAGCCTGAAGGCTTTGTGTCTTAATGCAAGGAGTATCCGCAATAAGGTGGATGAATTAATTGTGCAAATAGATGTTAATAAATATGATGTGATTGGGATTACGGAGACGTGGCTCCAGGATGATCAGGGCTAGGAACTCAACATTCAGGGGTATTCAACATTCAGGAAGGATAGAATAAAAGGAAAAGGAGGTGGGGTAGCATTGTTGGTTAAAGAGGAGATTAATGCAATAGTTAGGAAAGACATTAGCTTGGATGATGTGGAATCTATATGGGTAGAGCTGCAGAACACCAAAGGGCAAAAAACGTTAGTAGGAGTTGTGTACAGACCTCCAAACAGTAATAGGGATGTTGGGGAGGGCATCAAACAGGAAATTAGGGGTGCATGCAATAAAGGTGTAGCAGTTATAATGGGTGACTTTAATATGCACGTAGATTGGGCTAGCCAAACTGGAAGCAATACGGTGGAGGAGGATTTCCTGGAGTGCATAAGGGATGGTTTTCTAGACCAATATGTTGAGGAACCAACTAGGGGGGAGGCCATCTTAGACTGGGTGTTGTGTAATGAGAGAGGATTAATTAGCAATCTCATTGTGCGAGGCCCCTTGGGGAAGAGTGACCATAATATGGTGGAATTCTGCATTAGGATGGAGAATGAAACAGTAAATTCAGAGACCATGGTCCAGAACTTAAAGAAGGGTAACTTTGAAGGTATGAGGCATGAATTGGCTAGGATAGATTGGCGAATGATACTTAGGGGGTTGACTGTGGATGGGCAATGGCAGACATTTAGAGACCGCATGGATGAATTACAACAATTGTACATTCCTGTCTGGCGTAAAAATAAAAAAGTCAAGGTGGCTCAACCGTGGCTATCTAGGGAAATCAGGGATAGTATTAAAGCCAAGGAAGTGGCATACAAATTGGCCAGAAATAGCAGCGAACCTGGGGACTGGGAGAAATTTAGAACTCAGCAGAGGAGGACAAAGGGTTTGATGAGGGCAGGGAAAATGGAGTACGAGAAGAAGCTTGCAGGGAACATTAAGGTGGATTGCAAAAGTTTCTATAGGTATGTAAAGAGAAAAAGGTTAGTAAAGACAAACGTAGGTCCCCTGCAGTCAGAATCAGGGGAAGTCATAACGGGGAACAAAGAAATGGCAGACCAATTGAACAAGTGCTTTGGTTCGGTATTCACTAAGGAGGATTCAAACAACCTTCCGGATATAAAAGGGGTCAGAGGGTCTAATAAGGAGGGGGAACTGAAGGAAATCTTTATTAGTCGGGAAATTGTGTTGGGGAAATTGATGGGATTGAAGGCCGATAAATCCCCAGGGCCTGATGGACTGCATCCCAGAGTACTTAAGGAGGTGGCCTTGGAAATAGCGGATGCATTGACAGTCATTTTCCAACATTCCATTGACTCTGGATCAGTTCCTATGGAGTGGAGGGTAGCCAATGTAACCCCACTTTTTAAAAAAGGAGGGAGAGAGAAAACAGGGAATTATAGACCGGTCAGCCTGACCTCAGTAGTGGGTAAAATGATGGAATCAATTATTAAGGATGTCATAGCAGTGCATCTGGAAAATGGTGACATGATAGGTCCAAGTCAGCATGGATTTGTGAAAGGGAAATCATGCTTGACAAATCTTCTGGAATTTTTTGAGCATGTTTCCAGTAAAGTGGACAAAGCAGAACCAGTTGATGTGGTATATTTGGACTTTCAGAAGGCTTTCGACAAAGTCCCACACAAGAGATTAATGTGCAAAGTTAAAGCACATGGGATTGGGGGTAGTGTGCTGACGTGGATTGAGAACTGGTTGTCAGACAGGAAGCAAAGAGTAGGAGTAAACGGGTACTTTTCAAAATGGCAGGCAGTGACTAGTGGGGTGCCGCAAGGTTCTGTGCTGGGGCCCCAGCTGTTTACATTGTACATTAATGATTTAGACGAGGGGATTAAATGCAGTATCTCCAAATTTGCGGATGACACTAAGTTGGGTGGCAGTGTGAGCTGCGAGGAGGATGCTATTAGGCTGCAGAGTGACTTGGATAGGTTAGGTGAGTGGGCAAATGCATGGCAGATGAAGTATAATGTGGATAAATGTGAGGTTATCCACTTTGGTGGTAAAAACAGAGAGACAGACTATTATCTGAATGGTGACAGATTAGGAAAAGGGAAGGTGCAACGAGACCTGGGTATCATGGTACATCAGTCATTGAAGGTTAGCATGCAGGTACAGCAGGCGGTTAAGAAAGCAAATGGCATGTTGGCCTTCATAGCGAGGGGATTTGAATACAGGGGCAGGGAGGTGTTGCTACAGTTGTACAGGGCATTGGTGAGGCCACACCTGGAGTATTGTGTACAGTTTTGGTCTCCTAACTTGAGAAAGGACATTCTTGCTATTGAGGGAGTGCAGCGAAGATTCACCAGACTGATTCCCGGGATGGCGGGACTGACCTATCAAGAAAGACTGGATCAACTGGGCTTGTATTCACTGGAGTTCAGAAGAATGAGAGGGGACCTCATAGAAACGTTTAAAATTCTGACGGGTTTCGACAGGTTAGATGCAGGAAGAATGTTCCCAATGTTGGGGAAGTCCAGAACCAGGGGTCACAGTCTGAGGATAAGGGGTAAGCCATTTAGGACCGAGATGAGGAGAAACTTCTTCACCCAGAGAGTGGTGAACCTGTGGAATTCTCTACCACAGAAAGTAGTTGAGGCCAATTCACTAAATATATTCAAAAGGGAGTTAGATGAAGTCTTTACTACTCGGGGGATCAAGGGTTATGGCGAGAAAGCAGGAAGGGGGTACTGAAGTTGCATGTTCAGCCATGAACTCATTGAATGGCGGTGCAGGCTAGAAGGGCTGAATGGCCTGCTCCTGCACCTATTTTCTATGTTTCTATGGACAAGGGCCCAAGTGGCTTCCCGGCACTATCGTGGCCAAAGAGGGGAACAGGGTGTTTCGGGTCAAACTTTCAAATGGACTCATTCACCCGAAACACTTGGACCAAATCAAACTCAGATTCACAGACTATTCTGAGCAACCGACCTTGGACCCTACCTTTTTTGATTCCCCAGCATAACAGCAGTGGCAACCGGCAACATGGTTGACCACGAAGCAGAACCCATCATCCACAGCAGCCCAGCAGGTCCCAACACACCAGGCAGCCCAGCAAGGCCAGCTGCACAGCAGCCCAGCGAGGGCAAAACAAATGATTCAACAACACCAGCTTTCACACCGAGACGATCAACCAGGGCAAGAAGGGCCCCAGATCGACTCACATTGTAAATAGTTACAGTATTGACTTTGCGGGGGGAGGAGTGTTGTTATATATGTGGACTTGTATTTACTCTGTACAGCCACTGTATTTACTCTGTACAGGGCTCATCCTCTGGAGTCCCAAGGGATCCAAAAATCCCTTGGGAGCACAGGTATTTAAAGAGGCTTCACAGATTGGAGAGGCTCTCTGGAGACCTGCAATAAAAGACTAAGGTCACACTTTACTTTGAGCTCACAGTGTTCAGTCTGACTCTTTCTCCATAAACAACAACCGGTATATCTGATATTCCTTCATTTTCCATTATATTTGCCACCTTCTGTTAGCAACCGTCTACCCCTACTTTGACCATCCTCTTAATACTAAAATGCCTTTTGATTGCCCTTTACTTTGTTTTGCTCATTTTTGTTCATGCTCGTGTTTAGCCTGTCTAGTCTTTCTTTTTGTTGCTTTTCTTTATTTTTGTGTATTTGTCCTGGCTTTCATTTTTATTGTTTACACTGCTCACTATTGAATCTTGTGCTACTGCTGTACTCTGCACTTTGCGCTCCACCTTGGTCAATCATTTTTTCTGTGGTACAGTGACAGTGCTTGTGGCTGCCCTCCTCTGTTGTTGTAGCAAGTAATAAGTAACAAGCAAAACTTACTTGCCAATACCCTCAGGGGATTTCTGCACTTCAAGCTCCTGCTCCCAACTTGATGGATGATAATGGGCTTTCAATCAGTATCTTCTGTTACTCCGACTTTCCTTGGGGTGATCACTTCCTGGAACACATGTTGTGGAAACCTCTGCGCCTCCCATATGTGACAGAGTGTCTCCCGCTGTCCCTGAAGCTCAGTATCTTTGATCTTGAGTAAATCCAGCTGGTGATAATTCCTAGAACCGCCCCAGATTCCCCACATCCAGTAAGATTCACGCAATAAATTGTAAACATACCTTATGCTATACAAGATATAAAAATGTAAACTTATAATACATAATGAATAAACGTGAGCCAGACAGCTGCTTGGGTACATTGCACAATCTTGCACAATCCTGTTCGTGCAATCGGCCACTAGTTGCACCTGGATGCAGTAGCCTTTTGAATTGGTGAACAAGATGATGGTAACCTGCTTAATGCAGCTGTGTACTGCAGACTGAGAGACACGGCTGATAAAGACTGAAGGGAGCCAATGGTGAATAAATTAAGGGCTGTGATGGATTTAACAGTTACTGGCAGAGCACGTTGACTGCGCTTCACGGGCCTTGGGAAACCCTGCAGGTAAAAGGAGGCGAGAGGAGTAAGTGACTTTACAACACTGCTTCTGGGCCCGGAGGAACAGGAGTGTTTCCTCCAGGCCCAATGAGCAAACCTGTAAACAGCACCCCCTCCTCCACGATCTCCGCCCCCCCGACACCCCTCCATCACTGACCCCACCATGACAACCGACCCCCCGCGATCACCAACACCTCAGGGTATTGGTGAGGCCGCACCTGAAGTACTGCGTGCAGTTTTGGTCACCGTACTTAAGGAAGGATATACTTGCTTTGGAGGGTGTACAGAGACGATTCACTAGGCTGATTCCGGAGATGAGGGGGTTACCTTATGACGATAGATTGAGTAGACTGGGTCTTTACTCATTGGAGTTCAGAAGGATGAGGGGTGATCTTATAGAAACATTTAAAATAATGAAAGGGATAGACAAGATAGAGGTGGAGAGGTTGTTTCCACTGGTCGGGGAGACTAGAACTAGGGGGCACAGCCTCAAAATTCGGGGGAGCCAATTTAAAACCGAGTTGAGAAGGAATTTCTTGTCCCAGAGGGTTGTGAATCTGTGGAATTCTCTGCCCAAGGAAGTAGTTGAGGCTAGCTCATTGAATGTATTCAAGTCACAGATAGATAGATTTTTAACCAATAAAGGAATTAAGGGTTACGGGGAGCGGGCGGGTAAGTGGAGCTGAGTCCACGGCCAGATCAGCCATGATCTTGTTGAGTAGCGGAGCAGGCTCGAGGGGCTAGATGGCCGACTCCTGTTCCTAATTCTTATGTTCTTATGTTCTTATGATCAGCAAGCCCCCTCTGATCTCCCCAACCCCCACAATCTCCGACGCTTCCCCAAGCCTCCATCTCTGCCCAATCTCTCACCTCTCCTTCAATCTCTTCCCAAGCCTCTGCGATCTTTGATACCCTACGATCACACTCGACCCTTCCAACCATGCTGCAACCTACCCACTGCGATCTCTACTCCAACAACCTCTACTTGCTCCTGGGCTGTGACTTTTTCTGGAGCATTCCCCAACTGACAGACAGCCAAGCCCACCAATCAGGCCAGCTTCCAGGTGTGGAATCTGTTCAAAAAGAAACATGCATGGAATTCCATAACTTTCCATAACTGCTCGACCCCCTGTTAATATCAGGGCCAACGTTTCAGGTTGGTGACTGAATCATTTTGTTTCTCTCTCCATAGATCTATTGAGGGTTCGAGCATTTTCTGTTTTTATTGCAGATTTCCAGCATCCACTGTATGTTGCTTTTGTTTTAGACTATTCCAGCTTTTGTTGCAAGACAATGATTTGTTTAAAATGTTTAGATTTTAATCCTTTCAAATAGTCTTGCCAGAATGAATGCAATTTACAATCTAGTGTGGGAAATATAATGAAAACAGCATTAGCGAAAAATAATAATAGTGTTCACATTATCTGTAAAGCTTTTGGCAGGCTGTAAATTTCCAAATGATGCCCTTAGATGAGACAGGTCATAAATGCAGCTGTTTAAGCAATTTAGCACAGCTTAGTACGATCAATTATGAACATTTATGTTTTGCTAAACCATTGAACCAAACCTTTGCTAAATTAGTCTTAGAGTGGGGATTAAATCCAGGACAAAACTCTGCAGCTATCTGAAATTGTGCAGTGGAGTAGTACAGTCACAAATGTTTCAGTAAATATTATGGTGGATAAGGATTATATTTGAACGAGATTACCAAAACATTCAGATAAAGACAGCCAAATTGCAAATCTTAATATCCCTTCATTCTTGAGTTTAAATAGAAACTGGTTTGCGCTGTGCCTATTTTTAGGGCGTAAAACAGTTGCAAAAGCTAAATATTTGATTCTCTATGTCCCACCCTGATTCACCGCTGAAGTGCACCGAATGTGAAATTGGATCGGGTCATATTTAGGCATCCAGGGTACCTGCCCATGCAGTAGATCGGCATTATGGGGCCGAAATTGAGCCCTGTCCCAAACGTTGCGCACTTACCGACCAATTCATAGAGCAGACAGTCCGGCGAAATTCAGCACTTGGAAAAATGTCCCCAAGCGTGGCTGTGTTCCGGGCGGGTGCGGGGCGAAGTGGTCGGGTTGGCCGTTCCATCCAGTCATCAGTGTCGTGCTGATGATGTCAACCCATCGCTGATGCATCACAACGTCCCTCCCCTTCAGTTAAAGGGGAGGGCCACTGCGAACTCTCCATACTTTAAAGTTAGATCCACTGGGTCACCGGGGAGGGTTTTGGCCAGGCCAGCGGCCTGGCACCCAAGTGGTAGGTGTCATTGTCGGCCCGACCTGGCCATCGGCGGCTAACTAAAATAACATAACGGTTGCGGCAGTATGCCCTCCCCTTTAAGGGCGGATGCTCCACCCAGGCACGCACAGCTTCCTGCAGGGGATATCTATCAGTGGCATCGATCGGCGATGGTGCTGCTCCCGCGGGGCAATTTCCAACGGGGCAATTTCCCACATGGGACGGAAAGGGGGTCGGCGCCGGTCGGTGGGGGGTCCGCACGTGCATGACGGAGCGGGAGCATTTACCGCTGGAAAACCCAGGTAGGACAATTTCAAAAAAGGTCTTTACTCCATACCGACTAGGCAGTGAGTCATTACCGATCCATGGCTGCCTCTTTAAGGCGGTCACAGCTCATAAAAAGCACCTATAGCTCTTGCATATGCAAATCAGAGGCCAAACACCTGTTTTTAAAAATTTAATCATGGGATGTGGGCATCGTCAGTAAGGCCAGCATTTATTGCCCATCCCTAATTGCCTTTGAAAAGGTGGAGGTGGGCCTCCTTCTTGAATATAACTTTCAGAGGGCAGTTAAGAGTCACTGCATTGCTGTGGGTCTGAAGTCACATCTAGGCCAGACTAGGTAAGTGTAATGTCCTTACTCAATGGCACAAAACCCACATGAGGCACATTCTATGGACATGAACCTTTATTCACAGGACCAAGAAGTGATGACCCTGAGTGGGACCTCCCTTTATGTACCTGGATGACCAAGTGAGGAGTGTCTCCCACAGGTTCACCCCATGTGGTCAAGGTGTGCATTGCTTAAGTATATACAGTATTGCAGTGGTGTTACATAGAGGTTACATACATGACATCACCTCTCCCCCCCCACCCCCAAAGTCTTATTGGGATCATAGGTTAAGTCTTTCAGGTGGTCTACACTCCCTCGTGGAGCGCCACAGTTGGGGTTCTGGTTGTTGAGCCTTGGCGTGAGTGTCTGTCACCAGTGGTGATTCCGGCCTGTCCGGGCTGACCGCTGGGACTGTGCATGCTGCTGAATGTTCTTGTTGCTCGTTCACTGGCGGTGGTGTGAGCACCATCTCATGATCTTCCTTGGGTTCCTCAGTGTCCATGCTGAACCTTTTTTTTACTTGGTCCAGATGCTTACGGCATATCTGCCCATTGTTAAGTTTAACCACGGTGACCCTGTTCCCCTCTTTGTCTATTACAGTACCCATTTGGGCCCCACGGCGTGATTGGGGACAAATACGGGGTCATTTATTTTTATGCATCTCCCCCTTGAATTTCGGTCATGGTACTCGTTTTGGGACTGGCGTTTGCCCTCAACTATGTCGGTCAGGACTGGGTGAATGAGGGACAACCAACTTTTGAGTGTTCATTTCATAAGTAGCTCAGCAGGCGGGACCCCCGTGAGTGAGTGCGGTCGGGACCTATATGCCAGCAGGAGGCGCAATAGGCGGCATTGAAGGGAGGGTCCTTGAAACATGAGCATGCCTTGTTTAATGATTTGGACCGCACGTTCTGCCTGGCCATTGGAGGCCGGCTTGAACGGTGCTGTCCTGACATGGTTGATGCCATTGCCCGACATGAACTCCCGGAATTCGTAGCTCATGAAACATGGGCCATTATCGCTAACAAGGATGTCCGGCAAGCCGTCGGTTGCAAAGGCCGCAAATAGACTCTCCACAGTGGTGGATGTCATGCACGAATTCAAAATGATGCACTTGATCCATTTCGAGTTCGCATCTCCCAAATTGAGAAACATTTTCCCATCAACGGGCCCGCGTAGTCTACATGAATACGTGACCATGGCCTGGTGTGCCAGGGCCATGGGATGAGCGGGGCCTCCCTGGGGACATTATCCAGCTAAGCACACGTCGTGCACCTGCAAACACAGTGTTCCAGGTCTGAATCAATTCCCAGCCACCAAACATTGACCGGGCAATGGCCTTCATCAGCACGATGCTAGGAACAGGAGTAGGCCATCTAGCCCCTCGAGCCTGCTCCGCTATTCAACAAGATCATGGCTGATCTGGCCGTGGATTCAACTCCACTTACCGGCCCGCTCCCCATAACCCTTAATTCCCTTATTGGTTAAAAATCTATCTATCTGTGATTTGAATACATTCAATGAGCTAGCCTCAACTACTTCCTTGGGCAGAGAATTCCACAGATTCACAACCCTCTGGGAGAAGAAATTATTTTTCAACTCAGTTTTAAATTGGTATTTTGAGGCTGTGCCTTCTAGTTCTAGTCTCCCTGACCAGTGGAAACAACCTCTCTGCCTCTATCTTGTCTATCCCTTTCATTATTTTAAATGTTTCTATAAGATCACCCCTCATCCTTCTGAACTCCAATGAGTAAAGACCCAGTCTACTCAATCTATTATCATTAGGTAACCCCCTCATCTCCAGAATCAGACTAGCGAATCATCTCTGTACCCCATCCAAAGCTAGTATATCGTTCCTTAAGTAAGGTGACCAAAACTGCACGCAGTACTCCAGGTGCGGCCTCACCAATACCCTATACAGTTACAGCAGGACCTCCCTGCTTTTGTACTTCATCCCTCTCGCAATGAAGCTTAACATTCCATTCGCCTTCCTGATTACCTGCTGCACCTGCAAACTAACTTTTTGGGATTCATGCTCAAGGACCCCCAGGTCCCTCTGCATCGCAGCATGTTGTAATTTCTCCCCATTCAAATAATATTCCCTTTTACTGTTTTTTTTTCCAAGGTGGATGACCTCACATTTTCCGACATTGCATTCCATCTGCCAAACCTTGGCCCATTCGCTTAACCTATCTAAATCTCTTTGCAGCCTCTCTGTGTCCTCTACACAACCCGTTTTCCCACTAATCTTTGTGTCATCTGCAAATTTTGTTACACTACACTCTGTCCCCTCTTCCAGGTCATCTATGTATATTGTAAACAGTTATGGTCCCAGCACCGATCCCTGTGGCACACCACTAACCACCGATTTCCAACCCAAAAAGGACCTATTTATCCCAACTGTCTGCTTTCTGTTAGCCAGCCAATTCTCGATCCATGCTAATACATTTCCTCTGACTCCGCATACCTTTATCTTCTGCAGTAACCTTTTGTGTGGCACCTTATCGAATGCCTTTTGGAAATCTAAATACACCACATCCATCGGTACACCTCTATCCACCATGCTCGTTATAACCTTAAAGAATTCCAGTAAATTAGTTAAACATGATTTCTCCTTCATGAATCTATGTTGCGTCTGCTTGATTGCACTATTCCTATCTAGATGTCCCGCTATTTCTTCCTTGATGATAGCTTCAAGCATTTTCCCCACTACAGATGTTAAACTAACCGGCCTATAGTTACCTGCCTTTTGTCTGCCCCCTTTTTTAAACAGAGACGTTACATTAGCTGCTTTCCAATCCGCTGGTACCTCCCCAGAGTCCAGAAAATTTTGGTAGATTATAACAAATGCATCTGCTATAACTTCCGCCATCTCTTTTAATACCCTGGGATGCATTTCATTAGGACCAGGGGACTTGTCTACCTTGAGTCCCATTAGCCTGTGCAGCACTACCCCGCTAGTGATAGTGATTATCTCAAGGTCCTCCCTTCCCACATTCCCGTGACAAGCAATTTTTGGCATGGTTTTTGTGTCTTCCACTGTGAAGACCGAAGCAAAATAATTGTTTAAGGTCTCAGCCATTTCCACATTCCCCATTATTAAATCCCCCTTCTCATCTTCTAAAGGACCAACATTTACTTTACTCACTCTTTTCCGTTTTATGTATCGGTAAAAGCTTTTACTATCTGTTTTTATATTTTGCGCAAGTTTACTTTCGTAATCTATCTTTCCTTTTTTTTATTGCTTTCTTAGTCATTCTTTGCTGTCGTTTAAAATGTTCCCAATCTTCTAGTTTCCCATTAACCTTGGCCACCTTATACGCATTGGTTTTTAATTTGATACTCTCCTTTATTTCCTTGGTTGTCCACGGCTGGTTATCCCTTCTCTTACCGCCCTTCTTTTTCACTGGAATATATTTTTGTTGAGCACTATGAAAGAGCTCCTTAAAAGTCCTCCACTGTTCCTCAATTGTGCCACCGTTTAGGCTGTGTTTCCAGTCTACTTTAGCCAACTCTGCTCTCATCCCACTGTAGTCCCCTTTGTTTAAGCATAGTACGCTTGTTTGAGACACTACTTCCTCACCCTCAATCTGTATTATAAATTCAACCATACTGTGGTCACTCATTCCGAGAGGATCATTTACTAGGAGATTGTTTATTATTCCTGTCTCATTACACAGGACCAGATCTAAGATCGCTTGCTCCCTTGTAGGTTCTGTGACATACTGTTCTAAGAAACAATCCCGTATGCATTCTATGAATTCCTCCTCAAGGCTACACCGTGCGATTTGATTTGACCAATCGATATGTGAGTTAAAATCTCCCATGATTACTGCTGTTCCTTTTTCACATGACTCCATTATTCCCTTGATTATTGTCCGCCTCACCGTGAAGTTATTATTTGGGGGCCTATAAACTACGCCCACCAGTGACTTTTTCCCCTTACTATCTTTAATCTCCACCCACAATGATTCAACATTTTGTTCATTAGAGCTAATATCATCTCTCACAACTGCCCTGATATCATCCTTTATTAACAGAGCTACCCCACCTCCTTTCCCTTCTTGTCTATAATTCCGAATTGTAAGATACCCTTGTATGTTTCATTCCCAGTCTTGGCCACCCTGCAACCACGTTTCTGTAATGGCCACCAAATCATACCCATTTGTAATGATTTGTGCTGTCAACTCATTTACTTTATTTCGAATGCTGCGTGCGTTTAGGTAGAGTGTTTTAATACTAGTTTTTAAACCATGATTTTTAGTTTTGACCCCTCTTGCAGTCCCTTTATATTCATACATATTGTCCCTTCCTATCACCTTGTGGTTTATACTTACCCCAGTGCTACTCTGCTCTGTTGCCTCCTGCCTTTTGCATTCTTTCTTGAGGCCCTGTTCATCTGAGGTCTCATCCACTCTAACTAGCTCAGAGCCCTCTCCTGGGTTCTGAATACTCCTCACATTGAGGCACCGAGCTTTCATGCTTGCCTTTTTATTACACTTTGACCCTTTAGAATTTGCTGTACAGTGGCCCTTTTTGTTTTATGCCTTGGTTTTCTCTGCCCTCCACTTTTACTCATCTCCTTTCTGTCTTTTGCTTCTGTCTCCATTTTGTTTCCCTCTGACCCCCTGCATTGGTTCCCATCCCCCTGCCATTTTTGTTTAACTCCTCCCCAACAGCACTAGCAAACACTCCCCCTAGGGCATTGGTTCCAGTCCTGCCCAGGTTCAGACCGTCCGGTTTGTACTGGTCCCACCTCCCCCAGAACCAGTTCCAATGCCCCAGGAATTTGAATCCCTCCATGCTGCACCACTGCTCAAGCCACATATTCATCTGAGCTATCCTGCGATTCCTACTCTGACTAGCACGTGACACTGGTAGCAATCCCGAGATTACTACTTTTGTGATCCTACTTTTTAGTTTAGCTCCTAGCTCCTTAAATTCTTCTCGTAGAACCTCATACCTTTTTTTACCTATATCGTTGGCACCAATGTGCACCACGACAACTGGCTGTTCACCCTCCCTTTTCAGAATGTCCTGCACCCGCTCAGAGACATCCTTGACCCTTGCACCAGGGAGGCAAAACATCATCCTGGAGTCTCGGTTGCAGCCGCAGAAATGCCTATCTATTCCCCTTACAATTGAATCCCCTATCTCTATCGCTCTCCCACACTTTCTCCTGCCCTCCTGTGCAGCAGCACCAGCCACGGTGCCATGAACTTGGCTGCTGCTGCCCTCCCCTGATGAGTCATCCCCTTCAATAGTACTCAAAGTGGTGTATCTGTTTTGCAGGGGGATGACCGCAGGGGACCCCTGCACTCCCTTCCTTGCACTGCTCTTCCTGCTGGCCTTCCATTCCCTATCTGGCTGTGGACCCTTCACCTGCGGCAAGACCAACTCGTTACACGTGCTACTTACATCACTCTCAGCATCGTGGATGCTCCAGAGTGAATCCGCCCTCAGCTCCAATTCCGCAACGCGGACCGTCAGGAGCTGGAGGCTGATACACTTCCCGCATACATAGTCATCAGGGACACCGGAAGTGTCCCTGAGTTCCCACATGGTACAGGAGGAGCATATCACGTGACCGAGATCTCCTGCCAGTACTTAACCCTTAGATACACTTAAATTGGCAACAACAGTGCTCAAGGTTACTTACTGATATAGAAGAGAAAAATGAAAAACTACTCACCAATCACCAGCCAATCACTTACCCCCTTGGCTGTGACATCACCTTTCTATTTCTTTCTACTTTTTTTTTGCCTTCTCCCTGTAGCTATACAAGCACGCCTCTCCCGACTCAGCGACGCACCGCCCGACCTCGTGGCCTTTTATAGGCCTCTCCACGCACCTCCGACGCTGCTCCCGACTCAGTGAAGCACCGCCCGACCTCGCAGCCTTTTATAGGCCTCTCCACGCACCTCCGACGTTGCTCCCGGCTCCCTGCACATTCGAGCTAAATGGCCACTGAGGTTGCAATTTTTGCAGACAAATTGTTGAAACCTACAAGTCCTGGCAGAGTGTTTGCCCCCACACCTCCAACATGAGCTGAGATTCCCATTGCTGTGAATAAAGGAGCTATGATCCGGCATTCCTCACTGATTGTCCCTTTGATTGCTCTTGAGTACCCTGTTAATGGGTGTCAATGGCCCCATCCAGGACCACATTGTCCACTGTGATGGCGTAAATGTCCGTTCAGCTTGCCATTGTCTCTGTTGAAAACCTACTCTGGGTCTATTGCTGCCTGGGATGTGTCGAACCACCCTTGCCTGCCTGCGGAGCTCCGAGTCGCGTTTATGATATTGACTCCCTGATCTCCTGTTGTGTTGGAGGCAGAATTGCGCACGTATATTATTTTGGTTTCCTCCTCTCCCGCCATGAACATCTGAGCCATCAATGCCGCCGCTTCCATAGTCAAATCCTTGGTCTCAATTAACTTTCAGAAAATCCCCGCATGACCGATGCCCTCAATAAAGAAGTCCCTTAACATCTCCCCCCTGCAGGCATCTGTGAACTTACAGAGGTTGGCCAAACACCGGAGGTCCGCAACGAAGACCGGTATGCTCTGTCCTTCACGACGTCGGTGGGTATAGAATCTGTGTCGGACCATGTCTATGCTGCTCACTGGTTTGAAGTGCTCACCGATTAGTTTGCTGAGCTCTTTAAAGATTTTGTCCGCCGGCTTTTCTGGTGCTAATAGGTCCTTCATGAGCAGGTAAGTCTTAGATCCGCAGCTGGTCAGCAGATGGGCCCTTCGCTTGTCGGCTGCTGCATCTCCCAGCCATTCTTTCATGACAAAACTCTGCTGGAGCCTCTCAATGAAATCGTCCCAGGCCTCACCAACACAGTACCATTCTTCTGTGCTACCGGTGGCCATGCTCGTGGGTCGTTGATTCCCGTTTCTCGTCGCCAATGTAATGTCCTTACTCAATGGCACAAAACCCACACGAGGCACATTCTATGGACAAGGTCACTCTATGACCTGAACCTTTATTCACAGGACCAAGAAGTGATGACCCTGCGTGGGACCTCTCTTTATATACCTAGGTGACCAGGTAAGGAGTGTCTCCCATAAGTTCACCCTCTGTGGTCAAGGTGTGCATTGCTTAAGTATATACAGTATTGCAGTGGTGTTACATAGAGGTTACATACATGACAGTAAGGACAGCAGATTTCCTTCCCATTATTAGTGAACTAGATGAGTTTTTACAATAATACAGTAGTTTCATGGTTACCGTTACTGATATTAGCTCTTTATACCAGAATTATCTAATTCATCACATTCAAATTCCCAGCTGCCATGGTGGGATATGAACTTATGTCTCCGGACCATTAGTCCAAGTCTGCTGGATTACTGGTCCAGTAACTAATCACTATGCTACCGTACTTCTGGTAGGGCCCTAATCTGAAATTAATCAAAAACTCGGCAGTACTTGTGCTGTGCAAGCTCCAAACAGTTGTCCCAGGTCGACGATTGCCTCACCATCGATCCGTAAAGGGACCACTGGAGGCCGCAGAAGACCATGTAAGTAAACTTTTTTTCACTTAATGTGGAGCAGGAAGAATAGGAGTTCTCCTGGTTCCACAGCAGTACTGTGGGCTGCTGCTGGTCTGTGGACCACCCACCCACACACCCAACTACCTACTGGCTGCTGTCAGTGTCTAAGCTGGCCGCACTTGCACTGGGCCTTACCAGCAAGCTGCATCAGGACCTCAAATTGGGGCCTGCTGCTCGCCGGTTTTGCATTAACGAGGCCCGAGGACTCATTTTGATCAACTCTTTAGAGTCATTTTGCAGTCGCATCATCCATTTCATGCCCGTAATCAGGCGCCAATCAATTTCTCTCGATTGTACAGTTAAATAGATGTTTAAAAAATATTTTGATGTATCAAGATGAAAACTTATGTGAGCTTCATTATGTTTGCTTTGTCAAGTTTTCGTAATTAAGCATTCTTACTTTTATCAATGTTACTTTTAGCTGACCTGAATTAAGAATGTTATTTGAGTAATTTGGTTCATTTTGACGTAATTGCTGGCTTTATTTTGCTGTTTGAAAAAAATAGAGTAACATGTTTGGGTGTTTTTGTAATACTTATTTATTGTTGACAAAAACGTTTTTAATTGTCTAATGAATTGAGTTGTTTTTTGATTGCTTCACATCTAAATCACCAGAATATTTGAGCCAGTCAGTAAGATTAACTTTACAGATTATACGCCTAGAAATTAGCCCACTTACTGCCATGAGTTTACGCCACAATCTGGTCTAAAAATGCCACTGTAGCGCCCTTCCGTAGCGCGGGGCCCGATAGCGGCACTGGCCCTGGAGTTGTAAATTAAAAGAGGGTGCTGTGCACGACAACTTAACGTCACCTCACTGAGCTTGGACTTTAGCACAGAGTTCAATGATGGGTCCTAAGCTCACTATGAAAACCCAGCGTTCAGCAGACTGACAGAGGTGCTGTCAGCATCTCTTAAAGGGACACAAACATCTTTCAGGTAACTTTGCATTTAAACTTTTGGACTGGGTTTTAAAAATGTTTTATTGACGTAGTGGCTTGGTGCAATACATGTTAAAATATTTTTTAAGTGTGCAGGGAATTCTGCTGGATGCTTGCCAGACATTGGATGGTATAGGAAGGCCTCTGAGAAGATGTGACTAGCACGTTTAGTGAGTTGGTCATACCGCAGATAAAGGTTACACAGGCAGATAGTGAATGGGTGACCATCAGGCAGAGCAGTGGAAAGAACAGATTTACCATTTTGGGTACTATTGGAGGATATGACTCAGCAGGGGAAGGCAGCAGCAGCCAAGTTCATGACACCATGGGTGGCTCTGCTACACAGGAGGGCAGGAAAAAGAGTGGGATAGCTATAGTGGTAGGGGATTCAATTGTAAGGGGAATAGATAGGCGTTTCTGCGGCCGCAACCAAGACTCCAGGATGGTATGTTGCCTCCCTGGTACAAGGGTCAAGGATGTCATGGAGTGGATGCAGGACATTCTGAAAATGGAGGGTGAACAGCCAGTTGTCGTGGTGCATATAGATACCAACGATATAGGTAAAAATCAGGATGAGGTCCTACGAGATGAATTTAGGGATCTAGGAGTTAAATTAAAAAGTAGGACCTCAAAAGTAGTAATCTCAGGATTGCTACCAGTGCCACGTGCTAGTCAGAGTAGGAATCGCAGGATAGCTCAGATGAATATGTGGCTTGAGCAGTGGTGCAGCATGGAGGGATTCAAATTCCTGGGGCATTGGAACTGGTTCTGGGGGAGGTGGGACCAATACAAACCGGACGGTCTGCACTTGGGCAGGACTGGAACCAATGTCCTAGAGGGAGTGTTGCGAGTGCTGTTGGGGAGGGTTTAAACTAATATGGCAGGAGGATGGGAATCTATGCAGGGAGACAGAGGGAAATAAAATGGGGGCAGAAGCAAAAGGTAGAAAGGAGATAAGGAAAAGTGGTGGGCCAAGAAATCAAAGGCAAAAATCAAAAAGGACCACATTACAACATAATTCCAAAAGGAAAAAAGAGTATTAAAAAAACAAGCCTGAACGCTCTGTGTCTCAATGCGAAGAGCATTCGTAATAAGGTGAATGAATTAACTGTGCAGATGGCTGTTAACAGATATGATGTGATTGGGATTAAGGAGACATGGATCCAGGGTGATCAAGGCTGGGAACTCAACATCCAGGGGTATTCAATATTCAGGAAGGATAGACAGAAAGGAAAAGGAGGTGGGGTAGCAAAGCTGGTTAAAGAGGAGATTAATGTAAGAGTAAGGAGGGACATTAGCTTGGATGATGTGGAATCTGTATGGTTAGAGCTGCAGAACACCAAAGGGCAGAAAATGCTAGTGGGAGTTGTGTACAGACCACCAAACAGTAGTAGAGAGGTTGTTGATGGCATCAAACAAGAAATTAGGGATGCATGCAATAAAGGTATGGCAGTTATCATGGGTAACTTTAATCTACATATAGATTGGGCTAACCAAACTGGTAGCAATACAGTGGAGGAGAATTTCCCGGAGCGTGTAAGGGATGGTTTTCTAGACGAATATATCGAGGAACCAACTAGAGAGCAGGAAATCCTAGACTAGGTCTTGTGTAACGAGAGAGGATTAATTAGCAATCTGGTCGTGCGAGGCCCCTTGGGGAAGAGTGACCATAATATGGTAGAATTCTTCATTAAGATGGAGAATGACACAGTTAATTCAGAGACTAGATTTCTGAATTTAAAGAAAGGTAACTTCGATGGTATGAGATGTGAATTGGCTAGGATAGACTGGCGAATTATACTTAAAGGGTTGATGGTGGATAGGCAATGGTAAACATTTAAAGATCACAAGGATTAACTTCAACAATTGTACATCCCTATCTGGTGAAAAAATAAAACGGGGAAGCTGGCTCAACCATGGCTAACAAGGCAAATTAGGGACAGTGTTAAATACAAGGAAGAGGCATATAAATTGACCAGAAAAAGCAGCAAATCTGAGGACAGGGAGAAATTTAGAATTCGGCAGAGGAGGACAAAGGGTTTAATTAGGAGGGAGAAAATAGAGTATGAGAGTAAGCTTGCAGGGAACATAAAAACTGACTGCAAAGGTTTTATAGATATGGGAAGAAAAAAACATTAGTGAAGACAAATGTAGGTCCCTTGCAGTCAGAATTCATAATGGGGAACAAAGAAATGGCAGAACAATTGAACAAATACTTTGGTTCTGTCTTCACTACGGAAGACACAATTAACCTTCCGGAAATACCAGGGGACCAAGCGTTGAGCGAGAAGGAGGAACTGAAAGCAATTCTTATCAGTCACGAAATTGTGTTAGGGAAATTGATGGGACTGAAGGCCCATACATCCCCAGCACCTGAGGGTCTGCATCCCAGAGTACTTAAGGAAGTGGCCCTAGAAATAGTGGATGCATTGGTGGTCATTTTCTAACAATCTATAGACTCTGGATCAATTCCTATGGATTGGAAGGTAACTAATGTAAGTCCACTTTTAAAAAAAAGAGGGAGAGTGAAAACAGGGAATTATCGCCTGGTTAGCCTGACATCGGTGGTGGGGAAATGTTGGAATCAATTATTAAAGATGTAATAGTGCATTTGGAAAGCAGTGACAAGATCGGTCCAAGTCAGCATGGATTTATGAAAAGGAAATGATGCTTGACAAATCTTCTAGAATTTTTTGAGGATGTAACTAGTCGAGTGGACAAGGGAGAATCAGTGGATGTGGTGTATTTGGACTTTCAAAAGGCTTTTGACAAGGTCCCACACAAGAGATTAGTGTGTAAAATAAAAGCACATGATATTGGGGGTAATTTATTGACGTGGATAGAGAACTGGTTGGCAGACAGGGAGCAAAGAGTAGGAATAAACGGGTCTTTTTCAGAATGGCAGGCAGTAACTAGTGGGTTACTGCAAGGTTCAGTGCTGGGACGCCACCTATTTAAAATATACATTAATGATTTAGACGAAGGAATTGAATGTAATATCTCCAAGTTTGCAGATGACACTAAGCTAGATAGCAGTATGAGCTGTGAGGAGGATGCTAAGAGGCTGCAGAGTGACTTGGACAGGTTAAGTGAGTGGGCAAATGCATGGCAGATGCAGTATAATGTAGATAAATGTGAGGTTATCCGCTTTGGTGGCAAAAACAGGAAGGCAGAATTTTACCTGAATGATGGCAGGTTAGGAAAAGGGAAGGTGCAACAAGACCTGGGTGTCATGGTACATCAGTCATTGAAAGTTGGCATGCAGGTACAGCAGTCGATGAAGAAGGCAAATGGCATGTTGGCCTTCATAGCGAGAGTATAGGAGCAGGGAGGTCTTACTGCAGTTGTACAGGGCCTTGGTGAGGCCACACCTTAAACATTGTGTACAGTTTTGGTCTCCTAATCTGAGGAAGGACGTTCTTGCTATTGAGGGAGTGCAGCGAAGGTTCACCAGACTGATTCCCGGGATGGCTGGTCTGACATGTGAGGAGAGACTGGATCGACTGGGCCTTTATTCACTGGAATTTAGAAGAATGAGAGGGGATCGCATAGAAACATATAAAATTCTGACGGGACTAGACAGGTTAGATGCAGGAAGGACGTTCCCGATGTTGTGGAAGTCCAGAACCAGGGTCAGTCTAAGGATAAGAGGTAAGCCATTTCGGACTGAGATGAGGAGAAACTTTTTCACTCAGAGAATTGTGAACCTGTGGAATTCTCTACCACAGAAAGTTGTTGAGGCCAGTTCGTTAGATATATTCAAAAGGGAGTTAGATGTGGCCCTTACAGCTAAAGGGATCAAGGGATATGGAGAGAAAGCAGGAGTGGGGTACTAAAGTTGCAAAAATGATCAGCCATGATCATATTGAATGATGGTGCAGGCTCAAAGGGCTTAATGGCCTACTCCTGCAGCTATTTTCTATGTTTCTAAGACAGAAAATGCTGGAAATACTCAGCAGGTCAGGCATCATCTGTGGAGAGAGACACAGAGTTTATGTCTCAGGTCAAGATGCTGCCTGACTAGCTG
Organism: Pristiophorus japonicus; assembly: GCF_044704955.1. Classification (NCBI taxonomy): domain Eukaryota; kingdom Metazoa; phylum Chordata; class Chondrichthyes; family Pristiophoridae; genus Pristiophorus; species Pristiophorus japonicus. The sequence continues at coordinate 138,783,390 of NC_091979.1, read as the reverse complement.
AGTAATTCCTGCATTTTCTGCTTTTATTTCAGGTGAGCAGCAACTGCTTGCAGAGAGAAGAGAAAGATGCAGAAGAGAAAGACACAGAAGAGGCAGAAGCAGAATAGGAGGAAGCAGATGGAAGGATGCAACTCAGACAGCCCATTTCTGGCCGATATATCCAGAATGTAATCATCTGCCTGCGGTACCAGTGACCAAATCCCCAATTCCCCCAATCAACTTTTGTCCCATACCTTGCCTTTCCTCTGTTACTGACCATCACAACATCCTCTTGATCACAATGCTGAAATAAAAGCCACCACAAAGCAAACTTTCCAATCCAACTTTATACATCTATCTATCCAATATGACATTAAGGAGTTAACTCCTCATCCTTATGCATTCCCTATCCTACTGACGGCACGCAGTGCTACCACAGTGTTTGAAGCATGGCTGGTGGAAGGCTGTTGATTTTCAGTGGAGGCTGTTGGCTGGGAGTGTCAAATCGAGTGACATTATTGTTGTTGTTCCTCCTCCTCTTCCTCCACCCCCCACATCCCACCTCCATTATCATCATCATCATCATTTCTTAGATGTGTGAAATGAGGAATGCACTAGTGTGGTGAGAGGAGAGCAGGAAAGCAAGAGGTGTATGCAAGAAAGATAATAACGTATGAGGATACCAGCATCTTTTATCCAAGGACTCAACCATACCTCTGCCAAGAATGGCATGCGCTGTCTCCTATAAAGGGATGAGGTGAAGCTAGGAATAGAAGTTGTGCCTTGTGATTGGTACAAATTGTTGGTAGGTGAGTAATTGTGGGGGTGGTGGGAGTTGTGCATTGAGAAGTGTGTGAGGCTAGTAATGCAGCTTTTGAAAATGCATTCACTGACCTTGACCACTGGTCTGAGGTGATGAAGATTCTTTGGACACTAGAGCCAGGTGGTGGGGGCAGTGATGGCCTCGGTGATCTGGTCCCACCTTGTTCTTTCTGGAGGGCCTCCTGGCCTCTGTGGCGAGAGGATCTTTCTTGCAGTGTTGAACAGAGGGCACTACACTGTGAGTTTAGCACTGGGCTAATGAGAATTCAGCCCCAGCGCCAATTTTTCAGTCCTGCTAGCGTCACCGTTTTCTCCGGCCATTAAGCTCTGCCTGTTTTTGTGGCGGCAACAACTTCCTCGGCCATAGTTATTTGAACCAAACATGACTTTTCCTTTACTTTTCTGTGTGATGCTTTTGAGGTGTCACAATTTTGAGAGGTGAGATGCTATTGATCCATGGAATTCTAGCCGTTATATCTCATGTGATACAAGTTAGATAGCCTTCTCTGTCAAAGATCTTTTATTCAGAAGTTGTTCCAAAGCCCATTATAATGCACAGTCATGTTTCAGTTAAATTAACACAGTTTTCTGGAGCGTTTTTGCCAGACTTAATTCAATCTTCTTTCTAAAAAGAGGAACTTCAACTTCATTTGATCTACACAAATAATCACAAATATTTGTCTTGGTCGACCTATGGTTTGGCAGATGGCAAGCTGTTAATCTCTTGTGGATAACATGAGACTGTGGGAACAAATATTTAAAATGCAGTTGTTCAATTCAATCAAAAAGCAATGCCTTTTAAATCACTGTCAAAATATTTGCATTCCAATGTGCCCCTTTACTAATCATGGAGGCGGTTAAATCTGAACCAAACTTTTGAGATGATCAACCGTCTAGGAATAATTGGTAACAGCACCACCAATAGTCTCCAGAAATATATTCGAACAAGGATGATGCTTGGAACAGTGGGGTGTAATTTGACTTAAACGGCAACGCAAAACAGCGTTGGCGCAACAGCAGCCGCCTTAAACTCCATCCGAATTTCATATCCATTGATGTCAATGGTTCCAATTGATGTTGGGTTGTGAAGGGACATTACCTACATCTGTAATTGAGTCACTATCTATTCATGGATTTTCCTCCTACACTTGAGTCCTATGAAAAGTACAGCAGTTTTATTTAACTCTTTTGCAAAATAAAAAGAAATGCTACATTTTTATTTAGCAGGAAAATAATTGTTCCTTATTGTATCTAATTTTGTTTGTAATGTAAAGTTATAACTAGTCAACTTAATTTAGCAGAATGATATTACAAACATCTTTATGTAGTGGTGTCAGAACATGAAAGTGAGGTTTCCCAGCTCTAAACATGTTTTAAGTAATGTTGCTCTTGAGAGGCCCAGTATGATTGTAACAACTCATTTCATGTGGTTTACATTTCAGTGTTCTAACAACTAAATCTTGAATAAGATTTCAGCTCCAGGTAATTTTATTCATGTGCCTTCCTGAGAAAAACAATCAATTAAAGTGCATTATATCTGTTGCTGCAAAATGGGGGTAGTTTTAATCCCCAAGGACGGGTGGTTTGGGGGCAGGGAAGTTAAAATTGTAAAAATTTCAATCACAACCGCAACCCGCCTCTAACACACCATTATCACAGCCGGTTCAAACATTATCAAATGATAATAAGGAGATGTTCAAATGATTTTAAACAGGGATTTGAATTTAACACCTCCAACACAGGTTTTCCAGGGCTCGGGAAACTTGCCAGTGAAATGGAGGTGAGATTCAGTGGCACTTCATGGGTGTGTTTAAAGTTCAGATTGCCCGATCTCAATAAAGCCTCAGTGCTTACAGCTTACAGCTCAGTTCTCCCTGGCAAACATTCTGTAGCATTCTTAAGAATACATTTTTGAGAAGTTTGGAGGGTTTCAAACAGACAATATCATGATGGGTCGCCATAGATGTTTTCAATAGGACATCGAATGAGGAAGACAATTACCATCCACGGCAGCAACATTGTGCTGAAGTGGGATCTGTAGATGCACAACAGATCTGGAGAACACATCTTGAAAACAAAGTGGAGAACAGCAGAAAGGAGAGCAACAGAAGGGCTGAGTTTACAGGAGACACTTCCCACATGAGAGGGTCTACAGACAGAGGCTCAGCTTCGTTGAACTATCTAAAGAGCAGTGCCTTCACAGGATCATATTTACATGGCAGGTGGTCTCTAACATCTGAAGCCTCCTTCAAGAAGAGCTGCTCCCTGCTGGACCTGGTGGCCACGCATTGCTCTCACTGTGAAAGTCATTGCAGCCCTCAATTTCTTTGCCTCTGGCACCTTCCAGTATGCCACCAGTGACCTCTCGAGGATATCTCAGTCAGGTGCACATAAATGTATACAGCAGGTCATCGATGCATTGTTTGCCTTGGCATCGACTTATGTCAACTTCCCCTGCAATGACAGTAGCCAGAATGAATGGCCAGTCAGATTCGTATCTTTGTCTGGCTTCCTACAGGTACAGGGTGCCATTGACTACACACACGTGGCAATCCAAAGACCACCAAATGAACCAGGAGTTTTTATCAACCACAAGCGATTTCATTCCATCAATATGCAGCTGATGTGCAACCACAAAAAGTGTTTTATGCAGGTTTGTAGCAAATTCCCTGGGAGCTGTCATGATGCTGTTATACTGCGGCAGTCCAACATTCCAAACCTTTTTGTTCCAAGAAATATTAGGAGACAAGGGATACCCACTTCAAACTTGGCTCATGACACCTGTGAGGAACCCCACCAATGAGCCGCAGGAGCGCTACAATGAGACCCACATGACCACTAGGTGTGTCATTGAGCAAGCCATTGGAATGTTGAACATGTGCTTCAGATCCCTAGATAGGTCTAGAGGCACCCTTCAGTACTCGCCAGCGAGGGTGTCCAGGATAGTAGTGGTGTTCTGTGTTCTGAGAGAGAATTAGAGGTGGAGGAGGTTGAATGAGCTCATCACTCAACGTCTGACGACAACATTTAAGAAGGGGGCAGGAGAAGGAGGAGCACAAGGATGATGAGCAATATGAAGATGGAGTAGCCATCAACAGACCAATGGTGAACATTGCTGCCCGAGATGTCAGGATGCCTGAATAGCTCAAAGGTTCAGCTAGTGACTCACACAGGAAAACATTTAAAATAAAGTCCTCCAACCCGCTCACACAACCACCACATTCCCTGCCTCACTTTGCATAAAACAGTCCTTCAAACACACATTCACCCATTGCCCATCCGCCCAATGAGTCCCGGCATGTATTGGCATTCGTCATGAAGCAAGTGAAACTTACGATGCAATAATCGGCAAGATGTGGAAGGGTACTAAATTTTATGTGCCATTATAAAAAAATCTGACAACATAGCATTTTATCGAAAACCCATGTGCATATACTTGATAAATTACAATTGCTTTAACTTACGCTTCCTACCACTTCTATGTGGTACATCCCGTGTGGCTTCAGCAGAGGTAGAGGCAGGTTGTTCAGATTCCTGCCCTGACTGCTGAGATGCTTTTGGTCTACAACTTCTGGGTTTCGGAGCTCAAGGCATCATGTGGGGTATTGGTTGAAGGTGGGGGGGAAGTGAGAAGTGGGAGCACCTTGAGTGGAATTCCTACTTCCATGTGTCCTTTCATCAACCCTCTTCTGGGCCAGCACCGCAACACTCCTACCACTCTGCTGCTGTAGGAAGTGCGGAAATTACCCCTCGCCCCATCCAACAGGTTCTAAAGTTCAGACTTAAGACTTATGAGAAATTACACAAGTAACATGAGTTCTGCCTTTAACCTTGAATTGACAAAGACAGATTCAAAACCCCTAACCACTATTCGAGCAATACATTAATAATGTTACCAGAAATCATACATACAACCACCACAGATGATCAGTCCAGCATTGATTGTAGGTCCTCCTTCCTTGAATGCAGCAGTTCTTAATAGGTGACATGATTGTTCTCAGGCCACTCCCTCCAACTGTGGTACTAATATATTTCAACCACCATCTTTTATACAGTTTTCTTTCCTTTCTTAGTAAATCAATGATCCAGGATCGTGCAAAGCTTTCTTTTAATGTCCGATTCGAATTATGTGAGTTGTGGAATTTTCACACATAACACATCCTGCAATTGTTGATTTTATCAAAGCTCACATTGTTCAATTACTCAAAGAGTTTGCAGAAGTGGGTAATAAGCCATCTGGTCAAACATCACATGTTACCTTGCATTCTGTTCTTCAGACCTTCCCAGGTTTGACCTCCTCCCGGTTAACATGAGCGTCTTGTTTTGATAACCTTGGCTTCTTCGTTGCAGCCATGACGTTTAGAGATTTACTTGAATTAAAAGGGGGTTTGTTTATTTCTTGTTGTCTTGACCACCTCCTACAGTTATGCCAATTGTCCAGTCTAGACTATCTGGAACACAGCCTTTGAATTTACAACACAGTTTATAAGCTTCCACCACTCTGTTTACAAGTTTACACACTTGTTCAACAAATACGTGCTAGCCTTTATGTCATTTTGAAAAACCTTTTGCTTGGCAGAGCACTTTTAATATATACCAAAATTAAGAATTAGAAACATAGAAACATAGGGCTAGCTTTTCCACGTTTTTTGCATGCTTAACGCCCACTTAACATCCATTTTACCACTGAAATGACAAATAACACCCATATATCGCCCATTTAGCCACAAAATGGAAACTGACGGGCATTTTTCAGAAACTTATCGCCGACCGTTACTTTCTACATGTGCGTAATGCCAGGAAAAAAATAGGAGCACCTGCCCACTTTTTTTGGACGGAATCAATAGAATGGGTGAAATCAACACCCATAATATTGCCCGGCGTTACTTTCCGCATGGAATTAACATCGAAATTTAATAATACCGCCTGCCCACTTTTTTTTGTGGTAAAGATCATATTTGCCGAAACTAGCGGCCATGAGATCACCCAGTGTCACTTTCACCATCTTGTACACATATCGCCCACAATATCGCTCGCCCAAAACAACGCCTGGAAAAAGTGGAACTAACTGGAATTAATCACAGCATTATGGACGCCATGTTCTACATCACATGTCGCATCCTTTAAAAGGCTGCTCTGCTTCAACTTCGGGGGAGTTCAGATGTACTCTGGAGGTCGTTGGAGTTGATGTGGACAACTGCACAAACATCTTGACCATACTGTGACTGATTGGAATTTAATAGGTGCCTTCGTCAGAACATTAATTGTTTGTGATCAATGGGTGGAAAACAGAGAGCTATTGCAATGGGGCCTGTCCTTTAGCACCCTCTCTTGATGACCAATTACATGCTGCAGACTCGAGATGGATGAAGGTACGTTCCACAGCATTATGTGCCCAATGTAAGACATGCCAGACAGATGAGGAGGACCAGACGTTACACCCCCCCGCAAGTACAGGGAGAAATGGTCTTACCTCGACTTGCCCGACACCACCTGCCTTCGGAGACTGCGCTTCCACAAAGAGGTTATCATTGAGGTATGCCAGCTCATATGAGGAGATCTGCAGACTGCCAGCACCAACAGTACTGCACTGTCCATCGAGGTCAAAGTCACCGCGGCATTGTCGTTCTACGCGTCTGGTTCTTTTCAGGCCACAGCTGGCGACATTTGTTCTCTGTCTCAGCATGTCACACATTGCTGCATTAGACAGGTCACTGAAGCCCCATACGCATGCAGAAGGGACTTGATCAGCTTCCCTATGACCAGGAAGGCACAGAGTGAGAGGGCTCCAGGATTCTCCAGAATTGTAAAATTCCCCAAGGTGCAGGGAGCAATAGACTGTATGCACATCGCGATGCAAGCACCTTTTCAGGATGCTGAGGTTTTCAGGAACCGCAAGGGATTCCACCACCTGAATGTCCAACTCGTTGTCGACCACCAGCAAATTATAATGGAAGTGAATGCTAAATTTCCGGGCAGCATCCATGATGCTCACATCCTGTTTAACAATCAGCCACAAGGTCAATGCTGGATGCTTGGTGACAAAGGATATGGGCTCGCCACCTGGCTGATGACCCCCATGCGTAACACCCACACTGAAGCCGAGAGGCGATACAATGAGAGCCACAGAGCCACTCGCAATATCATGGAGAAAACCATTGGAGTGCTTAAACAGCACTTTAGATGCCTGGACCACTCAGGATGCGAGCTCCAATACCACCCTGAGCAGGTAGCTCAATTCGTGGTGGTGTGCTCCATGCTGCACAACTTGGCTTTCAGGAGGGGACAAGAATTGCCTGATGAGTCTGACAGTCCACCTCACCTGAGAGAGAAGAGGAGGATGAGGAGGCGGACGCTGACATTGGCCCAGACGATCAGGCTGATGCTGAAGCCATGCCCTCGCCCCCCCTGTAGACCACATGAAAGGGCCCGTGGTGGCATGATAGCTGCAAGAGCCTTACGTCAGGAGCTCATCTTTGAGTGGTTTGCCTGAAAGAACATTGGTGTTATTTACAAGACGGACACACTGCTGGGTGTGCAGGTGATACATCAATGGTGGGCATCACCTTGGCGATAGTTAAGTTTAAAGTTAAGTGTAATTATACTCTTTGATGTGAAGGAATCACCAGCATGTAACAGCGCAGCTATCTGAGCCAATGCACAACAAGGTTTTGTTAAATAAAAAACAGTTGTCTGAAATCATCAGTATTTCTGTAAAAAACAACCCGACCCCCGACCCCCTCACCGCTTTTCCTCCCCACCTCTACCCCTTCCCGTTCCCCTTCTGACTCCAAGCCGCCTGGCCGAGGAGCTCCTCAGGCGATGCTTCATTGGGGGGAGATGACAGCTGACCCACTGCTTGGGCAGATATGGAAGAGGACGGTCCCGGGGTGGGAATGTCCTCCGAGCCAGAAGCAAGATGTTGCTCCTGGCTCTCATGTGGTTGGCAATGGGGGTGCGGCAATTTGGGGTGCAGGGCCATGCTCCGGGAGCCCTCTGCCACCAGTGTTCCTGGCTACCAGCTCCAGGGCCTCCACCATCCCTTCCATGTTATATCTTATTTGTTGGACAAAAACTCGGAGCCAACTATGTTCTTGGTGCTTAGTAGGCTTCTTGTTGCTGGTGAATCTTCCTTGTGCCTCCCACAACAGCCAAACAAGCACACACCACAGCCACATATGCCTTCAGTCCCTCTGAGCTCCCTCTCTCTCTGTCTCCTCTTCTGCACATGTCATGATAACCCTTGACCTTCTGAATCGCGGGAATCGGGCGATTTTTTAAATCTTTTTTCTTGTTCTTAGCAGTAAGAAACCTTTTGCAGTGTTAGCATTAGTGTTTTCTCAGAAGAATCACTCAACAGTCAGAGTCGGTTCCAATGCTGATGTGGCTTTTATTACGCTCAGCGGGGAGGAAAAACTCAGGACCGTATCCAGGTTTCTCTCCACCGAACAAAGGGTTACATGCACCTTTATATGTTTCACAACAGTTACAAAACAGGTTACTACAGCTACACAGCCCATCACGGCTGGACACAAGCCAATCACAACGATTATAGATTACATATAGGTTCTTTTAACCCAATAGAATTCCCCTAGTATCCAGGGAACCATATGTTCGGTTATTGTCAGCTTGGGCTGATCGATGACTTTATAGGTTCTCTCCCTAGTTCTTTCATCTGGGAGAAATAATTGGTTTATAACCTTGTTTACAGGAGATGGTTTCCCTCTTATCTTTCTTCCTGGGGAATTAATTGGTTTATGACCTTGTTCACAGGAGATGGTTTCCTTCTTATCTCTGTCTTCCCGCATCCCAGGCATTCCTACAGTGGGCCTCACAGGGTTATTGCTTGGTCATTGAACGTTCAACAGTTCACAGCTTGACTACCTGATTTCCCATCATGCCTGGGCAGCCATTTTATGTGTGTGTCCACTTTAAACTTATATGCGTTTAGATACATCTAGCAGGTGCCTAATGCCTAGTATTCTGGTATATTCTAAAGGTGCCTACCTCCTACAACAGGCAGTATTGTCAAATTAAGTAATTTAAGGGTTAAGTCATGGCAGGAGAGTCCAGACCCATATCATGCTCCTCTAGTGCTATATGGGAAATCAGGGACGCTTCCAGTGTCCTTGACTACTAAGAGCGCAGGAAGTGTTTCCAGCTGCAGCTCCTGACAGACCGCATTGTGGCACTGGAGCTGCACATGATTCACTCTGGATTGCTGAGGATGTCGTGAATAGCATGCTTAGTGAGTTGGTCACATCACAGGTAAAGTTTACACAGGCAGATAGAGAATGGGTGACCAGCAGGAAGAGCAGTGGAAGGAAGGTAGTGCAGGGGTCCCCTGCAGTCATCTCCCTCCAAAACTGATAAACCACCTTGGGTACTGTTGGGGGAGATGGCTCATCAGGGGAGGGCAGCAGCAGCCAAGTTCATGGCATCATAGGTGGCTCTGCTGCACAGGAGGGCAGGAAAAAGAGTGGGAGAGCTATAGTGGTAGGGGATTCTATTGCAAGGGGAATAGATAGGTGTTTCTGTGGCTGCAAAAGAGACTCCAGGATGGCATGTTGCCTCCCTGGTGCAAGCGTCAAGGATGTCTCGGAGCGGCTGCAGGGCATTCTGGAGGGGGAGGGTGAACAGCCAGTTATTGTGGTGCATAAAGGTAAAAAGTGGCATGAGGTCCTACAGGCTGAATTTAGGGAACTAGGCGTTAAATTAAAAAGTAGGACCTCAAAGGTAGTAATCTCAGGATTGCTACCAGTGCCACATGCTATTCAGAGTAGAAATATCAGGATAGTTAGGATGAATAAGTGGCTTGAGGAATGGTGCAAGAAGGAGGGATTCAAATTCCTGGGACATTGGAACCGGTTCTGGGGGAGGTGGGACCTGTGCAAACCGAACGGTTAGTTCCTGGGCAGGACTGGAACCGATATACTAGGGGGAGTGTTTGCTAGTGCTGTTGAGGATGATTTAAATGGATAGGGCAGGGGGAAGTAAAATGGGGTCAGATGCAAAAGGTATAAAGGAGAAAAGTAGAAGTGAAGGGCAGAAAAATCAATGTCAAAAATCAAAAAGCGCCACATTACAACATAATTTTAAAAGGACAAAGGGTGTTAATAAATAAGCCTAAAGGCTCTGTGTCTTAATGCGAGAGCATTCGTAATAAGGTGGATGAATTAACTGTGCAGATAGCTGTGATTGGGATTACGGAGACATGGCTCCAGGGTGACCAAGGCTGGGAACTCAACATCCAAGGGTATTCAATATTCAGGAAAGATAGACTGAAAGGAAAAGTAGGTGGGGTAGCATTGCTGGTTAAAGAGAAGATTAACACAATAGTAAGGAAGAACATTAGCGTGGATGAGGTGGAATCTGTATGGGTAGAGCTGCGGAACACCAAAGGGCAGAAAATGCAAGTGGGAGTTGTGTACAGACCACCAAACAGCCATAGTGAGGTTGGGAATGGCATCAAACAGGAAATTAGGGATGCGTGCAATAAAGGTACAGCAGTTATCATGGGTGACATTATTCTACATATAGATTGGGCTAACAAAACTGGTAGCAATACGGTGGAGGAGAATTTCCTGGAGTGTATAAGGGATGGTTTTCTAGACCAATATGTTGAGGAGCCAACTAGAGAGCTGGCCATCCTAGACTGGGTGTTGTGTAATGAGAGTGGATTAATTAGCAATCTTGTTGTGTGAGGCTCCTTGAGGAAGAGTGACCATAATATTGTAGAATTCTTCATTAAGATGGAGAGTGACACAGTTAATTCAGAGACTAGGGTCCTGAACTTAAGAAAAGGTAACTTCGATGGTATGAGACGTGAATTGGCTAGGATAGACTGGCGAATGATACTTAAATGATTGATGGTGGATAGACCATGGCAGGCATTTAAAGATCACATGGATGAACTTCAACAATAGTACATCCCTTTCTAGCATAAAAATAAAACGGGGAAGGTGGCTCAACCATGGCTTAAAAGGGAAATTAGGGATAGTGTTAAATCCAAGGTTGAGACATATAAAGTGGCCATAAAAAGCAGCAAACTGGAGGACTGGGAGAAATTTAGAATTCAGCAGAGGAGGACAAAAGGAGGGTGAAAATAGAATATGGGAGTAAGCTTGCAAGGAACATAAAAACTGACTGTAAATGCTTCTACAGATACGTGAAGAGAAAAAGATTAGTGAAGACAAATGTAGATCCCTTGCAGTCCAAATCAGGTGAATTTATAATGGAGAACAAAGAAATGGCAGAGCAATTGAACAAATACTTTGGTTCTATCTTCAAGAAGGAAGACACAAATAATCTTCTGGAAATACTTGGGGACCGAGGGTCTAACGAGAAGGAGGAACTAAAGGAAATCCTTATTAGTCAGTAAATTGTGTTACGAAAATTGATAGAATTGAAGGCTGATAAATCCCCAGGGCCTAATAGTCTGCATCCGAGAGTACTTAAGGAAGTGGCCCTAGAAATAGTGGATGCATTGGTGATCATTTTCCAACATTCTATAGACTCTGGATCAGTTCTTATGGACTGGAGGGTAGCTAATGTAACCCGACTTTTTGAAAAAGGAGGGAGAGAGAAAGCAGGGAATTATAGACCAGTCAGCCTGACATTGGTGGTGGAGAAAATGCTTGAATCAATTATTAAAGATTTAATAGCAGCGTATTTGAAAAACAGTGACAGGATCGGTCCAAGTCAGCATGGATTTATGAAAGGGAAATCATGCTTGACAAATCTTCTTGAATTTTTTGAGCATGTAACTAGTAGAGTTGACAGGGGGAGCCAGTGGATGTGGTGTATTTAGATTTTCAAAAGGGTTTTGACAAGGTTCCACACAAGAGATTAGTGTGCAGAATTAAAGCACATGGTATTGGGAGTAATGTACTGATGTGGTTAGAGAACTGGTTGGCAGACAGGAAGCAAAGAGTAGGAATTAGGGGTCCTTTCAGAATGGCAAGCAGTGACTAGTGGGGTACCACAAGGTTCAGTGCTGGGATCCCAGCTATTTACAATATACATTAATGATTTAGACGAAGGAATTGAACGTAATATCTCCAAGTTTGCAGATAACACTAAGCTGGGTGGCAGTGTGAGCTGTGAGGAGGATGCTAAGAGGCTGCAGGGTGACTTGGACAGGTTAACTGTGTAGGCAAATACATGGCAGATGCGGTATAATGTAGATAAATGTGAGGTTATCCACTTTAGTGGTAAAAACAGAAAGGCAGATTATTATCTGAATGGTGACAAATTAGTAAAAGGGGAGGTCCAACGAGACCTGGGTGTCATGGTACATCAGTCATTGAAAGTTGGCATACAGATACAGCAGGCGGTGAAGAAGGCAAATGGCATGTTGACCTTCATAGCGAGAGGATTTGAGTATAGGAGCAGGGAGGTCTTACTGCAGTTGTGCAGGGCCTTGGTGAGGCCACACCTTGCATATTGTGTACAGTTTTGGTCTCCTCATCTGAGGAAGGATATTCTTGCTATTGAGGGAGTGCAGCGAAGGTTCACCAGACTGATTCCCGGGATGGCAGGACTTACATATGAAGAAAGACTAGGCTTATATTCAATGGAATTTAGAAGAACTAGAGGGAATCTCATAGGAACATATAAAATTTTGACGGGATTGGACAGGTTAGATGTAGGAAGAATGTTCTCGATGTTGGGGAAGTCTAGAACCAGGGTCAAAGATAAGGGGTAAGCCATTCAGGACCGAGATGAGGAGAAACTTCTTCACTCAGAGAGTTGTGAGCATGTGGAATTCTCTACCACAGAAAGTTGTTGAGGCCAGTTTGTTAGATATATTCAAAAGGGAATTAGATGTGACCCTTACAACTAAAGGGATCAAGGGGTATGGAGAGAAAGCAGGAATGGGGTACTGAAGTGCATGATCAGCCATAATCATATAGAATGGTGGTGCAGGCTCGAAGGTCTACTCCTGCACCTATTTTCTATGTTTCTATGTTTCTTTGTTGCCATGCCATTGCTAAGGATGGCGACACTTTATGGCAGAAGATCAGCGAGATTTAACGCTACCATCCATTTCATATCGCTGGCAGTAACGCCCAATTTCAAAATAGGTGCTTTGAGAACGGGCGAGAAGCCGATGATTTGAAAACCCATTTTTACCGTCCATGCCGGAAATAACGCCCATTTTTGGGCGATAAGCACAAAAGTGTAAAATCTAGCCCATAGAAATTTACAGCACAGAAGGAGGTCATTTCCGCCCATCGTGTCCGCGCCAGCTGACAAAGGACCACACAGCCCGCGGTCAGTGACCCTGAAGGTTACATATAAACCTATGAACAATGAACAATGGCGGAAAGGTAAAGAGCACCCAGCCCAACCTGTCCGCCCCAAACAACTGCGACACCCGTTAAACTAAAACCTTCTACACTCTACCCCAACTGGAGCCATGTGATCTCCTGGGAGAGGCAAAAACAGATAATAATCCGGTCCAATTCGGGAAAAATACTCTGGGAAAATTCCGCTGTGACCCATCAAGGCGATCGAAACTAGTCTAGGAGATCACCCTGGCCGTACTCGATTCCCTGCAGTACATACCATTATATCTGCGCTGGCCAACAAGATGTTAGCCAGTCTAATCCCAATTACCAGTTCTTGGTCTGTAATCCTGCAGGTTACGGCACTTTAAGTGCCCATCCAACCATCTCTTAAAAGTGGTGAAGTTTTCTGCATCCACCACGCTTCCAAGCAGCGAGTTCCAGATCCCCATAACCCTCTGCGTAAAGAAGCCCCCCACCCCCTCAAATCCCCTCTGAACCTTCCACCAACCACCTTACTACTATGCCCCCTCGTAATAGACGCCTCTACCAATGGAAATAGGCCCTTACTTATTTAAGGGTTTGAATAGTCTTGCAGTGCAGACCAACTTGGTGGAGATCAGTGATGCGTTGTAAGGCTGCAGATAACGTATCAGTCAAATTGTTTATGGCAGCAAACATCTCCTGCACAGCCGTGGTCTTGGACTCATTTGAGAGCCATGCTTGAAGCTCCACAGCAGCGGCTACTCTCTCCATAACAGACATTCTCGCAATTCCCTGCAACACCAATCTGCTACTTTTGGAGTTGGATTCCTCCATCCTCTCTGCTATCGTGGAGTGTGTGTGTGGCACGACTGGCAGTACCTCACTGTACCTCTGACATTCTCCTTCTCAATGATGGTCAGCATCTGCGTCCAGCTGAGCAGAGCTTGGAGAGGATTGTGTCCCCTGCTACCAATGTCTGCTCGTGCTCTTGTGAGGTGTGAATCACCAGGTGAAAACTCCAACTAACTCTCTAACTGGAGCCATAAAAGTGCGAGTATATTGTGATGATGCCCTCAGAAGGAATGAGGGCCATTATGCATGTCCACAGACTCTTACTCTATGCGTGAAGCCCTAGAACAGACTCAAAAGGAATATGAATTAAGTCTGTTAAAGTAACAATCTAGATAATCACCATAATCAGGCTTCTCATATCTCAGTCATTGATGAAATAAAATCAGCATGTGTGTCAGGGATATTTTAAATTTTGTCACCAAGCATCTGTGAGTTCGGAGTCTCTCTGTCTCAGATTGAAAGTGGACACAAATGTGTCACTTTTCTGTCTCTGTATCTGTGAGCTACACAATGTTTAGTGGCCCACCTTCAGTCCTCTCCCTCTCCTTTGCATTGTGTTCTCTTCTCCTACAAGGGCCAAAAGAACAGACCAGTGTGTGAACGGAAAGTCATATATTCAGCTGATGGATGCAGTGCATTTGATAAGGCTGACTATCAGGCAGATGCATCACATTGCATAAGGAGATGAGTGGCAGGATAAGTGGATGGATAAATGGGGAGGAGAGAAAGTGCACAGCAAGTGACAGGTGGGTGCTGTTGAAAGTTAAGTGTGTTTGAGGTGTGATCAGATGGAGGACGCTTGGCAAGGCAGAGTTGTGGGGGTGAGGGGGTGGCTTGTACACCACATGATGTAGGAGAATCAGCAACTGTACTCATTTTTCCTGACCTGGTTATGTCATTAAACCACTCCTTGCACTGCATCAAAGATTGGGGCACAATGCTCCTGCTGCTCAGATCCTCAGCCACCTCCAGCCAAACCTTCTTGGTGTCATTGGCAGGCTTCTTACTCTCATTGCTGGGGAAAATGATGTATTTTCTGCTCCTGACTGCACTCAGCAGTAATTCAAGGGAAGTGTCATTCTTCATGAATCTGTGTTAAATACTTCCTGGCTCCTCCAAGTTCCATTTTTGCATTGGCCCTTTAAATAGTTGACTTGAGATTACGTTATGCGAGTGTGCAGCTTCGCGCAGCCTGGAGACACGAAACCCAGAAGGAAAAATGCAAGCAGTCAATCCAATTCAAATCAGAGAATCCGACCCGCTACATTTTCTCGGGGTTTGGTGCCACAAATCCCCATCTCCGGCTCAGAATCTTTACATTAATATCGGGACCACAGAGAATAATGAATTTTCAGATGACTATTGTGATGCAGGGATTTTGGGGATTAAATTTTGAATATTCCAGGATGAAGACCTGAATCACATTTTACTTTCATAGGGACCTACTAAAACTTTAAGATAGATTTTTTCATACTATCGGCTAAATTTTCCATTATTTTTGCATGCATACCACCCATTTAACGCCCATTTTAACGCTGAAATGAGGTGTGACGCCCATATATTGCCCATTTAGGCACAAAATGGAAATTGACATAGGTAAAAAAAGGGATGAGTTCCTACGAAATGAATTTAAGGAGCTAGGAGCTAAATTAAAAAGTAGGACCTCAAAAGTAGTAATCTCGGGATTGCTACCAGTGCCACGTGCTAGTCAGAGTAGGAATCGCAGGATAGCTCAGATGAATACGTGGCTTGAGCAATGGTGCAGCAGGGAGGGATTCAAATTCCTGGGGCATTGGAACCGGTTCTGGGGGAGGTGGGACCAGTACAATCCGGACGGTCTGCACCTGGGCAGAATCAGAACCAATGTCCTCGGGGGAGTGTTTGCTAGTGCTGTTGGGGAGGAGTTAAACTAATATGGCAGGGGGATGGGAACCAATGCAGGGAGATAGAGGGAAACAAAAAGGAGGCAAAAACAAAAGACAGAAAGGAGATGAGGAAAAGTGGAGGGCAGAGAAACCCAAGGCAAAGAACAAAAAGGGCCATTGTACAGCAAAATTCTAAAAGGACAGAGGGTGTTAAAAAAACAAGCCTAAAGGCTTTGTGTCTTAATGCAAGGAGTATCCGCAATAAAGTGGATGAATTAACTGTGCAAATAGATGTTAACAAATATGATGTGATTGGGATTACGGAGACGTGGCTCCAGGATAATCAGGGCTGGGAACTCAACATCCAGGGGTATTCAGCATTCAGGAAGGATAGAATAAAAGGAAAAGGAGGTGGGGTAGCATTGCTGGTTAAGAAGGAGATTAAGGCAATAGTTAGGAAGGACATTAGCTTGGATGATGTGGAATCTATATGGGTAGAGCTGCAGAACACCAAAGGGCAAAAAACGTTAGTGGGAGTTGTGTACAGACCTCCAAATAGTAGTGATGTTGGGGAGGGCATCAAACATGAAATTAGGGGTGCGTGCAATAAAGGTGCAGCAGTTATAATGGGTGACTTTAATATGCACATAGATTGGGCTAACCAAACTGGAAGCAATACGGTGGAGGAGGATTTTCTGGAGTGCATAAGGGATGGTTTTTTTAGACCAATATGTCGAGGAACCAACTAGGGGGGAGGCCATCTTAGACTGGGTGTTATGTAATGAGAGAGGATTAATTAGCAATCTCGTTGTGCGAGGCCCCTTGGGGAAAAGTGACCATAATATGGTGGAATTCTGCATTGGGATGGAGAATGAAACAGTTAATTCAGAGACCATGGTCCAGAACTTAAAGAAGGCTAACTTTGAAGGTATGAGGCGTGAATTAGCTGGGATGGATTGGCGAATGATAGTTAAGGGGTTGACTGTGGATGGGCAATGGCAGACATTTAGAGACCGCATGGATGAACTACAACAATTGTACATTCCTGTCTGGCATAAAAATAAAAAAGGGAAGGTGGCTCAACCGTGGCTATCAAGGGAAATCAGGGATAGTATTAAAGCCAAGGAAGTGGCATACAAATTGGCCAGAAATAGCAGCGAACCTGGGGACTGGGAGAAATTTAGAACTCAGCAGAGGAGGACAAAGGGTTTGATTAGGGCAGGGAAAATGGAGTATGAGAAGAAGCTTGCAGGGAACATTAAGACGGATTGCAAAAGTTTCTATAGATATGTAATGAGAAAAAGGTTAGTAAAGACAAACGTAGGTCCCCTGCAGTCAGAATCAGGGGAAGTCATAACGGGGAACAAAGAAATGGCGGACCAATTGAACAAGTACTTTGGTTCGGTATTCACGAAGGAGGACACGAACAAACTTCCGGTTATAAAAGGGGTCGGGGGGTCTAGTAAGGAGGAGGAACTGAGGGAAATCCTTATTAGTCAGGAAATTGTGTTGGGGAAATTGATGGGATTGAAGGCCAATAAATCCCCAGGGCCTGATGGACTGCATCCCAGAGTACTTAAGGAGGTGGCCTTGGAAATAGTGGATGCGTTGACAGTCATTTTCCAACATTCCATTGACTCTGGATCAGTTCCTATGGAGTGGAGGGTAGCCAATGTAACCCCACTTTTTAAAAAAGGAGGGAGAGAGAAAACAGGGAATTATAGACCGGTCAGCCTGACATCGGTAGTGGGTAAAATGATGGAATCAATTATTAAGGATGTCATAGCAGTGCATTTGGAAAGAGGTGACATGATAGGTCCAAGTCAGCATGGATTTGTGAAAGGGAAATCATGCTTGACAAATCTTCTGGAATTTTTTGAGGATGTTTCCAGTAGAGTGGATAAGGGAGAACCAGTTGATGTGGTATATTTGGACTTTCAGAAGGCGTTCGACAAGGTCCCACACAAGAGATTGATGTGCAAAGTTAGAGCACATGGGATTGGGGGTAGTGTACTGACATGGATTGAGAACTGGTTGTCAGACAGGAAGCAAAGAGTAGGAGTAAATGGGTACTTTTCAGAATGGCAGGCAGTGACTAGTGGGGTACCGCAAGGTTCTGTGCTGGGGCCCCAGCTGTTTACACTGTACATTAATGATTTAGATGAGGGGATTAAATGTAGTATCTCCAAATTTGCGGATGACACTAAGTTGGGTGGCAGTGTGAGCTGCGAGGAGGATGCTGTGAGGCTGCAGAGCGACTTGGATAGGTTAGGTGAGTGGGCAAATGCATGGCAGATGAAGTATAATGTGGATAAATGTGAGGTTATCCACTTTGGTGGTAAAAACAGAGAGACAGACTATTATCTGAATGGTGACAGATTAGGAAAAGGGGAGGTGCAAAGAGACCTGGGTGTCATGGTACATCAGTCATTGAAGGTTGGCATGCAGGTGCAGCAGGCGGTTAAGAAAGCAAATGGCATGTTGGCCTTCATAGCAAGGGGATTTGAGTACAGGGGCAGGGAGGTATTGCTACAGTTGTACAGGGCATTGGTGAGGCCACACCTGGAGTATTGTGTACAGTTTTGGTCTCCTAACCTGAGGAAGGACATTCTTGCCATTGAGGGAGTGCAGCGAAGGTTCACCAGACTGATTCCCGGGATGGCGGGACTGACCTATCAAGAAAGACTGGATCAACTGGGCTTGTATTCACTGGAGTTCAGAAGAATGAGAGGGGACCTCATAGAAACATTTAAAATTCTGACGGGGTTAGACAGGTTAGATGCAGGAAGAATGTTCCCAATGTTGGGGAAGTCCAGAACCAGAGGTCACAGTCTAAGGATAAGGGGTAAGCCATTTAGGACCGAGATGCGGAGGAACTTCTTCACCCAGAGAGTGGTGAACCTGTGGAATTCTCTACCACAGAAAGTTGTTGAGGCCAATTCACTAAATATATTCAAAAAGGAGTTAGATGAGGTCCTTACTACTCGGGGGATCAAGGGGTATGGCGAGAAAGCAGGAATGGGGTACTGAAGTTGAATGTTCAGCCATGAACTCATTGAATGGCGATGCAGGCTAGAAGGGCCGAATGGCCTACTCCTGCACCTATTTTCTATGTTTCTATGTTTCTATTTCTCGGACACTTATCGCTGAGCGTTATTTTTGACATGTACGTAACGTCGAGAAAACATAATACCGCCCGCCCACTTTTTTTAGGCGGAATCATCAGAATGGACGAACCCATAATATCGCCCAGCGTTACTTTCGGCACGTAATTAACGCCGAGATTCAATAATACCGACCGCCCACTTTTTTTTGTCGTAAAGATCAAAATTTCCCGAAACTAACGCCCAGTATATCGCCCAGCGTCACTTTCAGCGCCTCGCACACATCTCGCACACAATCTCGCTCGCTGAAAGCACCGCTCTGAAAAAGTTGAACTGATCTGAACTAATCACAGTGGTGTGGACGCTATTTTGTAAATCGGAGGTCGCTTCATTTAAAAGGCTGCTGCAACTTCGGGGGAGTTTGGATTTACTCTGGAGTTCTTCTCAGCTGATGTGACCATCTGAACAGACATCTTATCATACTGTGGACGATTGGATTTTAATATAGGTGTCTTAGTGAGGAAATTTATTGCTTGTGAACAATCGGCATTATACTTTTATTGGAATGGGGCCAGCCATTTCTCAGCCTGCATCGATTAAAATGCAGTTGCTGCAGAGTGTAAATGACATGTCTCATCCACAGCATTATGTGCCCAATCTAAGACGTGCCAGAATGATGAGGAGGACCAGAACATACTTAAACAAAGGGGACGACAGTGGGATGAGGGCAGAGTTGGCTAAAGTAGACTGGGAACACAGACTAAACGGTGGCACAATTGAGGGATAACCAGCCGTGGATAACCAAGGAAATAAAGGAGAGTATCAAATTAAAAACCAATGCGTATAAGGTGGCCAAGGTTAGTGGGAAACTAGAAGATTGGGAAAATTTTAAACGACAGCAAAGAATGACTAAGAAAGCAAAAAAGAAAGGAAAGATAGATTATGAAAGTAAACTTGCGCAAAACATAAAAACAGATAGTAAAAGCTTTTACCGATATATAAAACGGAAAAGAGTGACTAAAGTAAATGTTGGTCCCTTAGAAGATGAGAAGGGGGATTTAATAATGGGAAATGTGGAAATGGCTGAGACCTTAAACAATTATTTTGCTTCGGTAGTGGAAGACACAAAAACCATGCCAAAAATTGCTGGTCACGGGAATGTGGGAAGGGAGGACCTTGAGATAATCACTATCACTAGAGGGGGGGTGTGCTGGACAGGCTAATGGGACTCAAGGTAGACAAGTCCCCTGGTCCTGATGAAATGCATCCCAGGGTATTAAAAGAGATGGCGGAAGTTATAGCAGATGCATTTGTTATAATCTACCAAAATTCTCTGAACTCTGGGGAGGTACCAGCAGATTGAAAAGCAGCGAATGTAACGCCTCTGTTTAAAAAAGGGGGCAGACAAAAGGCAGGTAACTATAGGCCGGTTAGTTTAACACCTGTAGTGGGGAAAATGCTTGAAGCTATCATTAAGGAAGAAATAGCAGGACATCTAGATAGGAATAGTGCAATCAAGCAGACGCAGCATGGATTCATGAAGGGGAAATCATGTTTAACTAATTTACTGGAATTCTTTGAGGATATAATGAGCATGGTGGATAGAGGTGTACTGATGGATGTCATGTATTTAGATTTCCAAAAGGCATTCGATAAGGTGCCACACAAAAGGTTACTGCAGAAGATAAAGGTACGCGGAGTCAATGGAAATGTATTAGCATGGATCGAGAATTGGCTGGCTAACAGAAAGCAGAGAGTCGGGAGCAATGGGTCCTTTTCGGGTTGGCAATCGGTGGTTAGTGGTGTGCCACAGGGATTGGTGCTGGGACCACAACTGTTTACAATATACATAGATGACCTGGAAGAGGGGACAGAGTGTAGTGTAACAAAATTTGCAGATGACACAAAGATTAGTGGGAAAGCGGGTTGTGTAGAGGACACAGAGAGGCTGCAAAGAGATTTAGATAGGTTAAGCGAATGGGCTAAAGTTTGGCAGATGGAATACAATGTCGGAAAATGTGAGGTCATCCACCTTGGAAAAAAAAACAGTAAAAAGGATTATTATTTGAATGGGGAGAAATTACAACATGCTGCGGTGCAGAGGGACCGGGGGGTCCTTGTGCATGAATCCCAAAAAGTTAGTTTGCAAGTGCAGCAGGTAATCAGGAAGGCGAATGGAATGTTGGCCTTCATTGCGAGAGGGATGGAGTATAAAAGCAGGGAGATCCTGCTGCAACTGTATCGGGTATTAGTGAGGCTGCACCTGGAATACTACGTGCAGGTTTGGTCACCTTACTTAAGGAAGGATATACTAGCTTTGCAGGGGGTACAGAGACGATTCACTAGGCTGATTCTGGAGATGAGAGGGTTACCTTATGATGATAGATTGAGTAGACTGGGTCTTTACTCGTTGGAGTTCAGAAGAATGAGAGGTGATCTTATAGAAACATTTGAAATAATGAAAGGGATAGACAAGATAGAGGCAGAGAGGTTGTTTCCACTGGTTGGGGAGACTAGAACTAGGGGGCAGAGCCTCAAAATACGGGGAGCCAATTTAAAACCGAGTTGAGAAGGAATTTCTTCTCCCAGAGGGTTGTGAATCTGTGTAATTCTCTGCCCAAGGAAGCAGTTGAGGCTAGCTCATTGAATGTATTCAAATCACAGATAGATAGATTTTTAACCAATAAGGGAATTAAGGGTTACGGGGAGCGGGCGGGTAAGTGGAGCTGAGTCCACGGCCAGATCAGCCATGATCTTGTTGAATGGCGGAGCAGGCTCGAGGGGCTAGATGGCGTACTCCTGTTTCTAATTCTTATGTTCTTATGTTCTTTTACACTCCCCGCACTTGTAAGGAGAAGCGGTCTTACCTTGCTTTATCCGAGAACACCTGCCTTCAGAGACTGCACTTCAACAAAGTGGTTATCAGTGAGATATGCCAGCTCATCAGGGCAGATCTACAGCCTGCCAGCACCTTCAGGACATAACTGTCTGTCGAGGTCAATGTCAACATGGCACTGTCGTTTTATGCGTCGGGTTTCTTTCAGGCCCCCGTGTTCGATATGTGTGCTATATCTCAGCATGCCACACATTGCTGCATTAGACAGGTCACTGGAGCCCTGTATGCGCATAGGATGAACTTTATCAGCTTCCCTAAGACCATGGAGGCTCAGACTGTCAGGGCTCGAGCATTCTATCGAATTGCTAACATCCCCAAGGTACAGGGAGCAATACACTGTATGAACATTACCATGCAGGCATCTTCTCAGGACGTAGACGTTTTTCGCAACCGAAAAGGATTTCACTTCCTGAAGGTCCAACTACTTGTTGACCACAACCAGATATTTATGGCAGTGAATGACAAATTTCTGGGTAGCTTCGATGAGGTTCACATCCTGCGTGAGAGAGCTGTCTCTGACATGTTCACCAGTCAGCCACAAGGTCAATGCTGGATGTTTGGTGACAAAGCATATGGCCTAGCCACCTGGCTGATGACCCCCCTGCATGACACCCACACCAAGGCTGAGAAGCAATACAATGAGAGCCACAGAGCCACAGCAATGTGGTCCAGAAAACCATTAGTGTACTTAAGCAGCGCTTTAGATACCTGGACCACTCAGAAGGGGAACTACAATACAACCCTGATCAGATAGTGGTTGTGTTCTCCATGCTGCACAACCTGGCTATCAGGAGGGGACAAGAATTGCCAAAAGAGACTCATGGTCCACCTCAGGAGAGAGAGGAAGAAGACAACGAGGAGCTGGACGCTGACCTCGGGCCAGAAATCAGGCTGACTATGCAACCATGTCCAAGCCCCCCTCCAGAACGCAGGAAAGGGCTCATAGTGGCTACATAGCTGCAAGACTCTGAGTGTGTGCAGCTCAGACATCAATGGTGGGCATCACCTTGGTGCCAGTTAAAGTTTAAGTTGATTGAAGTTAAGTTTAATTATACCCTGTCATATTAAGGAATCACCAGCGTGTAACGGTCCAGCTATCTGAGACAATGCGCAACAAGGTTATGTTAAATTAAAAAAATGTAATACGACCATTGGTCTGAAATCATAAGTATCATGGGCAAAAACACTCCACCGCCCTGCCCCCACTTTTTAGAACATTGATATCAATCAAATGGTCAACATGTCCAGTAAAAGAGAACAAAATGCAAACCAACAGGGAGGCCCCCTGCCCCCATAACTTACAACAAATTGCATATGCCGAGCTGGAGATATAACAAAGCCATCACCTGCGGACATACACCTCATTTTGCTTCCCCCCTCCCCTTCTTCTCCCCACCTCTACCCCTTCCCCTCCTCGCTCCACGCCACCTGGCCGAGGCGCTCCTCAGGCGGTGCCTCATTGTGGGGGATGAAGGCAGAGCCGGTTGTTGCATGGATATGGGAGCGGTGGGGTACCGAGGTGGGAACATTCTCGGATCCAGAAGCAGGATCTTGCTCCTGCCTCTCATGTGTCGTTGGCAATGGGGGTGCGGAGCCTAGGGGTGGAGTGCCACGCTCCGGGATCACTGGGAGGCCTGTGCCACAAGTGTTCCTGGCTACTGCCTCCAGGGCCCCCGCCATTCGCAGAACGCAATCCGTTATGGTACCGGAGATGCTGGCCAGCTTTCAGGATATGCCTCCCAATGCCTGTAGGATTTGGTCACCTATGTCTACAGTCCTCCTGGAAAACTCTACCATGTCACCGCTCTTATCTGGAGCTTGGGGAGCAGACCGGCCGCATCCATGAAACCTCCGCCGGGTCGATGCCATACTGGGGACACCTGGGGTATCCTGTGGTGAGGTGCTTGGGCCTGGTACCTCCAGAGTGGAGGTGGGAATGGCCAGAAGAGCACTAGATGGCCTTGGGGTCGAATGCCTTCTGGAGACTGGCGATGCAAACTCCTCAAAGTCCGCGCTCTCATCCATTGAGGATGGACCCAGCAGATTGACGGGCGAGAATCGGAGCTCCTCAGCACCAGATGTAGGATCATCTGGCGAGTCCGGCCCCACGCCTCCACCTTCTGGCCTCTGTGGTCTTGCCTTGGGACGCGCTGCTGGCTGAGCTGAGGAGAAGGGGGTGCTAGGATCACAAGGTGAGTCCAGCGCTACACACAGCATATGCACGACAAAAGCACCACCACTACCAAAATCATCAAAGACATCACATTTCATGCCCATCAACACATTCTGCATTGCAATGATTCTCATGACGCCAGCATTATTTACAGGACACTTTTAGAAATCATCAATCATAAAGGTTACTGCAAAAGATAAAAGTTCACGGGGTTGGGGGTAATATATTAGCATGGATAGAGGATTGACTAAATAACAGAAAACAGAGAGTTGGGATAAATGGTTCATTCTCTGGTTGGCAATCAGTAACGTAGTGATCAGTGCTGGGACCCCAAATATTTACAATCTATATTAAGGACTTGGAAGAAAGGACTGAGTGTAATGTAGCCAAGTTTGCTGGCGATACAAAGATGGGAGGAAAAGCAATGTGTGAGGAGGACACAAAAAATCTGCAAAAGGACATAGACAGGCTAAGTGAGTGGGCAAAAATTTGGCAGATGGACTATAATGTTGGAAAGTGTGAGGTCATGAACTTTGGCAGAAAAAAATCAAAGAGCAAGTTATTATTTAAATGGAGAAAGATTACAAAGTGCTGCCCTACGGCGGGACCTGGGGGTACTTGTGCATGAAAGACAAAAGGATAGTGTTATGTATGCAACACCTTGTAACCAGCATTCTATGGCCACCAAAGGGCACATCTGTTGGAGTCCCAAGGGATGCCAACATCCCTTGGGTGCACTGCATATAAGCAGGCCTCCCATGCTGTGCTAGCACTCTGGAGTCAGAATAAAGAGACTAAAGTCACACTTACTCAAGTCTACAGTCACATTGCTTTATTTGAGATATAACAACTGGCGACGAGTAATAGATAACGAACCCCCATGCAACAATGCAGAGAACTGTTGGTATCCTGGAGAAATTCTCAGAAGGTGATGATTGGGAAGCCTCCGTGGTGCGACCAATACTTCGTGGCCAATGAGCTGGAAGGGAATGAGAACGCTGCCAAACGAAGGGCGATCCTCCTCACCGTCTGCGGGACAACAACCTATGGCCTTATGAAGAATCTTCTTGCTCCGGTGAAACCAACAACCAAATCATATGAAGAACTGTGAACGCTAGTCCGGGAGCACCTAAATCCGAAGGAGAGCATTCTGATGGCAAGGTATCGATTTTATACATGTCAATGGTCTGAAGGCCAGGAAGTGGCGAGCTACATCGCCGAACTAAGGCGCCTTGCAGGACATTTAGAATTCGATGGATTCCTGAAGCAAATGCTAAGAGACTTTTTTGTGCTTGGCATTGACCATGTGGTTATTCTTCGCAAACTATTGACTGTAGAAACTCTGAACCTGAGCAAAGCCATAACGATAGCCCAGTCATTTAGGTCCACCAGCGATAACACCAAACAAATTTCGCAGCATAAAGATACATCGGCAAGTACTGTACACAAAGTAACGTCATTTTCAGGCAGGAATGCATATGGCAGAACATACACGCCTGCAGCTGCACGACTTTCGATGACTCAGAGGCAATTAACACCTTGTTGGCGTTGCGAGGTGATCATCGAGCCCATCAATGCCGCTTCAAACACTATGCGTGCAAAGGCTGTGGAACAATGGGACACTTCCAGCGAATGTGCAGATGAGCTGCAAACCCTGCAAACCACCACGTTGCAGAGGATGACTGATCCATGGCAGATCAAACTGAACTAGAGACTCGAACCAAGGAGGCAGAAGTGTATGGGGTACACACCTTCACCACGAAATGTCCACCGATCATGTTAAAAGTTGAGCTGAATGGAATTCCAGTGTCCATGGAATTAGACACGGTGCGAGTCAGTCTATCCTGAGCAAAAAGGCATTCAAGAGGTTGTGGTGCAACAAGCAACAAAGGCCCAAGCTGAGTTCTATTCATACCAAGCTGAGAACTTACACTAAAGAACTGATCCCTGGAATTGGCAGTGCAGCAGTAAAAGTCTGATGGAGCGGTGCACAAACAACCACTATGGATTGTACGAGGAGATGGCCCCACACTGTACGGCAGAAGCTGGCTGGGAAAAATCCGCTGGAACTGGGACGACATCCGAGCGCTTTCGTCTGTCGACAACGCCTCATGTGCCCAGGTTTTGAGCAAGTTCCCGTCGTTGTTTGAGCCAGGCATCGGAAATTTCTCTGGGGCGAAGGTGCAGATCCATTTGGTTCCCGGTACACGACCCATCCACCACAAGGCACATGCGGTGCCATACATGATGTGAGAGAAAGTGGAGATCGAGCTGGAAAGGCTGCAACAAGAGGGCATCATCGCGCCGGTTGAGTTCAACAAGTGGGCCAGTCCGAGTGTTCCGGTTCTCAAGAGCGATGGCATGGTCAGAATTTGTGGGGATATAAAGTAACGATTAACCATTTTTCACTGCAGTACCACTACCCGCTACCCAAGGCAGACGACTTATTTGCGACGCTGGCAGGAGGGAAGATGATCACCAAGTTGGACCTGACCTTGGCCTACATAACGCAGGAGCTGGCGGAATCTTCGAAAGGCCTTACTTGCGTCAACACGCACAAAGGTCTGTTCATCTACAATAGATGCCCGTTTGGGATTCAATCGGCCGCGGCTATTTTTCAAAGGAACATGGAGAGCCTGCTAAAATCGGTTCCGCGCACCGTGATTTTCCAGGACGACATATTGGTCACAGGTCGGGACACCATCAAACACTTGCAGAACCTGGAAGAGGTTCTAAGTTGGCTAGATCATGTGGGACTCAGGTTGAAATGCTCAAAGTGTGTTTTCCTGGTGCCAGAGGTCGAGTTCTTAGGGAGAAGAATCGCGGTAGACGGCATCAGACCCACCGACGCCAAGACGGAGGCCATCAAGAGTGCACCGAGTCCACAGAACATGACGGAGCTGCGGTCATTACTGGGATTCCTCAATTATTTTGGTAATTTCCTACCCGGGTTAAGCACCTTGCTAGAACCTCTACATGTGTTGCTACGCAAGGGAGATGACTGGGTATGGGGGAAATCACAAGAGACTGCTTTTGAGAAAGCCAGAAATCTGTTATGTTCCAACAAACTGCTTGTTCTGTATGACCCATGTAAACGTTTACTGCTAGCTTGCGATGCGTCTTCGTACGGGGTCGGGTGTGTGTTATAACAAGCAAATGAATCGGGAACATTGCAACCGGTTGTTAATGCATCCAGGAGTTTGTCCAAGGCCAAAAGTGCCGACAGCATGATTGAAAAAGTAGCTCTGACATGCGTTTACGGGGTGAAAAAAATGCACCACTATCTGTTTAGGCTTAAGTTTGAGTTAGAAACTGACCATAAGCCGCTCATATCGCTATTCTCAGAGAGCAAATGTATTAATACCAATGCCTCTGCTCGCATCCAAAGATGGTCATTCACACTGTCTGCATATAAGTATGTAATTCACCACAGGCCAAGCACAGAGAACTGTGCTGATGCTCTCAGTCGGCTACCATTACCCACCAGCGGGGTGGAAATGGCACAGCCTGCAGACTTGCTCTTGGTGATGAATGCATTTGAAAATTAAAAGTTACCCATTACGGCACACCAGAGCAGGACCTGACCCTTGCAAAACATCGAAACATAGAAAATAGGTGCAGGAGTAGGCCATTCGGCTCTTCAAGCCTGCACCATCTTTCAATACGATCATGGCTGATCATTCACCTCAGTACCCCTTTCCCGCTTTCTCTCCATACCCCTTGATCTCTTTAGCCGTAAGGGCCACGTCTAACTCCCTCTTGAATATACCCAATGAACTGGCATCAACAACTCTCTGCGGCAGGGAATTCCACAGGTTAACAACTCTGAGTGAAAAAGTTTCTCCTCATCTCGGTCCTAAATGGCCTACTCCTTATCCTAAAACTATGTCCCATGGTTCTGGACTTCCCCAACATCGGGAACATTCTTCCCGTCAGGATCTTATACATTTCTATGAGATCCCCTCTCATCCTTCTAAACTCCAGTGTATAAAGGCCCAGTTGATCCAGTCTCTCCTCATATGTTCGTCCAGCCATCCCTAGAATCAGTCTGGTGAACTTTCGCTGCACTCCCTCAAAAGCAAGAACGTCCTTCCTCAGATTAGGAGACCAAAACTGAACACAATATTCCAGGTGAGGCCTCACCAAGGCCCTGTACAATTGCAGTAAGACCTCCCTGCTCCTATACTCAAATCCCCTAGCTATGAAGGCCAACATGCCATTTGCCTTCATCACCTCCTGCTGTACCTACATGCCAACTTTCAATGACTGGTGAACCATGACTCCCAGGGGTCTCGTTGCACCTCCCCTTTCCCTAATCTGCCGCCATTCAGATAATATTCTGCCTTCGTGTTTTTGCCACCAAAGTGGATAACATCACAGTTATCCACATTATACTGCATCTGCCATGTATTTTCCCACTCACCAACCTGTCCAAATCACCCTGCAG
Source organism: Pristiophorus japonicus (assembly GCF_044704955.1). Taxonomy (NCBI): domain Eukaryota; kingdom Metazoa; phylum Chordata; class Chondrichthyes; family Pristiophoridae; genus Pristiophorus; species Pristiophorus japonicus. The sequence continues at coordinate 138,754,977 of NC_091979.1, read as the reverse complement.
CCTCTTAGCATCCTCCTCACAGCTCGCACCGCCACCTAGTTTAGTGTCATCTGCAAACTTGGAGATATTACACTCAATTCCTTCATCTAAATCATTAATATATATTGTGACGAGCTGGGGTCCCAGCACTGAGCCCTGCGGTACTCCACTAGTCACTGCCTGCCATTCTGAAAAGGACCCGTTTATCCCGACTCTCTGCTTCCTGCCTGCCAACCAATTCTCTATCCACGCTAGTACATTACCCCCAATACCATGTACCTTGATCTTGTACACCAATCTCTTATGTGGGACCTTGTCAAAGGCCTTTTGAAAGTCCAAATACACCACATCCACTGGTTCTCCCTTGTCCACTCTACTAGTTACATCCTCAAAAAATTCTAGAAGATTGGTCAAGCATGATTTCCCTTTCATAAATCCATGCTGACTTGGACCGATCCTGTCACCGCTTTCCAAATGCGCTGCTATTTCATCCTTAATAATAGATTCCAACATTTTCCCCACTACTGATATCAGGCTAACTGGTCTATAATTACCCGATTTCTCACTCCCTCCTTTTTTATAAAATGGTGTTTCATTAGCTATCCTCCAGTCCATAGGAACTGATTCAGAGTCGATAGACTGTTGGAAAATGATCACCAATGTATCCACTATTTCTAGGGCCACCTCTTTAAGTACTCTGGGATGCAAAAAACTGTGTCCTCCATGAGAGCTGATCCAGCGTCCCAGTGGAGATGCATGAAGAGATCAAGCCATTCCAGCAGCGCAAAGACGAAATGTCCATACAGGCAGACTGTCGTTTGTGGAGTAATCACGTGGTTTTGCCTAAGAAAGGCATGGAAACGTTCATACGCGACCTACACAGAACCCACCCAGGCATAGTAATGATGAAAGCTATAGCCAGATCCCATGTGTGGTGGCCTGGCATCAACTCAGATTTGGAGTCTTGCGTGTGCCAATGCAACACTTGCTCTTAACTGAGCAATGCACCCAGGGAGGCATCTCTAAGGTTGTGGTCATGGCCCTCCAAACCATGATCTAGGATCCACGTTGACTTCGATGGCCCATTTCTTGGCAAAATGTTTTTGGTTGTTGTGGATGCTTATTCAAAATGGATTGAGTGTGTAATAATGTCTGTAAGCACATCCACTGCCACCATCAAAAGCCTACAAGCCATGTTTGCCACGCACGGCCTGCCTAATGTCCTTGTCAGCGACAATGGGCCGTGCTTCACCAGCGCTGAATTCAAGGGATTCATGACCCGCAATGAGATCAAGCATGTCACATCTGCCCTGTTCAAGCCCACATCTATCGGCCAGGCAGAACGAGCAATCCAAACCATCAAGGAAAGCTTGAAATGCATGGTGGAAGGCTCCCTGCAGACCCGTCTGACCCGAGTCCTGCTCAGCTACCGCACATGACCCCACTCGCTCACCGGGGTTCCCCCTGCCGAACTGCTCATGAAAAGGGCACTCAAAACAAGGCTCTCTCTTAGTCCTCCCTAATCTCCATGATCATATCGAAGACAGGCAGCATTAACAAAGCATGTACCATGATCGCGCAAATTTGTCATGCAATATTGAAGTCAATGACCCTGTATATGTACTCAACTATGGACATGGTCCAAATGGCTTGCTGGCACTGTCATATCCAAAGAAGGGAATGGGGTGTTTGAGGTCAAACTTGCAAATGGACTAACTTACAGAAAGCATTTGCACCAAACCAAACTGCGATTCACAGAGAGCCACGAGCAACCTGAAGAGGACACCACCAACTTCAACCCTCTGATAAACACACAAGTGGCAACTGACATCAAGGTTGATCACGAAGCTGAACCCATCATCCCCAGCAGCCCAGCAAGGCCAGCTGCGCAGCAGCTCAGCGAAGGCCCAACCAACTCATCTGCACCTGTGTTTGTACCAAGACGATCGACTAGGGAGCGGAAAGCCCCAGATCGTCTCACTCTGTAAATAAGTGTACTATTGACTTTGGGGGGGGGGGGGGGAGTGGGGGGAGTGATGTTATGTGTACAACACCTTGTAACCAGCATTCTACCACCACCAGAGGGCGCATCTGTTGGAATCCCAACATCCCTTGGGAGCACTGCATATAAGCAGGTCTCCCATGCTGTGCCAGCACTCGAGAGTCAGACGAAAGAGACTAAGGTCACACTTACTCAGTCACATTGCTTTATTTGAGACATAACAGATAGTGTGCAGGTACAGCAAGTGATCAGGAAGGCCAATGGAATCTTGGCCTTTATTGCAAAGAGGATGAAGTATAAAAGCAGAGAAGTCTTGCTACAGCTATGCAGGATATTGGTGAGGTCACACCTGGACTACTGCGTGCAGTTTTGGTTTCCATATTTACCAAAAGATATACTTGCTTGGGATGTAGTTCAGAGAAGGTTCACTAGGTTGATTCCGGGGATGAGGGGGTTGATATGAGGAAAGGTTGAGTAGGTTGGGCCTCTACTCATTGGAATTCAGAAGAATGAAAGGTGATCTTACTGAAATGTATAAGATTATGAGGGGGCTTGACAAGGTGGATGCAGAGGATAATTCCGCTGGTGAGGGAGACTAGAACTAGAGGGCATGATAGAATAAGGGGTTGCCCATTTAAAACAGAGCTGAGGAGAAATTTCTTCTCTTAGAGGGTTGTAACTCTGTGGAATTCGCTGCCTCAGAGAGCTGTGGAAGCTGGGACATTGAATAAATTTAAGACAGAAATAGACAGTTTCTTAAACGATAAGGGGATAAGAGGTTATGGGGAACGGACGGGGAAGTGAAAGTGAGTCCATGATCAGATCAGCCATGATCTTATTTAATGGTGGAGCAGGCTCGAGGGGCCATATGGCCTACTTCTGCTCCTATTTCTTATGTTCTTATGTTCTTATATTATTGTTCAGATATGAATGGGTGTCGCATCTATTGACTTTGCATCATGCAATGGTGTATTCTTTACTCACGTGGCATCACTTCAGGGTCTGCAGCTGCCTATGTGGCCGTCTGGGGGTGGGTCCCCAATAGTGTGAGCACCCGCTCCTCCATGTCAGTGAGGTCTCTGATGACTGGTGACCCTCACCCGTTTGCCTCTGCTCGGCCCTACTCCTCGATAGCTTCTTCTGTAAAAGGTAACAGGACGACATGGCATGAGATCATTGCGTGATATCATTGCTAGGTACAGCCACCAGAGACTGATCCAACACATAATCGACAGATGTAATCATGATTATTATGATAATTATCATTCTTTACCTAAAGACGTGCACCGTAACCGTCGGCTTTGAGTACAACTTTCCCGGTAAAAGTGAAAGACCTCACATCTGATTATAATCACTCATGGCTCATACAAATCAAATTATTTAAATATATAAATACATGTAAATAAATGTAATACTCACTCTTGCAGATCCGACAAGGTCGTTCCATCTCTTTCGGCATTGGCTTCCCTCACGCTTCTCGTTGGTCGCCGATGAGACCACCTCGGCTCATATCTTCTGGTAAGCCTTTGGGCTTCCCACGCCTCCCTGGGTCAAATCATCCCAGCGTGACTCAACCTCCTACAATAGGGAGGCATTTGTCTTGTCCGAGAATCTCCTTGCTCTCTTTCGTCCTCCCAATTGTTCCTCTTGCAGCTCACTGCTCTCGCCAGCATCAGTCTCCACAGCGTGCTGTGTCGCTTTCTCCACTCCCTCCATTATAAGAACAAACATCATTATCGGTTAAGATACTGTCTATTTCTGTCTTAAATTTATTCAATGTCCCAGCTTCCACAGTTCTCTGAGGCAGCGAATTCGACAGATTGACAACCCTCTGAGAGAAGAAATTCCTCCTCATCTCTGTTTTAAATGGGCGGTCCCTTATCCTAAGATTATGCCCCCTTGTTCTAGTCTCCCCTATCTGTGGAAACATCCTCTCTGCATCCAACTTATCAAGCCCCCTCATAGGCCCCAAGTTTCGACATGATTTGCTCCTGATTTGTAGGAGCAACTGGTGTAGAACGGAATATCTTAGAAATCGGAATTCTCGCCATTTAGTTTGCTCCAGTTCTAGTCAGTTAGAACAGTTTCACTTTGGAACAGAATTTTCTTTTCCAAAAGGGGGCGTGCCGGCCACTTACGCCTGTTTTCAAAGTTTCGTCAGTGAAAACTTACTCCAAACTAACTTAGAATGGAGTAAGTGAAGATTTTTGTACGCTCGAAAAAACCTTGTCTACACTTTAGAAAATCAGGTGTAGGTTACAAATCAGGCGTAGGGAATGATGGGGGGGGGGGGGTTTAAAGGGAAGTTTACAAACATTAAACACCTTAGTTTTACAAATAAAGAGCCATCATCAATAATAAATGATAAAAACATCAATAAATCAACCAATAAATCAATCAAAAAAAATTAATAATAATGTGTTTTTTTTAAATCAATAAATAAAACATTTTCTACTTACCGACTGCAGCACCGGGAGTCCTCCAACAGCGTGCTGGGATGCCCACCCCCCCCAGTGTGTCTCTGTCAATGTCTCTATCTCTCTGTCTGTGGGCCCAAGTTTCCACATGATTTGCGCCTGATTTTTAGGAGCAACTGGTGGAGAACGGACTATCTTAGAAATCGCAATTCTCCACATTTTTTTTTCTGCAGTTCTAGTCAGGTAGAACAGTTCTACTTTGAAACAGAATTTTTTCTTCAAAAGGGGGCATGCCCGGCCACTGACGCCTGATTTGAAAGTTTCCACAGTGAAAACGTACTCCAAACTAAAGTAGAATGGAACAAGTGAAGATTTTTGTAGAACTGAAAAAACCTGTTCTACACATTGACGCCTGATTTCAAAGTTTCCACAGTGAAAATGTACTCCAAACTAAGTTAGAATGAAGCAAGTGAAGATTTTTGTAGAACTGAAAAAACCTGTTCTACACATTAAAAAATCAGGCGCAGGTTACAAATTAGGCGTCCAGAACGAGGTGGGGGGGGGGGGGGGGGAGGGGAGGGGGAAGGGAAGTCATTAAATTATACAATAAATTATTATTTATACTTCTACAAATATTATACAAATAAATCCAACCTGAATAAACATTTATAAGCAAAGAAAAGATAAAATAAACCATCTTCCTACCTGTGTGAAAGTGCTTCAGGCACGGAGAATGCTGCAGTCAGCTTGAGGCGCCCGTTCTTCCCGCGGGGGGGTGGGGAGGAGAGAGGAGGCGCCGGTTCTTTCCCGCGGGGGAGAGGGGGGGAGGCGCCCGTTCTTTCCCGCGGGGGGGTGGGGAGGGGAGAGGAGGCGCCCGTTCTTCTCGCGGGGGGGTGGGGAGGGGAGAGGAGGCGCCCGTTCTTCTCGCGGGGGGGGGAGGCGTCCGTTCTTCCCGCGGGGGGTTGGGGAGGAGAGAGGAGGCGCCCGTTCTTTCCCGCAGAGGGGGGGGGGGGGTGGGGAGGGGAGAGGAGGCGCCCGTTCTTTCCCGCGGGGGGGGAGGCGCCCGTTCTTCCCGCGGGGTGGTGGGGAGGGGAGAGGAGGCGCCCGTTCTTCCCGCGGGGGGTTGGGGAGGGGAGAGGAGGCGCCCGTTCTTTCCCGCAGAGGGGGGGGGGCGGAGGGGAGAGGAGGCGCCCGTTCTTTCCCGCGGGGGGGGAGGCGCCCGTTCTTCCCGCGGGGGGGTGGGGAGGGGAGAGGAGGCGCCCGTTCTTTCCCGCAGAGGGGGGGGGGGCGGAGGGGAGAGGAGGCGCCCGTTCTTTCCCGCGGGGGAGAGGCGCTCGTTCTTTCCCGCGGGGGGGGAGGGACGAGGGGGCGCCCGTTCTTTCCCGCGGGGGGGGGGGGAGGCGCCCGTTCTTCCCGCGGGGGGGGTAGGAGGCGCCCGTTCTTCCCGCGGGGGGGGGCTGGGGAGAAGAGGCGCCCGTTCTTTCCCGCGGGGGGGTGGGTGGGGAAGGAGACAGTGAGAAGGCTGCAAGTGTTGATGTGCTGATGGCAATGTGCTTTTATTAAAAAAAATTTCAAAAATTAAACAGCTACAAAGCACTACAAAAATGGCCGAGTGCCAATGATTTTTTCACACTGAGCATGCGCGAACGCTCCAACGCGCACACGCAGCGTTGCCGGCAGGAAAAAAACTAATTTAAATAGTACCCGCCCCCTCCCACTTACAAAATCGGCGCGAGTGTAGGCTCCGCCCCCCTGGGCGCCACGCCAGGCAGACAAGGAGCTGCAGAACACTCCAGAATCGCGATTTTATTTTTAGGCGCCGTTTTAGGCGCGAAAAACGGGCGCCCAGCTCGGAGGGGCGCCCAGCTCGGAGGGGCGCCCGTTTTTTATCGTGTGGAAACTTGGGCCCTGTGTCTCTCATTCTCTGTCTGTCAGTGTCTGTGTTTCTGACAGCGAAGGGAGGGGGAGGAGGGGGTAGGGGGACGGATGGGGGAGAAGGGGAAGGGATGGGGGAGAAGGGGGAGGGATGGGGGAGAAGGGGGAGGGATGGGGGAGAAGGGGGAGGGATGGGGAGAGAGGGGGAGGGATGGGGAGAGAGGGGGAGTGATGGGGAGAGAGGGGTAGGGGGGAGGGGAGGGGGAGGAGGAGGAGAAGAGGGAGGAGGAGGGGGAGGAGAAGGAGGGGGAGGAGAAAGGGGGAGGAGAAGGGGGGAGGGGGAGGAGATGGGGGGGGAAAGGAGATGGGAGGGGGAAAGGAGATGGGGGTGGAAAAGGAGATGTGGGGGGAAAGGAGTTGGGGGGAAAGGAGATGGGGGGGAAAGGAGATGGGGGGAAAGGAGATGGGGGGAAGGAGATGGGGGGGAAGGAGATGGGGGGAAAGGAGATGGGGGGGAAAGGAGATGGGGGGGAAAAGGAGATGGGGGGGAAAAGGAGATGGGGGGGAAAAGGAGATGGGGGGGAAAAGGAGATGGGGGGGAAAAGGAGATGAGGCGGGGGAAGGAGAAGGGGGAGGGAGGCTGAACGGGCCGGGCCCGAGACTTCGGGCAGGGCCCGTCCCCAGCGCCAGATTTACAGGTAGGTGGCGTTGGGTCGGGTCGCGGGGAGCGCGGGTCGGGGGTGGTGGGAGGGAGGTCGGTTCGGTTCGGGTCGGGGGGAGCGAGGGAGAGGGAGGTCAGGTCGGGGGGGAGGAAGTCGGGTCGGGTCGGGTCCAGTCCGTCGGGTTGGGTCGGGTTGGGTCCGGGGGCGGGTGGTGGGCGGGGAAGCGGGAGTCGGGTCGGGGTCGGGTCCGGTCCAGGGGCGGGGGGGGGCGGGGGGGAAGCGGGAGTCAGGTTGGGGTCGGGGTCGGTTCCGGTCTAGGGGCGGGGGGGGGTGGTGGGGAAGCGGGAGTCAGGTCGGTGTCGGGTCCGGTCCGGAGGCGGGAAGCGGGAGTCGAGTCGGGTCGGGAGGAAGCAGGAGCTGGGCGTGGGAGGAGCCTTATTCACTCAGCCCCAGTGAGGCCATTCGGCCAGGGCTAGGGGCTGCGTGCTTCGGTCCCTCCCACACAGTTTTGGGCGCCTGGAGCTACTGAACATGCGCGCCCACTGTAGCGTGCATGTGCAGAGGTCCCGGCACTGTTTTCAGCGCAGGGACCTGGCTCCGCCCCCTATAGCTCCTGCTGCGCCGCGCCGAGGGCCAGAGGACCTGCAGGGAGCTGGAGAATCTGGAAGTTTTTTTTAGGCGCACTTTGTGGCGCGAAAAACGGACGACCAGGTCAGGACTGCGCCGTTCTAGGCACGGCTCAAAACTTGGGCCCATAATCTTATATGCTTTGATAAGATCACCTCTCATTCTTCTGAATTCCAGGCACCAAATTCATGAAAATATCTGGCTGGTAACAGCTAACTTTTTTTGCACAATTTGCTATAAAGCTAGAAACTCTCCCTCCTACCTCCCAAAGCAGCCAAACAAGCACTCACACCACACCCACACACCACACCCACAGACGCCTTCACTCCCTCTCTGCTCCCTCTCTCTCCGTCTCCTCTTATGCACATGTAATGATGACCCTTGACCTCCTGAATCGTGGAAAAGTAGTATTGCCATGCCATTGCTAAGGACGGTGAAATTTTATGGCAGAAGGTCAGAGAGATTTAACGGTAACGCCCATTTCAGATCGCTCGTGGTAATGCCCAATTTTTTAAATGGAGACTAGGGGCTTTGAAAATGGGCGACAATCCGGTGATATGAAAACCCATATTTACTGCCCACACCGGAAATAACGTCTATTTTTGGGTGATCTGCACAAGTGTAAAATCTAGTCCTATGACTTTTTTGAACAGAACTTATTCCCTCATGGATAGCACTATATAGCTTGTCCTCCATGAGTATAATTTAGAAATCAGTGCATTTTGCAAATGATTAATCACAGTGTAAGAAACTGAGTGGCAAGTCTACCCATCCTTCCATTCCAATTTTACAAAATACAATAACAGTGTGCACTGCGCAGGAGGAAATAAACTTGCATTTATCCTCATTACATCGCTAAGACATGTCCAAAAGTGCCTTACATGCAGTGACTATTGCAGTCACTATTATTAGACAAATGCACATTACCTTAGAGCAGAGCAAGGTCCCAAAAAGAGCAATGAGAGGAATGATTAATTTAACATTGTTTTTATATATTAACGGTCGATAGAAGAATTTTGGCCAGAATCCCAAACAAAGTCCTTGATCTTTGTTTGACAATGTCATAGGATCTTTAACTTCCACATGAGCCACAGGGAATGCAGAGGAGCCTCTTTAAAGTTTAAGCTGAAGCATAGAAAATAAAACATCAGCATCACATCACTAGTACCTTTAACAGTCTTTAAAAAAAAAGATCAGCTTCAAATGTATTACACAATCAGAAACACACCCATTGAGCAACCTCACCCGCCAAAACTAAACAGCCGATGAAAAAAAATAAATTTAGGAGAAGAACTTTGAGGCCCCAAGCTTCTGGTGGGGCCACACACACACCTGGCAACTTGTCAGAAAATCAATTGTGGGTGCTTTAGTGTGATGTAGCCATCGGGAGCTGTATGAAAACGCCATTGGTGGCTCACAACCTCAAAGTTTTACCCAGTAACATGATATAGGGTACTTGAATAATAGTTCTGCAACTCCAACTCTAACAACAACAATAACAACAACTTGCATTTATATAGTTCGTTTAACATAGAAAAACATCCCAAGTCCCTGTACAAAGGAATAACCAGACAAAAATGAATGATGTGCCAAAAGCAGAGATATTGGCAGGGGGTGGGGGGGGGGGGTACTGGGGGTGCAGGGGGCGGTCACCAAATGCTCGGTCAAAGAGGTAGATTTTAAAGATGGGTCTTAAAAAAGGAGCTGGACGTGGAGAAATGTGGACACACATGGCTGAAGGCACAGCCGCCAATGGTGGAGTGAAAGAAACTGGAAATGCACTCGGGGTTATAGAGATAGGGAGGGGCAAGACCATGGCGGGATTTAAATAAAAGGATAAGAATTTAAAATTAAAGTGATAAAAATTCGCGCACACCAACAGAATTGCTGGTGTCATCGGCAACTCGAGCTAACGGCCGCCAAAAATGACCACAGTGTTACCGTTGAAAAATTGACTTTGCGATTTGGCAATGTGGAGTGCACAGTGGAACATCAATATAATAACAGTGGCGTTAATGGAGGCCTCAGACCCGAAGTTCGAGAGCGGTGTTGTTGCTTCTTATAGTCTCTGGACGCAAGGCTGCGGAGTTTGCAAGGCATTGCGGCCAATTAAAGGGCCATGAATTAAAAGTAATTCAAAATTAATAAAAATTAAAATCAAGTGAAACAATGCATTTTCAGCCATTATTACCTTTCAAAAAAAACATAAGCGTGAAAGCTCTTAAAGCTGAATTATCTGCCACACCTAAATAAATGGTAAAGGTGCTTCAGCACTAAAACAAATGGCTCAGCAAGTTAGGGTAGGGGCACCCAGGGTCTCACACGCAGCACTCCAGCTTTGTGCAAGGGGTCAACACTGCATGAGAGGCCCTCTACCCATAGGGGCCAAGAGACCTTCCAGAAAGAAGGGGATGTGAGACCACATCATCGAGGCCATCACTGCCAGCAGTGTCACCCCCACCACCTGGCTCCAGTGCCCAAAGAAGCTTCATGACTGCAGACCAGTGGTCAAAGTTAGTGAATGCATCTTCAAAAGCCGTCTCCTACCAATTGCATCACTACCCTCACAAACTGCTCAATGCACGACTCCCACCCTCAATCATTCACCTACCAACAATCTGTATCAATCACGAGGCACATCTCCCATTCCTAGCCTCACCTCATCCCCTTGGAGGAGATGTTGCAGGCCATTCTTGGCAGGAGCATGGCTGAGCCCTTGGCCAGCAGCAGGGCTGAACGGATACAAGATGCTGGTATCCTTATATCTTATCCTCCTTCTCGCGTGCAGCTCTTGCTTTCCCGCCCTCCTCTCACCACAACTCCACCCTTGTGCCTTCCTCATTTCACACACCCAAGAAATGTAGCCAGTCCAGCCAGTGGGTGACCAAGAAGAGGGAGGGCAGAGTGAAGAAGAACAAGAGAAGATTGATTTCACACTCCCAGCCACCAGCTCCTCAGGGTCAACTAACAAGGGAATTTGCAGTATCCCCCACTAAAAGTCAGCAGCCTTCCACCTGCCATGCTGCAGCCCCTTGGGAAGCACTGCGTGACATCAGTAGGATAGGCAAAGGCATACATAACACAGTCACTAAGGGAATGCACAAGGGTGATGAGTTGATTTCTTGAAGTCATAAGAACATAAGAAATAGGAGCAAGCATAGGCCATATGCGCCCTCGAGCGTGCTTTGCCATTTAATATGATCATGGCTGAATCGATCATGGACTCAGGTCCACTTCCCTGCCCGCTCCCCATAACCCCTTAATCCCTTATCAGTTAAGAAGCTGTCTAGCTCTGTCTTAAATTTATTCAATGTCCTGGCTTCCACAGTTCTCTGAGGCAGTGAATTCCACAGATTTGCAACCCTCTCAGAGAAGAAATTTCTCCTCAGCTCTGTTTTAAATGGGCAACCCCTTATTCTAAGATTATGCCCTCTAGTTCTAGTCTCCCTCACCAGCGGAATTATCCTCTCTGCATCCACCTTGTCAAGCCCCCTCATAATCTTATGCGTTTCGATGAGTAGAGGCCCAACCTGCTCAACCTTTCCTCATAAGTCAACCCCCTCATCTCCGGAATCAACCTAGTGAACCTTCTCTGAACTGCCTCCAAAGCAAGTATATCCTTTCTTAAATTTGGAAACCAAAACTGCATGCAGTATTCCAGGTGTGGCCTCACCAATACCCTGTACAACTGTAGCAAGACTTCCTTGCTTTTATATCTCATCCCCTTTGCAATAAAGGCCAAGATACCATTTGCCTTCCTGATCACTTGCTGTACCTGCATACTAACCTTTTGTGTTTCAAGCACAAGTACCTCCAGCTCCCACTGAACTGCAGCACTTTACAATTTTTCTCCATTTAAATAATAACTTGCTCTTTGATTTTTTTTCTACCAAAGTGCATAACCTCACACTTTCCAACATCTGTCAAATTTTTGCCCTGTCACTTAGCCTGTCTATGTCCTTTTGGAGATTTTTTGTGTTGTCTTCACACAGTGCCTTTCCTCCCATCTTTGCACCGTCATTAAACTTGCCTATCTTACACTCGGTCCCTTCTTCCAAGTCGCTAATATAGATTGTAAATAGTTGGGGTCGTTATTGGATGGATAGATATATAAATTTGGATTGGAATGTTTGTTTTGTGGTTTTTATTCCAGAATTGTATCCAAGATGAAGCTGTGATAGTGAGTAACAGAGGGAAGGTAAGGTGTGGACTAATGTCGAAAGGGGAATTGGCATTGTGATCACTGGGATCGCAGGCGGATGATTCTTCCCAGATATTCCAGTTAAATAGGGGCTGTCTGCATTACATCCTTCCTTCTGCTTCCTCCTGTTTGGTTTCCTCCTCTTCTGTGTCTTCCTCTTCTGTGTATTCCTCTTCTGAGTCTTACTCTTCCCTCTATGAGTGGATGCTATAAATCCGAAATCCAAGCGAAAAATGCGTAACTACTCAGCAGTTTGGGCAGCATCTCATCCTGAGACGTGAACTCTGTTTCTCCTTCCACGGATGTTGCCTGACCTGCTGACTATTTGCAGCATTTTCTGTTTTCTCGAGGCCTTGAGAGTGTCCATTGGCACTCCCTACACACTTAAAAAAACATTTAACATCTATCGCACAAAGCATTACTTCAATAACGTTTTAAAAAAAACAGTTTAAAAGCTTAAATGCAAACTTACCTGAAAAAAATCTGCATGTCCCTTTAAGAGGTGCTGACAGCGCCTCTGTCAGTCTCTTTACTTGGTGGGTTTCCCTGGTGTGGATATGACCCAGCTCTGAACACAGCGCTAGGGTCAAAGTTGGCCATGGTGACATTAAGACTGATGTCACCAATCTGCTATTTGTTTTGCAGAGTGCCAATACTTATCGGTAGCATTATGCAGAGGACCAAAATGGAAGATGCCATGGGACCACTGGCGAAAGAGTGGCTGCCCTCCTTCGCCATTTTTTGCTGGTAACGGGTGGCGTTAAGCCCCTGAATTTTTAGCCCAAATACTTTGGGGGACTGGGAGGAAATGTAGATTAGCAAGAACAAAAATGATTTGTGATGATGCCAGTTTTGAAAGGGAAGGGGACAATAGCTGAGGAGAGGGAACCATTTACAATGTAAGCTAGCATGTGGGCCAAGAAAGGATGTTGACTGGTCAGCAGTTCAGTGCAAATGGGGTCAAGGAATCAGATATGGGACCAGAGCAGGCACATGGGATTAGGACTACTGCTCACGCAGAGTATAGACACTAACATGTGCTGGTGTAATTTCTGTGGATGTCTACATTAATTGCAACTGCATTATTTTTAATTGTCATTTAATACATTGACCGAAGGACAATAGTCCTGAGAGTTAATTTAAGTATTAGAAATGCAACGTAATTGCAGACATTCCTTATCAATTAAAAGCTGTGAACTAATATTTTGGGGGCAATTGTAGAACAAAAACCAGCCCCATCAATGATTTCAATCTCCTTACACATTAAAATATTCGTTTTTAGATTAATTGTACAATTTTAAGACAAGACGTAGCTCCAGAACAGCAAATTATATTATGTTTTCTAAAGTTATATTTCTTTCCTTGTGCAAGAGGGAACAATGTGGTAGGTTTCCAATGGTTTAAATAGAATTGAAAATTCGACGGTTTCTATCATGGACAACTGATACACAGTCATTTTTACACCTGATCAGCACCTTCAAAATCTACTCCAATATGTTTTCAATTGATGCCATTTTCATTTTAATTGAGTTGATGGACTTTCCCTGCCTGTTGAATTTCAGGAACATTCCACTTCCATGTAATGCTCTTGACAGCAAGCAGCCTAGCAAAGAACCCGAGAAATCTCAACTAGGAATCAGGAACACTCTAAAACATATATTACTGTACAGCTGAGGAACACAGCCAACACTATTCAAACACACCATCTTATAATTACATGATAGAAAACTAATTCCATCTATAATATAAAGCAAACTTTGGGGAATAAATTGGGGGTGGTAACTATCTGGGGCCAGGACTTTCTGCTCCATGTAGCGCTACTGCATTTCAACATCACTCCCCTTCGCTTAAAGGGGAGGGCCACTACACATGCTGCAAGGCCTCTCTTGGCCTCCGTTAGGCCACCAGGGTAGCATGCAAATGGGCCAGCAGCCCGGCACCCAAAACAGAGAGCTGGGCTGCACGATGCTATGGCCGCCAACGTAGAGCTGACCCGAGAGTCGGTAATCAAAAATAGATGGCGGCTCGGGACGCTGGCACCCTCCCCTTTAAGGAGCGCCCAGAGAGCAGATATCAGCCTGCTTCGCAACCCACAAGCTGACGTTGACATCCTCTTGCTCCAGCCTCATGGCCTGTGGGGCAATTTCCCCTGTGGGGTGTTAAGGGGTCGGTGCTGGGCAGTGAGGGGTCACTGCACACAGCAATGACATCATCGCCAGTTGCACGGTGACTCGGGGTGCTAGTCACGGGGCGCTGCACTGCCTTGGCAGCATCTCCACAAACTCCCAGGCAATTTCCCGAGAGGCTGCAACGACCCCTCCCCAGGCGAAAAGTCTCCTGGGCGGAGGCGCTAACAGAGTTACAAAAAGGGGCAATTACGCCCCCTTTGTACGTACATCATTATAGTAGATCTTTACTATCAAACAAGAGCCATGGCGACAGCCATATAGGTGGATTGGCATGTGCATCTTTGTCTGTTAAAAGAGACTCATCCCCTTACATTTCCCTTACTTGAAGCTGGTCATTGTGTGCCATTAAAATCAGTACGGAACTTAAGGTTACAACATTTGGATAGAAATTAGTCTGGGCTTGATTAGTCAGCGCCTGTCAGAACTAAGAGGCTGCAGGATAGATAGAAATCAGTCCTCAGGACCTCATCAAAATACTTAAGCGAGCTACTGGTGCTGGTCATGCCTCCACAGGTAGTGCACCCAATGTTGAACCACCTGCCTCGCCAGCAGTAGCCCTCAGCCAAGTTCCGGGAAGTGAAAGGGTGAGGCTGTGGTGGGTTGGAGCAGGTTACAGGGGGGTGGAGGGCCAATCGTGAAACCCATGGAGTCAAGTGAGTACTCCTGCTCCTCCCAGCTCCACAGGTAGGTGTTTTTTAAACATTTTAAACATGGTTCTTCTTGGTGGCCAAGGGAACCAGTGAAGAATGCTCAGTGGGGCATTCCCTATGCCTGCCGGCTCAATGGGCTCACCTTTCCACAGGAATTGCTCCTAATTTTTTGGAGCAACTAGTTTTTTTTTGGAGTATCCTAAAAATCGCAATTCTCCACATTTAGTTTGCTCCAGTTTCAGTGAGATGGTTCAGTTTCTTTTTAGTTCAGTTTTTTTCAAAAGGGGGCATTAACTGCCACTTACACCTGTTTTGGCCATTTAAGCAAGCTTAGACAGCGAAAAGTTATTCCAAACTAACTTAGGCCAGCGTATGTGTCCACTTTTGTACTCTCAGAAAAAGTCGATACTTTAGAAATCAGGCGCAGGTAGCCAGAGATGGGGGGGTTGGGAGCGGGGGGGGGGGGGGGGCGGGGTCAGAGGGAAGGGAAGTTAGAGGATTTTCCAAAGCATTAAACAGTACACTTTTAACAATAAAGAAACATCATCAATATGACAGTGTTATGATAAGAATGTTAGTTTTTTTTTTAAATCCCAAGCAGCGAGACTGGACAGGGTGTAGGTGCTATCAGTGTGATTAAACTGAGTATATTTTTGGTAACAATAGCTAGATATTAAAGTACTGGAAAATCTTTGAAGATTCTTTTCTTCCCCCCACCCGTCAGATCAAAACTCTTCTCGCCCGCCACCCCGTCCCACCTCCCCCCCGCCCGGATCAAAACTCTTCCCCGCTCAACCCCTGGATCAAAACTCTTCCCTCCCCTGCCGGATCAAAACTCTATCCCTCCCTGCCCTATCAGAACGCTTGCCCCCCGCCCCCACAAACTCTTCCCCTCCCCTCAACAAACTTCCCCTCACCACCTGTATCTTGTAGCCCTCAGCGCAGGAAGGCAGCACCCGCAGAGATTCGGGCTGCCAGGAGCTACTGCGCATGCGCGCATGCTCTAGCATGCATGTGCGAGGTCACAGCACTGTTTTCAGCGCTGGGACCTGGCTCCGCCCTCCCCCACCCCTTGTGCTGCACTGCGCCGAGCCCGAAGATGTCCCGAGAAACGTGGAGAATTACAAGATAAGTTTTCGGCACCCTTTTTATCCTAGAACCTCATGGAGATGCACGTTCTAAGGGTCGGTGAAAACTTGGGCCCATTGTAACTAATTTTACATAGGGCTCCTTCAACAGGTGTTAGGCCCTTCATTAACATATTCAAGGGTCCTCACGGCTGTTTTAGGCATTCACCCAGGTCTTTCAATTTCCAGTTGATTTATTAACCTCCAGGGGCACCGTCCCCTTTAACCTAAAGGCATGATAATCTAAAGCAGCTTGCCTGGCAATATGCAAGAGTTATTGTATTGGATCTGATTCTAGTTGAGTCAGAATATATTAGGAATTATAGATTAAATTCTACTCCAGCTGGGAATACTTGGGCAAAACATTAAATGGAAAAATGAGTCATTCTTTGGATCAGTTGGGACAGTTAAATCATCGGTATATAATATCTGTGTGACAGCTTGAATTAAATTTCTGTTTGCCAATTGAAGGTTGGCATTCTAAGCATGTAGAGTACTTTTCCTATCGTGAATTGGATGATCGTCATTCTTCAACAATATTCAGGTTTTAAGAGCTGGCAATGTCTTCTCTGTACCTCCAACACATCTTGAGTAGGAATAATTAACATGTTTGTCATATTGCCAAGGCTTCTCCGATATCTGGCACAGACCCTGAAACTCATCATCGCATCGGGTAAAGATGTATTCAGACGTGTATATCACAAAATCTTGCCGGTATCATCCTTGATAATTTTAGCACAATCTAAAATTAAACATAGAAACATAGAAACATAGAAAATAGGTGCAGGAGTAGGCCATTCGGCCCTTCGAGCCTACACCACCATTCAATAAGATCATGGCTGATCATTCACCTCAGTACCCCTTTCCTGCTTTCTCTCCATACCCTTTGATCCCGTTAGCCGTAAGGGCCATATATAACTCCTTCGTGAATACATCCAACAAACTGGCATCAACAACTCTCTGCGGTAGAGAATTCCACAGGTTAACAACTCTCTGAGTGAAGAAGTTTCTCCTTGTCTCAGTACTAAATGGCTTACCCCTTATCCTTAGACTGTGTCCCCTGGTTCTGGACTTCCCCAACATCGGGAACATTCTTCCTGCATCTAACCTGTCCAGTCCCATCAGAATTTTATATGTTTCTATGAGATCCCCTCTCATCCTTCTAAACTCCAGTGAATACAGGTCCAGTCGATCCAGTCTCTCCTCATATGTCAGTCCTGCCATCTCAGGAATCAGTCTGGTGAACTTTCGTTGCACTCCCTCAATAGCAAGAACGTCCTTCCTCAGATTAGGAGACTAAAACTGAACACAATATTCCAGGTGAGGCATCACCAAGGCCCTGTACAACTGCAGTAAGACCTCCCTGCTCCTATACTCAAATCACCTAGCTATGAAGGCCAACATACCATTTGCCTTCTTCACCGCCTGCTGCACCTCAATGACTGATGTACCATGACACCCAGGTCTCGTTGCACCTCCCCTTTTCCTAATCTGCCGCCATTCAGATAATATTCTGCCTTCGTGTTTTTGCCACCAAAGTGGACAACCTCACATTTATCCACATTATACTGCATCTGCCATGCATTATCCCACTCACCTAACCTGTCCAAGTCACCCTGCAGCCTCTTAGCATCCTCCTCACAGCTCACACCGCCACCCAGCTTAGTGTCATCTGCAAACTTGGAGATATTACACTCAATTCCTTCATCTAAATCATTGATGTATATTGTAAATAGCTGGGGTCCCAACACTGAGCCCTGTGGCACCCCACTAGTCACTGCCAGCCATTCTGAAAAGGACCCATTTATCCCGACTCTGCTTCCTGTCTGCCAACCAGTTCTCTATCCACGTCAGTACATTACCCTGAATTCCATATGCTTTAATTTTGCACACCAATCTCTTGTGTGGGACCTTGTCAAAAGGCTTTTGAAAGTCCAAATACACCACATCCACCAGTTCTCCCTTATCCTCAAAAATTTCTAGAAAATTTGTCAACATGATTTCCCTTTCATAAATCCACGCTGTGTTGGACCGATCCTGTCACTGCTTTCCAAATGTGCTGCTATTTCATTTTTAATAATTGATTCCAACATTTTCCCCACTACTGATGTCAGGCTAACCAGTCTATAATTACCCGTTTTCTCTCTCCCTCCTCTTTTAAAAAGTGGTGTTACATTAGCTACCCTCCAGTCCATAGGAACTGATCCAGAGTCGATAAACTGTTGGAAAATGATCACCAATTCATCCACTATTTCTAGGGCCACTTCCTTAAGTATTCTGGGATGCAGACTATCAGGCCCTGGGCATTTATCGGCCTTGAATCCCATCAATTTCCTTTGCACAATTTCCCGACTAATAAGGATTTTCTACAGTTCCTCCTTCTTCCTAGACCCTCGGTCCCCTAGTACTTCAGGAAGGTTATTTGTGTCTTCCTTCGTGAAGACAGAACCGAAGTATTTGGTCAATTGGTCTGCCATTTCTTTGTTGCCCATTATAAATTCACCTGATTCTGACTGTAAGGGACCTACATTTGTCTTCACTAATGTTTTTCTCTTCACATATCTATAGAAGCTTTTGCAGTCAGTTTTTATGTTCCCAGCAAGCTTACTCTCATACTCTAAGTTCCCCCTCCTAATTAAACCCTTTGTCCTCCTCTGCTGAATTCTAAATTTCTCCCAGTCCTCAGGTTTGCTGTTTTTCTGGCCAATGTATATGCCTCTTCCTTGGATTTAACACGATCCTTAATTTCCCTTGTTAGCCACGGTTGATCCACCGTGGGTAGAAATTCGCTGTCTTCACCTATGCAATTCCAGCGGTTGAGTTTCTATGTTGGGAGCACAAAAGCAGGACATTTACCCTTTTGTAACCAGCTAACAGATTGATTCAGGATGTGTAACTTAAATAAAGGAAAATTATATCCTTGTTTCATCAACTTTCCCTGAAAGGAAGCTGAAAGGAAAGAATTCAGTGAAAGAAATCGTACTTTTTCTCCTGTTACCTATAACTAGAGCACCTCTGTTGCTTTATTAATTTGGAGAGGGGGAGGAAGGGTAGGAGCACAAAAGCTGAACAAAGAAGCATAGATGCTAACAAGGAACAAGGGGGAAAAAAACCATGCTGGAAAATGTAGATCGCACTGTACCAGGTGACAGGAAACTGATGAGCCAGGAGTAGAAAAGGGCAAAATAAATTTCAAATTAATCACTAGAGTGCTGTTCGCATAATTTAAAAAATTGACAATACACCAAAACAGTGGTAAAAGTGGAAT